>NC_048298.1:133341676-133355045 GCF_013100865.1 Trachemys scripta elegans
AAAAAAAAGAACAGGAGTACTTGTGGCACCTTAGAGACTAACAAATTTATTAGAGCATAAGCTTTCGTGGGCTGTAGTCCACGAAAGCTTATGCTCTAATAAATTTGTTAGTCTCTAAGGTGCCACAAGTACTCCTGTTCTTTTTTTTGTGTGTAAAAGGGTTCCCTCCTCTTCCTTTAGGGAGACTCTTCTCCAGTCTCACAGGTTCTTCACTATTAGGAAATATTTTGTGATTATCCAGTGTGAGATTTCCACTTCTTGTTCAGTTTCATCTCATCTTGGTTTTTTCCCTTTCCCCACACAAAGCCTCTCTCCTCATGTGATACCATAACAGCTGAGATCAGCAGAGGCCCTTAGGCCTCCGGCACCTTGGTTCAACAGAGCAGAACTACAGGCACTGAATTCTCACTGAAGGACCCTCAACTCTGGAGTTTGCTTTCCTTCTTAGTTGGATGGATCCTGCCAAGACTTAGATTCAGCCAGTATGTGCCGGTGCAGCATACCAACACTGCTTGCATGCTGCTATCTTATTCTCCAAAATTTAAGTTTTCGTGTGTTTTAAAAAGTCTCTAGCTGTAATGGTTGGTTGGAGAGATGCACTCAGCTCCTGTTTTCAAGGCTAAAGGATGCAGTGATCTCTATCTGTGTTTGCAGAGTCTGAAACAGTAATTCTGTGGTGTGTGAACTGCCCTATTTATCTCAGCGGGAGCCACGCCAGATACACAAGGATAACAATGTTGACGTTTCAAGTATTAATTATTTCATTGCTCACCTGTTGAAGTCCCAGGAAGGTGGGCATGCACAAACCTCCCCACAACTGAAGGCATGGGCAGTGCGTGAACCGCTGGCTGGGGGAGACTAGCCCCCAGCCCCGCCCCTTCTGCCCAGGGCCTTGCCCCTTCCACCAGAGCCCAGAACCCACCCACTGTGGCCGCCAGCCCCTGCGCCAGGCTAGTGCCCCCAGCCCTGGGGGGAGGGAGGGCGATGCCAGTGCAGCCCCCCGGAACGCTGGGAGGGTGGAGCTGGGCTGCAGCATGGGAAGCAGCTGGGGGGTGGAGCATGGGTGGGCCATGCCTGTCTGGGGAGGCACAGCCTCCCCTAGCCTATGATACCTGCCACCCATGGCTAAAGGCTAAGGAGAGGAGCCACTGAACCCAGGGCTCAAATAATTATGGGTGACAACAAAAGAAATCCGCTCACTGTGAGCATGTAGAATAAGAGAGGGATGATCCTATTATGAAGGTCTGTGCAATCTACTGAGTGATACCTCATTTTTGGCACCATGAGTGATTGGCCTTGGGAGAGTACTGCCACTTTCCCCAGTCAAGAAGGGGCCAAACCTAAGGAGCCTAGTAGAGCCCAAAGGAGCATCTGACCCCTCTTGAAGGAGAGCCACGCTCAAGAAGCCCAGTGGTGTATATGTGCCTCACTCAGGGGAAACCAAACACACAGAGCCCATGGGTGTCTTTGCACCCAGTGGTGGGGAACCAAGCCCAAAGATCAGGCATGATCACATTTTGAACATCTATACAATTGACTGTGAGTGATATCTTGTGGCTGGATCTTGGAAGGGTACCACAGCCTTTATTTTGGTTTGTTTCCATCTGCACCCTGGATCCTGAGTCTGCTGACTTTGATAGTCTGGCTCAAGGCCTTTTAACTTCCCCAGCCTTTGGGGAAGGGGCAAGATTAGGAAAGTGTATGTGGGTTCAATGGGTATTGATAACTTATTGGGACTAACTGATTAAGGCAGATGAATTTATAGGGATACATTTATTTCTGGTTTGTGATTCTTTCATTGTACATGTGCCAAGAGCCCAGTGAGAGGGCAATTTAAAAGTCAAAATAATAACATAGCCAGCACAGCTACAGTTGTAAGTAAGCAACTGTAGCCATCACAATTCTATTTTAGTCTTTCCTCATTCATATTGTGTTGAAATTAGTTTTTCATGGCAGCAGGAACTTTGGTTCTGTGGGAAAGATGCAACGTCTAGACTGAGAGGTTGAGAGAGGAGGGTCTGGGACGCATACTCTGTTTTTGAGAAGAGGGAGGAACTGAAAAGTTTGGACAGGTGACTTCTCAGAACTGTGAAACCAGACTTCAGTGTTAAGTGTGAGCAGATATTTATCTTCTGTTTGAGCTATTTTTTGTTTATAATCAATGTGCGCAAAAGATTATGTGATGGAGATGGAGCTCCCCCTTCCCTCTTAACATCAGGCTTTGCGGGATTTCTCAGGCCCTCAGACTGAGTCCAATATCTTGGGGCACTCAACAGCCACACTGTGCTAGTAAAACTGTAATAATAATAATGAATTGTTATCCAAAGGTCTCTTCCTAGGCATTGTACAGAAATGAACAAAGACATGATCAATGTCAGAGAAAGGAAGTAACTTTTCCATCTGAAACTCCAGGAAGAATTCTAGAGAGGCAGAATGTAGTTATATGATTAGGAACCTGGACAGAATGCTGAGGTTAAAACTACCTACTCAGGCAGAAAGTACCAGGAAATCTTTAAATCAACATGTAGAGAAAGTCTTATTTTTACATTGTATCTGAAAAGTAGCCACTCCAGGAGCACAAAATCATTCGTCAGCACCACAGTGGAACATTGGAGTCAGTAATGATTCTTCAGGTACAATGCTCCTTATTGAGTCACATGCACCATCCATGTCCACACAGCACCCTACCCGAATTCTGAGGTATTGGGGTCAGGTCTGATTCAGAGGAAGGTGCTCCCTTACCAGGAGTGCTCCCTGCCGCAAAATATCCCGTAGCACTGTGTAGGGCTGCTGAGTTCAGTGTTGTGGAATTACTGATGCCAGGGTAGTGCAGATATAGGCAGCTATTTCTGGGTATGGATATATTATTAAAGGAACTATAGGGAGATGTAAGCAGTGCATCCCTTTTGGGGTATAAAATCTATAGCCTTCTCTGTAGCCATAAGCTGTTTGGGACAGGAATGCTGTTATTGTTGGACCCATTTATAAATTGTCCAGTACCACATGTGTGTACAAGGCTAAAAATACAGCTATTAATGGGGATGCATAGTCAGGTAGGTGTATACACCATACATTTACCATGGTTCCTGTTTTTTCTCTTCCAGCTCCCCAGCACTGGTCATCTGGCCTGTACAGCTTGGCAGTAGGTGTTGGGACACTGAGCGCCCTCATGGTGATGGCAGTGGTAGTATGCACGGTTTGGAGGAATGGTGAGTGTCCAAAGAGACATTGATGTGAACAACCTGAGATCACAAGATGGGAGATCTGTTCTCAATTCACCTAAGCAGAGAAAGCAAGATTCTGATTACCATTATACTATGGCAAATTGGGAGTAACTCCACTGAAGACACTGGAGATATACTCTAGCTTTGCACCCTGTAAAGGAAAGCAGAAGCTTGCTTACAGCTTACTGAGGTCACCCCCTGTGGAGACCCCAGAGGGTAGATCCTTTAACTAGGCCTTGTTTCCTAGTTAAAGGAAGAGCAATGAAATATAATGAAAGGTCTGTTGTTGTGTTTCCCCCCCCCCCCCAGATTTGTCTACCGTTAGACAGTGAATTGAGAAATAAAAGTATTACCGGTATGACCTTCTTAGTGTAGCATGCACAAGAAGGTGCTAAACCCATATGCATATGCTGCATGCTGCTGTGAGCTGTGGTCACACCTTTTCCACTTCTCATCCTGTGAAACGATCACACCCTCGGTATGTTGTGACCTTTTCCCCTGTTTTTCAAACACGCAGCACCTGTCTTGCTTTCAGAGGGCTAAGTTCTGCTCTCACAGGATTAAGTAACTGCATCCACTGAAGTCTGTGGAATTATCCAAGTGTCAGAGGAAGATCAGCCCTATAGTGCACACAACTGATCAAATTCAGAGGTGATGTAAAGAGTGGTGCAAATTACACAAAGGGCCTGTGATTCCATTGCCTTGTATAGTTGTTGTTTATACTTTTATTCCTGACTCTCACGTCCCTGCCTTACAGTCCATCCTTTTCACATGGCTGTCGTGTTCTACCCAAGGTGGCTACATTTTCGCAAGTGGGTGTGCAGTCCTGGCATGTATCCCGGCTATAAAATGCCCTAAAATGCTTCAGAGTGAATAGAAAGAGAAAAGTCATTATGATTCCTTTGCAGATCGCTCCTGTCCTGGATGCCCTGACCAGTGGTTTGGTTACAGGAGCAGCTGTTACTACTTCTCCAAGATGAAAAAGGATTGGAATTCCAGCCATGCATTCTGTTCTGCAGAAGGATCACATCTTTCACCTCCAGGTGCCAGGTAGGGGGCACAAAACTGATGACCATGAGAGTGTTTCAGGCACCAGGCAAACAAGGCAAAGCTAGTTGGGACTCTTGCTTAAGCAAATCCTGACCACAGTCCTTGCTGCTGGGAGCTGTCCTCAGCCTCCATATGACCCATTTTTCTACTGCCAGAAAACCTCCCTGACCCCTCTGCTGAAAGTTCCCCACCAACTTCTCAGTTCCTGGGGCCTCCCTTGATATCTCCTGTCATGAGTTCCACATACAATGGATTTTCCTTCTATAAATCACCCCTGTACTCCAGCCACGTGCTACTGCATTCCTTATGCTGCATAGACTGTGACCCATAGGCTCCCTTTTGCTGGAAACATTCTTTGATTTCCTGGAGGTGTTTCCCATTCTGGCCTATCTCCACACGGCCAGAAGCCCTCCCTGGTTTCTCCACGCTTCCATTCCCCAGGCATCTCTCTGGCTCCTCCTAGTCCCTTGCCTCACAAAGACACTACATTGCTAGAGCTTCTATGGAAGATGTCAGTTTTGTTGTTGTGCTTCCTTGCATCACCATTCCTGGCAGCAGGAGGCATGGAGTATTGGTTATGATTTAGTTAGAAACACAGTGGGGCAAATTCATCCCTAGTGATTTCTTCAACTTTTGTGGATTTATTCCAAGGCGGAATTTATTGTGTACAATTATTGTTTCTATGAACAATTAACACAAGCTCAAAGTCAGACAAATGGAAATGAAAGCCTGTAGGTCAGGGGTGGACAAACTACGGCCTGGGGGCTGCATCCAGCCCTCCAGATGTTTTAATTTGTCCCTCGAGCTCCCGATGGAGAGTGGGGCCTGGAGCTTGCCCCGCTCTGTTGCTCCAGCCGGGGAATAGGGTCGGGGGCTTGCCCTGCTCTGTGCGGCTCCCAGAAGCAGTGGCATGTCCCACCTCCGGCTCCTACGCGTAGGGACAGCCAAGGGGCTCTGCATGCTGCCCCTGGGAACCCCGGCCAATGAGAGCTGCAGGGGCGACGCCTGCGGACAGGGCAGCACACAGAGCCACCTGGTCGTGCCTCCGCATAGGAGCCAGAGGAGGGAGATGCCACTGCTTCTGGGAGCTGTTTGAGGTAAGCGCCGCCTGGAGCCTGCACCCGAACCCCCGCCCCAGCCTTGATCCCCCTCCAGCCCTCTGAACTCCTCAGTACTAGCCCGCAGCACCTTCCTGCACCCCCAACCCTTCAGCCCCACCCCAGAGCCTGCACCCCCAGCCGGTGCCCTGACCCCTGCACCCCTGCACCCCAACCTCCTGCCACAGCCAGGAGCCCCCTCCCGCACCCTGAACTCCACATATCTGGTCCCACCCCAGAGCCTGCACCCCCAGCCGGAGCCCTCACCCCCTCCCGCACCTAACACCCAATTTTGTGAGCATTCATGGCCCGCCATACAATTTCCATACCCAGATGTGGCCCTCGGGTCAAGAAATTTGCCCACCCCAGGTGTGGGGGAAAAGTTCTTGTGTCTTAATGAAACCTCAATGCTGCCCTGCCAATGCTTATTCCAGTCCTGTGCTTCCCCACGTAGCTGTGCCAATGCCTATCAATCCTGCCCGGTAGCCGCACTGAGTTCACCCTGTGCACCTCTGTCCTGACTTGGTCTGAAATTGCCCTATAGCTTTTAATGTAGGACCCTTATCTAAGAGACTCTAGCGGGTGCACTCTGAGTTCACTTAGTGCCCTGGGAACTTCCTTTGCAGTATCAACACAAGGCACCTCAAGTTGTGATTTGCTGCTTTCTGAACACAGTGTGTGCTACATGTCTCAAGACAGGACTCCCAGGATTGGGCTGCTGCTTACCCCCTAATTGTAAAAAGAAGAGTTTGGGGAACACAAGGCAGGGACAGCAGCAAAGGAGACAAGCTATCAGCATTTCTTACGGTGGAAGCAGAGGTCTTGCCACTCACATGAAGAGTAGTTAAAACTGCAAACTTCATTTGCAGTTTTTACTGAAAAATTCCCAAGTTTTACACAAGTAATTATTCAGTTTTTATTGATTTTTTTCATCCAATTTTGGCCCACTCAAGTACATGAAGAAAATCCAATGCATTCCATTAGTTAGATGTGTTTATGTTAATAATAAGTTAGTCTAAGTGTAAAGTGTGAGACTGTTGGTCAAAGTAAGGCAATGCGGTAGAAGATACGCACGTACATGCATGTGTGTACATATAGTCACAAACTGTTAATGTACAGTTCATTAAATAAACCACAGCATTAAACTGCTTTTACTTTCAATACTATTACTTTTTTGTTACTTTTTTTTCTGTCCTCCTGTCCCCCCCATATTAACAATGATATTTTCACAGAAAACTGTCAAGTTAAGTTTCTGCACTGATTTTCACACATTTTAAATTTTTTGTAATAAAGAGATGAAATTCCCAGGAAATTTTAAACAAAATAATCACTGAAAATAAAGGTCCTTGATAATAGTCAGGCTCAGCTGATATATTTTGCTACCTGACATTTGATCGCTCCGTTTGCCTATCAGGACTTGAATTTTCAGGTTGATTTTGATTAGTTCCTTTGTCCTTCCCCACTCCCTTCTAGGACCTGTTCTTGGGAATGCACATAAATTACCACTGGATTGGTCTGAGGAACAGCATAGGCAGTGGCTGGACCTGGGAAGATGGCTCAAAACTCAACAATACAAAGTGAGTTTGGTTTCAGTTTTTAAAAAAAAACATCAGCCCTCTGAAGAACTAGATCATCCGATACTAATCGTGTTTATCAGTCCTTGCTCAGGCAAAACTACTGAGGTATAGGTACAGCGCCATAGCTATGCTGGCATAACCCCACAGTGCAGATGCATCCTACACTGAAGGAAGGGTTTATTCTGTCAGTGTAGGAACACCATATTCCTGAGGGACGCACAGGCGCTGACTTTTTTCTTTACGGATGGGTGCTCCATCCCCGCTCCACCCTAAGGCCCTGCCCCTACTCCACCCCTTCCCCCCAAGGCCCCACTCTCACTCTGCCTCTTCTCGCTCCTGCTCCGTCCCCTTCCCCGAGCATGCCCTGCCTTGCTCTGCCTCTTCTCACCCCCTCTCTGCCCCTTCCCCTCAATGCCCACCACTGAGCAACTGGTGGGTGCTGAGCACCCCCTATTTTTTTTCCATGGGTGCTCCAGGGCTGGAGCACCCACAGAGTCAGTGCCTATGGCTAGGGGGACAGAAACGTTCTTCAGTTGATCTAGCTGCATTGACACCAGGGGTTAGGTCAGCATAGCTACGGTGCTCAGGGGATGTGGATTTTTCTCATCCCTGAGTGCTGTAGTTATGTTGACCTAAATTCTAAGTGTAGACCAGACCTTATGCACCGTCAAATTCTACTCTACCGCCATCAGCATGACTCCAAGGCCGTTGAGCCTTTTTCTCCACCACTCTGACCCAAGACCCTCTTAATGCCAGCTAGCAAAGAGGTGCAGAGGAGCTACTGGGAACTCCTGGGTCTGGTACGTGCATTCTAGTTCACAAAAGAATGTCATTTGAGGTCTCAAATAAAATCCGATGTCACACTGGTCATCCATATAGTTGTGAAACACATGTACGAATGTTACATAAGGAGTTATGTAAATATGCTAAAAACCAAGTTCTTATAGACTGTGTCTAGGGACTAGTCACTGGCAATAACAGGTTTTCTGACAGACAAGAAATGTTTATCTATATGGCTGTTTACATGTTAAGTATTGTGTGGTTCACAGTGGGTCTTCTCTTATTAGTCTAAACTGAATGTTAATCATAGAACTGGAAGGGACCTCGAGAGGTCATCTAGTCCAGTCCCCTGCACTCATGGCAGGACTAAGTATTCTCTCTAGACCATTCCTTAATGAAGGATTGTAAAACATCACAGAGAGAAAAATAACAGGAAGAAGCACACAGTGGAGTAGGGGGAGAGAACACTATCTTGAGGTGCACATCAAAAGTTTACTCTACTATATTTGGGAGACAAGACAACACCATGTCATCCTTCACCTAGGAAGTAAACGGGTAGCCTATTTGCTTCATGAAAGAGGGGTCTTGTTCTCAGCTAGGCTTAGTTGAAAACACTTGAGAGAACCGTGGGTGAGATAAGCTTCTTTAGACAGGAGTGTAACTGGTTAGTTACGTTCAGTCTCTAGAAAGTGTTATGATTTTCTTTTGTATGTAACCATTTGTTTCTAATACTCATACTCACTATCACTTGCATCTCTGTGCTTTGATCATAAATTTATTCTTGTTTTTACTATAAATATATCTCAGTGCTGTGGTGTTAAGCAAAATGCTGGTCCTGAGTTAAATCTGACAAGCTGTTGTGTACTGTTCCTTTGGAAACAACAGGCCTGGTAATTCTGTGAGTGTCTAGTATACTGGGGCTGGACACTTCAGGGAAGGCTCGGAAGACTTGGGGTTGGTGTGTGCCTATTACTAACCTGTAGAGTGAGAGTGAGGCCTGAATGGCAGTGCTTGTGTTACAGCAGGCACAGGCAGGACTGCCTCATGCTAATGGCAGGTGGTGGTGAGGTACCTCACAGCCCTAGGTACTCCTGGGGAGTGTCACAGCCACTTTACACAGTATGACATCATTTACACCTGTGAAAAGTAGCTATAAAATCTTACAGCTTTGAAGCTGATGTTACCTGCATCTCTGTAAATCAAGAATTATTCTACTGAAGTTAATAGTGTTACGCTGGTTACAGTTTAGAGTCCCACTGGTGTTAAACTGGTTTAAATCAGATCCGAATCAAACCCTACTTTCCTGATTTGGGAGCATTTCACACCCCCTTTGCACTGGTGCAAGTGGCACAGAAAGTTCAAGGCAGTGAAGAATTAGGCCTGGTCTACGCTTAAAATTTAGGTTGACATAGCTGTGCCACTCAGGTGTGAAAAATCCACCCGCCTGAGTGTCGTAGCTGTGCCGACCTAAGCCCCGCTGCCGGTAGGTCAACAGAAGAATGCTTCCATTGACCTAGCTACTGTCACCTGGGGAGGTGGTGTTCCTACACTGGCATAGCTACGGCTATAGTCTCTATAGTGTAGACATGGCATAGGCCCTGTGGCGTTAGTAAAATTATTCTGGATTTACAGCAGCATAAACCAGCATTTGAGCCTTCATTTTTGCTCATTCTGTTGCCTGAGTAAGGACCTTAGGATTTGGCTCTGGGGCTTTATAATAATGGCAGAACACTTTCCCTCTCTCTAGCACCTTCTCAAAGCATTCCAAGTAATGAGCTAGCCTGACACCCCCTCGGTGGGGGAGCTCAGTGTTGGTATTCCTATTTTGCAGATATGGAAGGTGAGGCCCAGAGATGTGAGCCAACATGCACAGGATCACGCATTGTGTCACTGACAGAAGTAGGATGAGGCTCTCATGACTCCCCGTCCTATGCTCTAGCGACTTGACCAGTTTCCCTTTGGAATTCCAACTTTCGTATTCTAAAGAAATCCGCTTTGCCACTCTCCTCCTGACCCAGATGCCCCCGGCACGAACACACACATCGCTCAAGTTGCTAAAGTTAATTCACTGCACCGTGTCCTTGTCTAGTACTGGCATGGGTTTCGTGGTGATAATGGGCCGGGGGGTTAGTCTATATACGTAGTCTCTATTAGTGTGTGTTTTGGATTCAGTGACAGCTGCCCCTTCTGCGGCTGTTCCTGTCACCTCCCCCCGACAACCATAAAGAGTTTTCTGCTTTGCCTTTTAGTGATGACTCTTACTATTTCTCCTCAGTCTGTGTTCTCTGTGTCTCTTTTGCAGGGTCATCTCTAACAGCCCCGTGCAGCACTGTGGCGTCCTGGTGAGCGGTGTCCTCCAGGCCTCCAGCTGTGCAGTTGTTTTACCATGGATCTGTGAGAAATCCCCCAAGTAACCTCCTCCTGCACTTTCCCACAGAATAGTCTTCACTCACACTCAGCCAATGGATCTGGACCCCAACAGCGCATCCAGACCTGCCTAATCCTTGTTCCCAGTGGGGCAGGCTGGTGCTGCTCCTAGTAGGAGGTTTGTGTCACCATTGCCCTCTGTTGAAATTGCACAGCCATGTAGGAGACTGAAATCTGATTCATGGACTTTCAGCTCCCTGAGGCTGGAGCTCTGAGGATGAGTTCTGTGCAGAAAACCTAGATCCCTTTGCAGTCCTCATCCTTTAGGGCTGGGAGCATAGCAGAGACCTGCTGACATTATCTTTGTTGCCATGGTAAAGACCTGAGTATGATTCCCAGTCTTAGTCTTTCTCACTCTGCCCCAGTGCCTAGGTTATTAGTGTGACAGCGGCTGGGCCCAGTGACCCCTTAGGGTTACACTTCTGAGTTGCTGAGCAGATGCTAGACTTTATTTTCAGTCCATGTTTCTCATTTCTTTGGCACCAGGAATGCTGCAGAAGCTGGGCCTTCTGCCCCTACTGAATTGTTCTCTACTTGCTGTGCAGTAAACTGGTTTCCGTTCCGCTCCCAAAATCTGTCTCTCATTTGTGCCCCAAGACCAGGAGTGCTGTGAAGGGAAAGAGGAAGATGAAATGAGAATGGGTGACCTTTGTCAGCCCAGAAATGAAAGTAAACTTCTAACTCCAATAGCTGAGGTGACACGTCGGGGGTGGGGGTGGGGTGGGCATGCAGGATCAAGTGCCCCTCCAGCAGCTGCCCGAGAGGGGCAGGGCCAGAGCCGGAGCAGAAGGGGCTGGTCACGGTGGGATGCTGCCCAGTGCAGCGCAGCAACTAACTGGAAGAGCGCCTGGCTGTGGAAGCGGTGGGCTGCCCCCCACACAGGCTTGGCTTCTGGGGACAGCGACTGAGTGAACCGGAGCCCCCCACCCCTCAGCATGTTTGACCCACTGTTCCTGGAAGCCAAGCCCGTTGAAGGAAGCAGGCAAGGAGCGCAGGAGCCCCGGGCTGGGGGAGGGGAGGAAACACGTGTGGAGGTCATGTCCCCTAGTGTGGGGAGGCACCAGTCTGTCCAATAGTGTAATGAACCAGCTAGTCTGTGTCTGTATCACCACTGTCCTCCTTTGGAGCAAATCAGAACTGTTCAGCAATGTATGAGATTTGGAAGGATTCGACTTTTACTGGTAAATGTTGATTTCACTGTACACACAAACTGATGAAAAAAATATTTCCATTGATAATCAGAATTTACAGAGAGGCAAAGTAAGAGAAATACTGCTTGAGAACTTTAAATTAGAGTTTGATTTAAGGTTATTTGCTTTGTGTATTTTGGCTTGTGATGTTGACAATTTGTGTTTTAACGGTTATACGGCTTTAACTTTTTGAATTTCAACATCTACTGTCATTAAATATTGCCTGACTTTTCCATAATTTGCCACAACCATAACATTTAAATAGATAAAAATCTAAAATAATATTTAACATCAATATTAGCCATTGAAATTATAAAAAAATAAAAATCTAATTCTGCCAGGCCTAGTTATAGGCCTCCTTTAGCTTGAGTGGTTCAGGCCTATACTTGTGGAGTAGTTATTTATTTAATAATCACATGTATTATGGTAGTGCCTAGGGACCAACTACGAATGGGCCCCCATTGTGCTCACTGCGGGACAGTCACAGAGTAATAGATGGTCCCTGCCCTGAAGAGCTTACAGTCCATGTAGGCAAGACAGAAACAGGGCAGATAAGGAATAGAACACACAAGCAGAGCGAGCAATCAGGTGGCAGCAAATGGCATGTTAGTGCCATGATTTTTTTTTTTTTTTTTGAGGGGTGGTGGTGTTACTTGGGAGGGGATCACCTATATGGAAAGAGAAGTTGGGGGGGGGGAACATGGCAGCACTTGAGTATTTCTGGAATGCTGTAGAACAGCATTACTGATGGGCACAGTGTGGAGGGAAGGGTGAAGGACAGGGCACCCCACCTCCCTTGGCTGGCTCTGAGCAGAGACTCAGCAGCAGCTGTCGTTTCCCCTCTGGACCATGCCTGAGACAGCATAGTAGGGTGGCCCCCTGGCGGGGGACCCATCACTTGCACAGGAGGTAATGCACTGGGGGCCTGGGCCTGGTACATACTGTCCCAGTGAAGGGACATTCTCAGTCTGGGCACCTGGGCCAGGGCGAGGCACAGCCTGGAGAGCATGGGGGAGGTACCATACAGTCCCCCGAGCCCTCAGCGCCTCTGCTTCCCAACATACAGGCTGCCGTCCTTCTCCCCTCTGCTGTCTCGCCCGGAGCAGAGAACTTGGGGAAGTGCCGGGGCCTCCCCCCCCACACACACACCCACAGTGCTGGAACACCGGCAGAGGCTCCCCTTTTGGGTGGGGATGCGAGCGCCCCTCCCCATTACCTTCTGTGCTGCTGTCTGGGTGTGGCTGGGAGGGAGGTGGTGGTTGCTGGGTTTGTGCTCAGAGCCAGCCAGAGAAGGAGAGGCCTGGGCCCCACTTTGTTGCACCCCATCCCTCCCTCCCCTATAGTCACCCCCTTCTTCCTCCCAAGATGTGGGGTGGAGCTGTTATGCTCCTGTACTAGATGTGGGCTGGCTACGGAGCTTTCTTATACACACCAGATGTGTTCATCATAAGATCCTTTATAAAACTGCCAGGTAGAGCTGAGGGCAAGTCTATACTACAGAATTAAGTTGACCTAAGTTACTGTGGTGGCTGTACGCCCATGTAATTAAATTGCTTTTGAACATCCACACTACGTTCCTTGTGTCGGTGGTGTGCGTCCTCACCAGGAGTGCTTGCACTGATTTAACTGTCATTGTGGGGCACTGTGGGACAGCTTCTGAAAGGCAACAACAGTCAGTATGAGCAATGCAGCGTCTACACTGACACTGTGTCAACCTAACTACATCGACCTCAGCGCTACAGCTCTCGTAGAGGTGGAATTATTAAGTCGGCGCAGGGAGCAAGTTACATCATTTGGAGCTACATTTTAGTGTAGACACTTGCAGAGTTAGGTCAACATAAGCTGCCTTACCTCGACCTAACTCTGTACTGGAGACCAGGCCTGAGGTTCATCTAACTACGGTCTCAGAGTAGCAGCCGTGTTAGTCTGTATCCGCAAAAAGAACAGGAGTACTTGTGGCACCTTAGAGACTAACAAATTTATTAGAGCATAAGCTTTCGTGGACTACAGCCCACTTCTTCGGT
>NC_048298.1:133365045-133402927 GCF_013100865.1 Trachemys scripta elegans
TGTGACAGTGTACCCCATAAGGCTTTATGGGGAGGGGGTGCTTATAAATGTATGTATGACATAACTGGAATATGTTTTGTGCTGCCTGTGCCATGTAACATATCTCCGTAAGGGTTATGGTCTACTATATCTATTCATCCTATTTGTACACATATATCATTTTCTACTCGAGGTTAAGAATATGGGCTGTATGCTTGCCTGATTTCTAAGTAAGCTTTGTGAGGCATTTGGTCAGCTTCTTTAGGAAGGAATTTGCCAGGTTAAGTACCTGATCAGGAGACACTTAGGGAACAATGCCTCTTGGAATGCTCCAATCCACATGAGAAGTCTTCCTGGAGACATGCAAGATGCCATGTGGACAATGGCGTCGGCCTGCAAAGACTGAGTCATGCAGGGGCATGTGACTTGCCCAGGTGACTCCAAAACTCCATCTTGGAGCTGGGCTTTGCATAGGAGGGAGGAGGGGGGTCTCCACCCACAGGAGAGAGTCTACTTAAACCTGTGGGAGACCCCTCCAGGTTGTCTTCAGCTGGCTAAAGAAGGAGCCTCTCCACCCCCCCCCAGGATACTTGAAGGAGACTGAAACAAAGGACAGTAACTACAGGGGGTGTGAGTGATTGCTGGACCCAGGCTAAAAGGAGCTTAGCCTGTAAAAGGGAGCACTCTGGAACTGGTGAGGAAATTATCTGTATTCAGTTTGATTAGGCATAGATCTGCGCATTTTATTTTATTTTGCTTGGTGACTTACTTTGTTCTGTCTGTTACTACTTTGAACCACTTAAATCCTACTGTCTGTATTTAATAAAATCGCTTTCTATTTAGTAATTCACTCAGAGTATGTATTAATACCTGGGGGAGCAAACAACTGTGCATACCTCTCTATCAGTGTTATAGAGGGCGAACAATTTATGAGTTTGCCCTGCATAAGCTTTATGCAGGGTAAAACGGATTTATCTGGGTTTAGACCCCATTGGGAGTTGGGCATCTGAGTGCTAAAGACAAGCGCACTACTGTGAGCTGTTTTCGGGTAAACTTGCAGCTTTGGGACAAGTGATTCAGACCCTGGGTCTGTGTCTGGAGCCAGACGGGAGTGTCTGGCTCAGCAAGACAGGGTGCTGGAGTCCTGAGCTGGCAGGGAAAACAAGAGCAGGGGTAGTCTTTGCACATTGGGTGGCAGCTCCCAAGGGGGTTTCTGTGATCCAACCCGTCACAAGACCCATGTGGGAAAAGTTACTGCTATGTCGTACATGGATACAGTAGATAGAAAAGTTAACACATCCAGTGGGATTGTATTCTGTAAAGCTGTGAATAAATGAAAACTAGGCAATGACATGGACATCCTAATCACCTGGGGTAGCATACATTTCTATCCACAAATTGCAACAGACAAACAAATCATGGATTTTATTCTGTTTGGATTCCACGTTACAGGAGACATGCTTGGACACTGATTCGGGGAACTGTTGCTTATCCCTTTTCTGTTTTACAAGGATACATTTCACAGCTATCTGATGGCAGCTATTGGCTTGTGTGTGTTAGTAGGGTTAATGAGCTTTCTTCTTGTAAAAAGGGTCTGAATAAGTTCTCCCCTGACCTCAGGAGCAGACCATATGTGCATAGACACTCCTACCCTGCCTAGATGATCAGCAGAGAGAGCTGCTTTGCCAAAGTGATCAATTTTGGCTGTTTTGGGTCACAATTCACTTTAGTGAAGTCGGGAAGGTAACTGAAATACTTCTCTGCTAGGTTGTCCCTCAGTAAATACAATCCATCTTAAATTCTCAATCCCTGAAGGACAATCTACATTTGTTGCTATATTTGTTGCAGAATATTTGGATGCTAATATTTTAACTGTATTGTTAAATTTATTAACCTTAATTTGGGATATTGCAGATTATATACTATATTTATTTTATGACTTTTAAACCAAACTTTTTACTTTGGGATAATTTAAGCTTTATGCCCAGATTCACGGACACACTTTCCTTAACCTGTATATTAGATCATTTGAACATTAGCTTTAATAAAAAAAAAAAAAAATTTGAATTCAGGGGTAACAAAATGTTGTTATCCTTATTCTATGAGCAAAGGACAGCGGAACTATGCCTAGCAGGTCCTGATTGAGGGGATCACTCTGACTTTAACCTAACTTGCTAAGCAGGGGTAGTGATTCTAACTCCATATGAAAGTCAGAGGGGATGGGGACTCTGTTTAAAGAGTCCTAGATATCCCTTGATTTCCCCCTCTCCAGTGTTAAAGCCAGAGTTGCTCAGACTCAGTTGAGAGTCTTTGGTTTTATTCAATGATTGCTAGAATTTAAATTGCTGATAAAGCTCAGCCCCTAGATTAGGGTGACCAGACAGCAAATGTGAAAAATCGGGACAGGGGGTGGGAGGTAATAGGAGCCTATATAAGAAAAAGACCCAAAAATCGGGACTGTCCCTTTAAAATGGGGACATCTGGTTACCCCACCCTAGATCTGCCTAACTGAGACCAGGCCTCAGAGTTTTTGCAGGAACTCTAACTTTTGACTTACCTGGGTGGTGTGTGCTTAAATTCTCTGCATTCATAAAGATTTTGTACGTGTAACTCTAGCCAGAACCTCAGTGAGAGCTGAGCCGGTTTGATGTGCAAGAAGCTACGTTCCTTGTTGTTCCTCATGTTTTTGGTGATTTTTTGTATTCCTGCTTTAACACAACTGCATTGGGATTGATATTGGAAATGAAAATCAAATGCTTTTCAGAAGCCCACTGTCAGCAAATCGCTGGACAATACTTAGTATTTCTCTTTGTTGACCTATAACTGAAGTAAGCAGCGGTGAGGAGTATTCAACTGCATTCACGATGGCAGTTCGCTAGTATCCTATGTTCCTGCACCTGGGCCTGTGCACTGCTGTCTCACTCTAGGCGTCCAGACACCCATCTCCTGCTTCAGCCCCCGTGTGATCTTCAAGCCAGGGGACTAGGGGGTTTGCTTGCCGAGCTTACATGCGGGACCTGATCCAGTAGCCACGCTCAGAGGCCATCTACCAGATCGGGCCATGTTTGAAATGAAGATAATGGTGCTACCACAACTGCTGCCATTATAACTTTTAGCCCAATGGTTGGAGCACTCTGCTGGGATGTGGGAGACCAAGGTTCAATTCCCCCCTGTCCAGCATCAAGAAAGGAT
Source organism: Trachemys scripta elegans (assembly GCF_013100865.1). NCBI lineage: Eukaryota > Metazoa > Chordata > Testudines > Emydidae > Trachemys > Trachemys scripta. Next base: position 133,368,217 of record NC_048298.1, read on the forward strand.
TTGAACATGGGTAACTAGGCGTTGGGCCAAAGACAATGAGCAAGAATGACACTGCAGCCTGGTGGTTTGGGCACCCATCTGAGAGACCCAGGGTCCAGTCCCCCTGCTCCAATGACTCCCAGTGGGAGTTAGGCACCCTAGGTACTTTTGAAAATCCCACTAGGCACCTGTCTGCATCTTTCATTGCCTAAATACTGTTGTCCCTTTTTGACCTGAATGCTAAGTCAAAGATTGTGGCAATAAAAATTGGTGACAGTCAGGGATTTCTTTGATGCAGTTTTGTTTGCTCACAAGTAAGTGCAAAGTCCTGTGTCTCTGAACACAGAGGAAATGAAATAGCAGGAAACAGCTTCTTTTGCCCACAGCACTGAGAGCACTCTTTCAGTCTGCCCCTTTCACTCCAAATAAATCTCTCCCTGGGTTTCTTTCAGGGACAGTCACTGTGCTTTCAGCTGCTCCCTCAGGCTCTCTCTCTCTCTCCCACTCTGGTCTTGTCCTCTGGTTCCCTCCCTCCCACCCCACCCCCACTTCCCATAGGCCTAGTATACACTACAAAGTTAGGTCTAATTAACCTGCCTAGCATCAGCCTAGTTGTGCATGTATCTACACTTACATTTGTTTCCCATTGATACAAGCGCCCTGTTACAGTGATGCAGTAACACCGCTTCCCTGAACGGCACTGAGCCACAGTTGACGTACTGAGGTTGACACAGTGTGAGTGTAGACCTTGTATTAAGCAGCTGTCTCACAATGCCCAGCACTGACTGATCTTTTCAGTCGTGAACACCACTGTCCAGTGGTCATGGAGACTGGAACCGCCTCCCCTTGAAAACCCCGCAAATTTTTGAAATGCCTTTCCCTGATTGCCCGGCAAGGTGAGCACATCTAGCAGGTCTCCGTTGTTTTGTGCAACTGCCCAGCCAACCAGGCCGGCTACATACCCGAGGTGAACTCTAGCCTGGAGCAGACCGGAGATATTGGCTCTCCTGGGCCTGTGGGGAGAAGAGGCTATGCAAGCACAACTATGGACCAGTCATAGAAATGTGGACATCTATGATCAGTTTGCACAGGGGAGGCAAGAGAAGGTGTATGACTGGGACCAGCAGCAGTGACACTTGAAAGTGAAGGGACTGCATCAGGCATACTAGTGGGCCAGGCATGCTACCAGTTGATCCAATGCTGAACTGCAGACCTGTCACTTTTACAATGAGCTGCCTGCCATCCTCAGCAGAGACTCCACCACGACCCTGCATGCCACCATGGATACCTCTGAGGAGTCTGAGTCACAGGCCACTGGTGTGAACTGAGAAGATGGAGGAGGGAGTAATAGGAGGAGGGGGAGGGCATATCAATGTAAGATCCGTCTATATTGCAAGCCAGGACCTGTTTTTGACTCCACCGCAATCCAGTCAGTCCTAAGAGTTGAGCATAGACAAGCCCTATGCAGGGGAAGGAACCTTGAGTAAGTATGTAAATTTATTTCCCATTACAGTGATGGAGCCCCCACCTTAACAGGACACAGCTATCGACTTTGCATTAATTTACTCATACAGGAAGAGGTAGCGGTACAACTAAGAGAGGTAGAGTTGCTATCTGCCTTGCATTTCCCTGTAGAGTTAGGCAGAGGAGGACCATGCAGAGCAGTTTGTTTATGTACATGTACATGTCCCTTGAATCCTCCTGAGAGAGCTCAATGATCTGCAATCCTGTCTTGAAGGTTTCTAGGAATGACAGCCTTATTTCTTCCTCCACAGTAGGACACTTTCCCACACCAGTCAGCGATAACTCTGGCAAGAGCCATTGCAGTACACAGGCTAGTAGCATATGGGCCCAGGTGGCTTTGAGATGCCAGCAGCAGCTTTGCTCTCTCTGCCTTTGCTACCCTCCGCTAAAATCACCACTGTCTGTGGAAAATGGTTCCAGTATTCAGTGCCATTGGCCTATGCTACATAGTTTCATGAAAAAGAACAATTCCCTCCTCATTTCCCTCACCCCTGGTGGGCTACACTCAGACTGGATGGTGCAGTGGCTGGCACTGAGCACAAACTCCAAAGCAGAAGTGTCAATTAGCATGGCTGGTGCAAAACTTTAGGGGAGCAAGGGAAGGGAGTTCTGAACTTTAATTTCTACTTTCCTTTGTGACTATAGTGACAATGGAACCTCTGTGTGGTTTTTTTTTTCTGTACCTGCTGCCATTGTGACCTTGTGGGCTCCCCCTACACACCGATGTAATACCTGAGCTAAATAAGGAGGAGAAAGAAGGGGATTTGGGAATGACATGTTCACTGAGATCCCACAAGCCACTGCTGCATCAGACTGTGAGCAGAGGGCCTGGAGGGTAAACATTGAACACAGCCTGGAGAAGGAAAGAGCAGACTGGAGCAAGGCCCAGGACTCCCAACAGGAAAAGGAGAGGGAGATGCACAAGGACATAATGGGGCTTTTCCGACAGCAAACACAGATGCTGAAGACTCTTGTGGACATACAGGTTCAATAATACTGGGCTCGCCTCCCATTGCAGTGGAGAACTCAATTGTAGCACCTCCCTCAACATTCCATGTGGCACCCTACCCTGACACTCCACACCAGGGGAAACTATAAGGACAACCACAGCTTCACACATATTGACCTGTCAGAGCCACAGTTGCTGTATGTGTAGCAAAAATGGATGTGCATAATCTTTCCCCTTGTTAAGTTCTCTTCCATTAATTTGTTACATTTGTAATGTATTTGCTTTTGAATTGCACCATATGTTGTGAACTAATAAAGATGAATTATATTCCAGAAAATAGAGCTTTATTGATTAACAAAAACAGAGCAAAAAAAAGTGTGCAGAGTGCTTAGTGGTATTGAAAGCACCCAGTCACTTGTTATTGTGCAGTGTGAAACAACTCATAGGATCAGTGACAAACAGTGTGATAATCATAATGTACAACAAGCACCACACAGTTCCTAATAGGCCCCAAAACAGCAGGGCCAGGCAGAGCACAGTACACCACATGACATTACTGTGGCTCACTGTTAAAGTGCTCTTTCAAGGCCTCCCTCACCCATATAAGTCCGTGTTGAGCTCTTCTAATAGCCCTTGTGTCTGGCTGTTCAAACTCAGCAGACAGCTGCTCCATCTCCACCCCGGCAGAAACTTTCCTCCTTTTGCCTCACAGACATTGTGCATGACACAGCAGGCATCTATAACCACTGGAATATTTTTCTCCCAGAGATCCAATCTTGTGAGTAAACAACACCATCGTTCCTTTACTCTACCAAAAGCATGTTCAGCTGTCATTCAGCACCTGCTGAACTGATAGTTGACTCTTTCTTTGCTGCTGTCAAGGTGGCCTGTGTACAGCTTCACGGGCAAGGGGTAGGCTGGGTCCCCCAGGATCACTATGGCATTTCGACGTCACCATTGGTAATCCACCAGCTGAGAAAGAAAGTCCCTGCTTGCAGCTTTCTGAACAGTCCTGTGTTCTTAAAGATGTGAGCGTCACGCACCTTCCCAAATCAGCCAACACTCATATTGGTGAAGTATCCCCAGTGATCAACCAACCCTTGCATAACCATAGAAAAGTAGCCCCTTCTGTTGATGTATTCTGTGGCAAGGTGGTCTGGTGCCAAAAGAGGGATATGTGTGCCCTCTGTCACCCCACCCGCAGTTCAGGAACTCCTTTGCTGCAAATACATCCACTGTTTCTTGCACATTGCTGAGAGTTACAGTCCTGTGTAGCAGGAAATGATTAATGGCTCTACACACTTGCATGACTGCCCCTCACTGAGGATTTTCCAACTCCAAAATGATTTCCCACTGATGGTAGCAAGCTGGCATTGCAAGTTTCTACTGTCTGATCACCACTTGCTTCTTCACTGTGAGGGCAGCTCTCATTCTGGTGCTGGAGAGCTGGGGTCAGCTTGGCACATAGATCCAGGAATGTGGCCTTTTGCATCCAAACCTACATTATGAGGTGATCCCATCAGTCAGTGCTTGTTTCTTGGGTCCAGAAGTGGCAGCTGCTCCATGAACACCACCACCAATCTTGAACTGGTTTTCACTGCATCCCACAGCAATGTGTGCTCCAAGAAATCGTCATGTTCCCCACTGATTTGGTTTTTCTTATGGCTCTGCAAATACCAGAGGATTGTGCGCCCTCTGCTTGCTATGCTAATGACAAAAGTGGAGACCTGTGTGGGTTCCATGCTTCCATCAGAGATGGCAGACAGCGTGGAGAGCCGCACAGGTACATGGGATTTTTTTTAAAAGGCACAAAAATTGTGGGCTATGGATGACATTATACGGTGGGGAAAGTTGCATACTGGAAAGTTGACCCCCTTGCTCCTAGTCACCTTTGTGCAACTCATTGCTGCCCTACAATGCATTGCCAAAACTTCCCAAAAGACAGAGTGCAGCACACTGTGCTTTGACACAAGCACTCCTGGTGAGTATGTGTAGCACTGACGCAAGGAGCCAAGTCTACTCGTGCACCAGCTTTAGGGCATGTCTACACTTACAGCGCTGCGGTGGCACAGCTGTACTGGTACAGCTGCGCTGCTGCAGCACGTGTCGTGAAGATGCTGTATGCTGACAGGAGATAGCTCTCCCATCGGCATAAAAACACCACCCCTGCGAACGGCATAAGCTATGTTGGGTGGGAGAAGCTCTCCCGCCAACATAACACTGTGCACACTAGCGCTTATGTTCGTGTAACTTATGTCATACGGGGGTGGAATATTCACCCCTCTGAGCAACATAAGTTTTGCCGACATAGGCGGTCGTGTAGACATAGCCTTATACTAACTGTGGTGGCTTTATGCCGATGTATCTTGCATTGGCCAAAGTTTGTAGTGTAGACATGGCCATAGACACATAAGCTTATCCAAAAACTACACTCGGTGCTTGTCTACACTGTGAAGTTGTCGACAAAACTTTTGTCTTTCACAGGTACTTAAAAAAGCCCCCCCCCCCCCGGAAAGGCAAAAGTTTTGCCAACGCAAGTGGCAGTGTGAACGCGGCTTTATCAGCAGGAGCGCTCTCCTGCCGACAAAGCTAACGCCACTCGCGGGGCTGGAAGTATTTTGTAAGCAAAAGTGCCGACAAAGTACCGAAAAAGAGCATTTACACACGCTGACTTTTAGTGACAAGGCTGTGGCGACTAAAAGCTTGTCGCTAAAAGCTGCTTGGTGTGGACAAGCCCTCAGCTAAAACTACTAGGCGGGTTCACACATACTCTTTGTCCTAAGTGGGGCTTATCTTTACAGTTATGTTAATTGAAGGGTGAGTTCACATCTACCAATCTCCATGTGGGTTTTAACTCAACCCATAACAAGACTTCTCCCAGCTCATAACAATATCATTAAATACCTGGTGTTGAGCCACTTTTGAAAACGTTACTCTAAAGCAGGGGTCGGCAACCTATGGCACATGTGCCAAACATGGCACGCGAGCCGATTTTGAGTGGCACGCTGCCTGCCCGGTGAGAGGAGGAGGAGGAGGGGCAGAGGGGCCGGAAAGCACCATGCTGGGGGAAGAAGGGGGAGGAGGGAAGCTTGGCTGCTGCAGGACCAAGCTTCTGCCTCCTGCCCCCGTAGGGGAGAGCGGTGGGGGGGGGTCCCCCCCCCCAGCCCCACTCAACCTCCCCGCCCACTGCTCTCCCCTGTGGGGGCAGGCGGGAGAACCTTGGCCCTCCGGCAGCCAAACTTCCCCCCTCCCCTGTTCCTTCCCACAGCATGGTGCACTCCGGCCCCTCCTCCTCCCCCTGCCTCTCCTTGCCGGCGACGGCCCTTGCGAGGGGGAGGGGGAGCCGAGCCGAGCACAGCGTGCTCGCTGCTCCGTAGAGGCAGAGAGAGGAAGGGGCGGAGCCTGGGGGAAGGGGATGGAACAGGGCATATCCCTCCCAGCCCCCTGCCATGAGCTGCTCAGGGCAGGGGGCTGGGAGTACCCCCACGAGCCGAGCACCCCAGCCTTCTGCCCTGCACTTCCCCATCCCAACACACACCCATCCCTCTGCCCTGCACCCCCACAGCCCCATCCCTCTGCCCTGACCTCGAGTCGCCCCCAACACCCAGCCTTCTGCCCTGCACCTCCACACAAACCCCAGCGCTCTGCCTTGCACCTCCCCCCAACACCCAGCCTTCTGCCCTGCACCCCTCCACCCCTCCAGCCCTCTGCCCTGACCTCGAATCACCCCCAACACCCAGCCTTCTGCCCTGACCCCTGAATCCCCCCACACCTCCAGCCTTCTGCCCTGAACTGCCCACATCCCCACTGCCCTCTGCCCTGACCCCTGAACCCCCCACCCAGGTCTGGGGTCCCGTCTGCCGGCCCCTTGCCAGCCGGTGTCCCGGCCACAGGCCCTGCTCAGGCTGCTGCAGGCCTAGGTGAACAGAACCCCAGGCGGGAAGCAGGCTGAGCAGGCTGGCGGTGTAAGATCAGCATTTTAATTTAATTTTAAATGAAGCTTCTTAAACATTTTGAAAACATTGTTTACTTTACATACAACAATAGTTTAGTTATATAATATAGACTTAGAGAGAGACACCTTTTAAAAAACGTTAACATGTATTACTGGCACGCGAAACCTTAAATTAAAGTGAATAAATGAAGACTCGGCACACCACTTGTGAAAGGTTGCCTACCCCTACTCTAAATCCTATTTTCAAAAGCCACTTAAGCACCTAAATCCCACTGATTTAGGGGCCAAGGAGCCATCCAGGACTGGAGCACAGAGATGCTCTGGCCACTCCCCTTTCCAAACCCAGCCATGCCCCCTACCCAAGTGGCTGCAAGGTGGAGTGTCAGTGTTATTGTGTCAGCTCTGCTCTACACAAGGATTCCCCTGTGGTGGGAGATGTCCAACAGGGCAGATCCTCCAGGCTTGCAGTTCCTTTGTGCTAGTAGAGCAGTGCAAAGGGATCCTAAAGGCTCCAAAATCAGAAGGCAGACCAAATAAGCAGTGATGTGTTTGTTTCCTTTTTCAAACTCACAATTTTAAGCCAACCTGATGATTTGGGAGTGGAGTGCAATTCATGACTTTGGAAGGCATGTGTTTGGTAACACTACTTGTATGGCTCTCCCACACTGCCCTCATCACAACCCCCACCTCTCTGCCCACCCTCACCATAATGATCTGTGACAGTCTTGGGCTGATGAGCTTCCCAGGTTTGTCACAGAACAGCTCTCCCTTGTGGCTAAACCAGTGGTGGATTACTGTATGGCCGGAGGAGGCCTGTGCCCAGAGGTCCCAGCCAATTCGGGCGCCCCGCAGGAGGCTGGAACTCTGGCCCCACCCCCTGCTCCTCCTCTGTCCCCCTCCCCAATCCTCCTCTTCCCCCTGAGGCCCCGCCTCCAGCCCAATGGGAAGCTTGTGGAAGGGTGTGTGACGGTATCTCCCATAAGGCTTTATGGAAATATGCTTAGAATGTGTTTTATGCTACATGTGCCATGTAACATATCTCAAAGGTTATGATCTACTGAATGTATTAATCCTATTTGTATGCATGTATCATTTTTGTATTCAAAGTTATGAATGTTATGAATGTTGGCTGTGTATTGGCTTGATTTCTAAATAACTTTAGTAGAGCATTTGGTTAGTTCCTGAAGAAAGGAATGTTGAAGTTAAGTACCTAATCAAGAAACACTTAAAGGACAATGAATCTTGGAATGCTGCAATCCACATAAGTCTACTTGAGGACATTCAAGGTAACATGTAAACAATGGATGCTATCTGTAAAAACTGTGAGTCATGCATGGACATGTGACTTACCCAGGTGACTCCTAAACTCCATCTTGGAGCTGGACTTTGCATAGGAGTGAGGAGGGGGTCTCCACCCCCAAGAGAAAGTCAATTTAAACCCCCAGGAGATCCCTCCATTTTGTCTTCAGCTGGCTAAAGAGAGAGCATCTCCACCACCCAGGATACTTGGAGGAAACTGGAACAAAGGGCAGTGACTGCAAGGGGTGTGAGTGATTGCTGGACCCAGGCTAAAAGGAGATTAGTCTGTAAAATGGAGCATTCTGGAACTGGTCAGGATCTTATCTGTTTTCAGTTTGATTAGACATAGATTTGCACATTTTATTTTATTTTGCTTGGTGACTTACTTTGTTCTGTCTGTTACTACTTGGAACCACTTAAATCCTACTTTCTGTATTTAATAAAATCACTTTTTTACTTATTAACTCAGAGTATGTATTAATACCCGGGGGAGCAAACAACTGTGCATATCTCTCTATCAGTGTTATAGAGGGCGAACAATTTATGAGTTTACCCTGTATAAGCTTTATACAGAGTAAAACGGATTTATTTGGGTTTAGACCCCATTGGGAGTTGGGCATCTGAGTGTTAAAGACAGGAACACTTCTGTTAGCTGCTTTCAGGTAAACCTGCAGCTTTGGGGCAAGTAATTCAGACCCTGGGTCTGTGTTGGAGCAGACGGGAGTGTCTGGCTCAGCAAGGCAGGGTGCTGGGGTCCCGAGCTTGGCAGGGAAAGCAGGGGTAGAAGTAGTCTTGGCACATCAGGTGGCAGTTCCCAAGGGGGTTTCTGTGATCCAACCCGTCACAGGGTGGTGAGCAATTCCCCCTGCCCCCACGCTGAGCTGGCCTGAGCCCCTGCCGGAACAAGGTGCCCCTCCCCGCCCAGTATGGCGCAGCGCTGGACCGAAGGCCCCCCATGCGGGGCTGGAGCGAGCCCCTCTCCCTCCCCCTGTGCAGAGCTTACCTGAGCCCCTTTTCCCTTTCCCCCTCCTCCCCCCAAACTCCTTTTTGGCAAAACGGGTCATTTGTCCATTTGCTCTTGATAACTGGTGATCAGTTGACAAGGGAAAACAGGACAAATGCCCAGTTTTGCCAAAAAAGTCGGGACATCTGGAGCCAAAATGCGATGTATGGTCACCCTAGGCCAGGGGTGTGCTTTCAGTCAGGCTCCCCCTTACCTGGTCTCCCACCCCCAGGAGCCAGGGCCAGTAGCAGGGCTGGAGCCCACAGTTGGGAGCTGTGAGTGGGGGTGCAGCCAGGAGCAGGTCTAGGGATGGGGCTGGGGGTAGGACTCATTTGGAGTACTGTGTGCAGTTCTGGTCTCCCATGTTTAAAAAAGATGAACTCAAACTGGAACGGGTACAGAGAAGGGCCACTAGGATGATCAGAGGAATGGAAAACCTGTCGTATGAAAGGAGACTAGAGGAGCTCGGGTTGTTTAGTCTGACCAAACGAAGGCTGAGGGGGGATATGATTGCTCTCTTTAAATACAACAGAGGGATAAATACCAGGGAGGGAGAGGAATTATTCCAGCTCAGTACTAATGTGGACACGAGAACGAATGGATATAAACTGGCAGTGGGGAAGTTTAGGCTTGAAATTAGACGAAGGTTTCTGACCGTCAGAGGGGTGAAATATTGGAACAGCCTTCCGAGGGAAACGGTGGGGGCGAAGGACCTGTCTGGTTTTAAGATTAAGCTAGATAAGTTTATGGAGGGAATGGTTTAATGGAAAAACATGATTTTAGTCAAAGGAATACCGTGCCATGGCAGGTAAATAGTATAATGGCTAACAAGGGTCAGGCTGGAGACTCTTGCCTACATGCTCGGGGTTTTACTGATCGCCATATTTGGGGTCGGGAAGGAATTTTCCTCCAGGGTAGATTGGCAGAGGCCCTGGAGGTTTTTCGCCTTCCTCCACAGCATGGGGCAGGGATCGCTAGCAGGAGGATTCTCTGCCAATTGAAGTCTCTAAGCCACAGGATTTGGGGACTTCAACAGCAGAGTCAAGGGAAAGGGTAGGGACGGCTTGTGGCCTGCATCATGCAGGTGGTCAGACCAGATGATCATAATGGTCCCTTCTGACCTTAAAGTCTATGAGTCTATGAGGACTGTGCCCTACTGCCTCATTCCTCTGTGCCCTCCTAGGGGAGCATGTCTCACAGTTTGGGGATCACTGCCCTAGGCTGTGGTAAGAGCTACCCAGGGAGCCTAGGAAGCTGTGGGGAGCCACGGACCCTGCACCTGCCTTGGGCAGGGGGCCAGGATGCCCGAGAGCAGCCCCCAACCCATGTCCCTATCCCGCAGGGTGCACCGCCCAGGGCAGGTGGAGGGTCCGGGGCTTCCCACAGTGGCTCAGGCTCCCTGGACAGCTCTTACCATGGCCCGGCTTCTGGCCATGCCAGGGAGTGGGACCTTGGGGGGAAGGGGAGAAGCAGGGGCGTGGCTCCATGGCAGGGGTGTGTGTGGGGGGCCCAAATGTTCCTTGTGCCCAGGGCTCCAATATATCTTAATCCACCTCTAACCTAAACGTGCAAAGTTGTCAGCCCGGCAACTGGCTCAGTAATGGAGCTCAGAGCTCTACTTGTCAGGTGAGTTTGCCTGCCAGTTTCCCCCTCGCCCTGCCCTCTCCTCCCCCGATGTTTTAGCCTCTAAAAGCTACAGGGGGCAGGGAGAAGAGGAAAGTGGGAGGCACACTCCCGTGACAAGTGCTATGGGCATAGATGACCTGTGCCTGCTGATAGTGTGTGGGCACAACCCCGGAGCAACTGGAATCATCTACCCCCACTCTCCTGGCAGCCCCCCCTTCCAGAAAGCAGCCCCCCCACTGGGAAAGCAGTGGCCTCTCAGCTGCTCCCAGTTGTTCCTCTGCCTCTCCCGGCAAAGTTAAAGCTGGGTTGCCTCCCAGCAGCTCTCAGCTGTCCTCCACTCCTGCCTCTCCTTGCCTGGCGCAGCTCACTGACTCAGCTGCGACGTAGGGAGGGGGCCTGGAGGCACCATATGACCGAGCAATGGGGGAGGGCATGTTACCCTGCATGCCCCCCTGCAAGCATTGCCTCTGGCTATGGGAAATGCACAGCTAGGCCATTCAAACCACCTTAGCTCTGCCCTCTGGTTACTCAGTTGGATAATTAGAATGAGCTTGACATGTCAGGGTTTGCAGTCCCAAAGCAGAGTAAACAGATTTTTTAAAGATGATTCAAGGTTCCTTTTTCTTTCCCACCGTATGTCACTACAGGGTAGAGTGAAGGTTGTTTGGGGACCTTAGTTGTGCCTTTCTGATCTGAATATGTTTGGTTTTCTCTTAAATGCAACCTTAACTCAGAATTGCTTGTTTTTCAGGTAATTACTCTATCCCTGTGAAGCTTTTCCCCTTAAATTATGCATACACACTTCCCTTTAGTATAACTAACTCTGTTAGCATAGCTTTTCTTTGAGAATATGACTCAGAGGAGCATTCATGGTGCCAACAGCCACTAGGGTAATCATTACCAGAGCTATGGATGCTCATGCTCAAGGCAGGAGCAGATTGCTAGCAAGGGGTCAGGGGTCAGGAAGAAATTTCCCCCCATGAGACAGTGTTATCTAATAAGGTGCATTATGGGGCTTTCTCTCCCCTTCTGAAGCATCCAGCATTGGCTACTGTCAAGCATAGGATACTCTACTAAACAGACCAATAGGCTGATCCAGTGTGGCAGCAAGTGGGAGACTACACTAGATGGACTGTTGCTCTAGGTCAGTGACCCCTGTGCTGTGTGGGGATAGCTAAGCTGTTGTCCTGCGGAATTGGTTAATGTGTTACAGACTGTTAATGTGTGAAATTGTTGGCAGCTTCCCATCCCCATCCCACCCTGTTACCCTCCCTCTGTGCCTGGGCAGGGAGGTGAAGGCCGGGTTATCTCTGAGAGGTGATTGCCCAACCTCTCTCTGGCCCCATTTGCCTGCATTAGGCCTGGATAGGTCTGAGTGTGGGAGAGAGCAAGCAGATGTGTGGGTGGGTGGGATCTCAGAGGAAGGAAGAGGGCTCAGCAGAGAGCCCCATTTTCAAACCAAGCAGGGACTGTTCTCACCCTCCTTATACACATAGGGCTCAGGTCCATCCCTCATTGCTTCCCATAAAACATCTCGACCGCTGCACCCCCAATTTGAAGGAGCATCTTCCCCTTCCCACAGCACCTCATTTAGCATTGCTTCAAGGTAAATGGCCAGCCCTGCATGCTGAGCTCCATCAGAAAAGAGGTTCTCATTGCCACTGCCTGCTCTGCCATCTCCCCGCACCTTCCTTTCTGTCCCTCTCCCCTGTCAGACAGAGGCTACTTCACCCCCTCCCCCTAGTTTGTCAGGGACTGGCTAGATCCCTCTCTGTGCCCTGATTCAGAGCTGTTGGCTCCAGCTTCTACTCACGTTCCTCTTCTTATTTGCCAGATGGTCCTGGCTCCCTGCCCTTATCTTACTGTCCCGGGGGCTGTTTGCAGAGAGAGGTATAAAGGGGTGGACCCAGCAGACAGCCAGGGTGCAGGGAGCCAGCGGACAAGTCTGTGTGTCTGCCTCGCTCACCATTCTCACTCTGCACCATGGGGAAGGACAGGCTGCCCGGTGGCTCGAACATCTTCCTCCTGCTCCTCTTCCTCCTCCCTGGAAACACCTCACCCACCACCGAACCGTAAGCTGCACACGGAAAGGGGGCTTGTGCTGTTTTTGGGGAATCAGGAGTCCTGGGTTCTATTCCTGGCTCTGCCACTGACTGACTCTGTCACCATGGGGCAGTCACTGCACCGCTCTGTGCTTCTGCCCTCCCATCACTAACATGGGGATACTGATACCTTGCTAACACATGGTGTGTATGTGTGAGGACGGAGGGAGGGCTGAGTTCATTAAGGTCTATAAGATGCTTTGAAATCCCTGGATGGCTGGCAGCAGGTCGGTGCATTATATTGTGTTCTCTCTCTCTCTCTCTCTCACATTGCCCATGCACTCCCTCCCAACTGTTAACAGGTAAAAGTAAGGGGTTCTGCCACAAAGGAGACTCTCTCACCCGGGGCTTTGGCAATACTGCTCCCTCCTCTGGTGCCAGAAAATCACTGGGGGCAACTGCAAAGCAGCTCTCAGGTTTTAACAAACATAGGTAAAGACGGCAGCTATGCGGTCAGTGCTTCCTCTATGCAAACAGATTGAAGGAGATAACAGTGCTGCTAGCACTGACCCCTGTTCCCTCTGAGATGCATACAAGCCCCCCGACATACCACCCAGCAGAGAGATCTCTGAGGGCTAATGCTCTGTGCTGATAGCAAAGGGCTCGATTCCTTGTCCCAATTCCTCACTACTCTGGGGGTGGCAGTCACTGGGAGTACTGGGAAGGCTAGGCCTACTACTGCCCCCTAGAGATTAGTGCTCTCCATTGCCACGTGGGAGAGGCAGGTTTGATTCCCAGGCTCTCTCTGATGTATGTCTACATTGCATCTGGGAAGGAGCCTCCCAGCCTGGGTCTACAGACTTGTGTTGTTAGCGTGAGCCCTGCTAGTTCATGAAAACTAGCAGTGTGGACATTGTGTCTCAGGATGGCACTTGGGCTCTCAAGAGGTTGAGCATTGTGGCACCTACTTGTTAACACTCCGCTCTGCCATGTGGGAGACCTGGATTCAGGGGCTTGTCTACACTTACTGAGCTGCAGCTGCACCACTGTAGGACTTAGTGAAAATGCCACCTACGCCGAAAGGAGAGCTTCTCTCATTGGCATGAGTACTCCACCTCCCCGAGAAGCGGTAGCTATGTCAATGGGAGAAGCCTTCCTGTTGACATAGCGCTGTCTACACCGGGAGTTAGGTTGGTATAACTGTGTTGCTCAGGAGCGTGGATTTCCCACCCCCCCCACCCCCTGAGTGACATAGTTATACTGACATAAGTTTGTAGTGTAGACCAAGGCTCAGTGTTTGACCCTGGCAGAGTCCCAGAGCCAGGGCCGGCTCTGGCTTTTTTGCCGCCCCAGGCAAAAAAGCTGCCGGCCGCCCCCACCCCTGTGGGGGGGGGGGGGGGGGGGGCCGGGGCCCCGGGGGGGGGGGGGGGGCCCCCCCCCCCCCCCCCGGCGGGGGGGGGGGCGGGCGGGGGGAGGGCGGCCGGAGCCCTGGGAAGAGGGCGGTGAGCCCCGGCGGAGGCTCTGCTCTTCCCCCGGGGGTTGGGGGGAGGGGGGCCGGAGCCCTGGGAGGAGGGCGGTGAGCCCCGGCGGGGGCTCCGCTCTCCCCCCGGCAGCCAGAGTGCAGGGGGCAGGGCGGCGAGAGGGCAGCGAGCCCCAGCCAGGGCTCGCCGCTCTCCCCCCGGCGGCCGGGGGGAGGGCGCTAGGAGGGAGGGTGGCCAGAGCGCCGGGGGGAGGAGGGCGGCGAGCCCGGCCATGGCCCCGCTCTCCCCGGGGGCCGGAGCGCCGCGCTGCCCCGCTCCAGGTGCCACCACAAGCACAAGCTTGGTGGGCTGGTGCCTGGAGCCCGCCCTGCCCAGAGCTCTGGCTGAGATGAAAAGGGGTCCAGGAGAAGGGAGAAATTTTGTCCCAGGGAGACCATGTAAAGTGCATTTGCTCTGGTCCTTTCTTAAGATCTAGCACCACCTTGTGGCCATTTGTTGTAACTGTACTAAATAACTTGTACTATTTACTAAATAATCTCTGCCACATTTCAGAGTAGCAGCCGTGTTAGTCTGTATCCGTAAAAAGAACAGGAGTACTTGTGGCACCTTAGAGACTAACAAATTTATTAGAGCATAAGCTTTCGTGGGCTACAGCCCACTTCTTCGGATGCATACAGAGTGGAATAAATATTGAGGATATATATATACACACATACAGAGAGCATAAACAGGTGGGAGTTATCTTACCAACTCTGAGAGGCCAATTAAGTAAGAGAAAAAAAACTTTTGAAGTGATAATCAAGCTAGCCCAGTACAGACAGTTTGATAAGAAGTGTGAGAATACTTACAAGGGGAGATAGATTCAATGTTTGTAATGGCTCAGCCATTCCCAGTCCTTATTCAATCCTGAGTTGATTGTGTCCTGACATCAGGAATCATAATACTCAAAAACCAGTGGGAGAACACTTTAACCTGTCTAGTCATTCAATGACAGACCTGTGGGTGGCTATATTACAACAGAAAAACTTCAAAAACAGACTCCAAGGAGAGACTGCTGAGCTGGAATTGATATGCAAACTAGACACAGTCAACTCAGGATTAAATAAGGACTGGGAATGGCTGAGCCATTACAAACATTGAATCTATCTCCCCTTGTAAGTATTCTCACACTTCTTATCAAACTGTCTGTACTGGGCTAGCTTGATTATCACTTCAAAAGTTTTTTTTCTCTTACTTAATTGGCCTCTCAGAGTTGGTAAGACAACTCCCACCTGTTTATGCTCTCTGTATGTGTGTATATATATCTCCTCAATATATTTATTCCACTCTATATGCATTTGAAGAAGTGGGCTGTAGTCCACAAAAGCTTATGCTCTAATAAATTTGTTAGTCTCTAAGGTGCCACAAGTACTCCTGTTCTCTGCCACATTATGTCTCTAGTTTCTATTGCTTTGCAGGTCGCATCTCAGACTGTAAAAAAGAGCTCTGGAGTTAACACTCTGTTATTGTTTACCCATTGGAAAGAGTGTTTGTGAATCCTGATTACATTATCTAGCAAATGGGACATCTGTGGTCATTTCTGGCATTCGTCACTCTTCTCTAATACCCACCTTGCACTAAGGGTGTGGCATGGAGTTGCCAATGCCACTGTTGCTGTACCAGGGTACAGGCAGGGTACAGGCACTGGATCAATGTCAGACGCTAGCATTAACAGCTGTCAGTCTTGTTCCACTTGTCACCTTGGCCCTTCCTCACTCACTAGCACCTCCCTTGGTAATATGTTACAGACACAAAGGAAAAGTCCTCATCATTTGGATATAATATACAGCTCCCGTTGGAAGGCGAAGGCTGAGACCATCAAACTGGTTTGTCTGACCTGTTCCCTTCCCCTTCCCAGGCAGTACATGGTGCTAGTGCCCTTTCTGATCCACACCAACGGTCCTGAAAAGGTCTGTATCCAGCTGACCCACCTGAACGAGTCTGTGACGCTGAGCGTCACGCTGGAATACGCAGGGGAGAACAGGAGCTTGATCGCAGACGTGGTGTCGGAGAAGGACGTGTTCAAGTGCATCCCGTTCACAGTGAGTATCTGACCCCCACAACGATTATTATCTGTGTCACAACAGTAAAGCAATAAGGATAGTGACCAGAGGGATTAACTCTTGGAGCTCTGGTTGTTTAGCAAGGTTAACTAAGTGGAGCTAGTCTGAGAATAGAGGAGGTTGCCTAGACTGGGGCCTGCCCTGCCCTGTGCTTGACCTGCCCAATTCCCACTCCATATGCAACTCCTTTCCCCACTGCTGGAAACCCAGCCTCAAGATCCCCCTCTCTGCTGCTGGAAACTTTCTCAGTCCTCCCTGCAAAGTCACTCCCCTTCTTATTCTTAGAAACTCTCCTCGGTCCTTTGGAACACCTGGGACAAGAGCTCTAACTCAAGGCCAGCTGCTGCTGAACCTTAGAATTATAGAACCATAGGGTTAGAAGGGACCACAAGGGTCATCTAGCTAACCCCCCACCAAGAGGCAGGATTTGTTGCATCTACACCATCCAAGACAGATGCTATCCAGATGGCTACTGCAATGGTTTCTAGCCAGTGTGGACAGGAAGCTACAAGGGTTTTAGTTGCTGGGCCAGATGACTGTGTGAGTTGCATCCCACAGTGCAGTGCATCATAAACAGTGGCCAGGTTCTCTGTGGCTCCTCATGTGATAGTTTTCAATGGTGAGGAAAGAGTCACTGACTGTTCCTCCTCAGGGTCCCCCAATCAGTGGCAGCAGGCATGTGACGGAGGCAGAAGGACTTGTGGGGGGAATCAGGGTACAGGAGAGAGTTGGGACGCTGGAGTAGGGGGTGCTGTGGGAGAGGTGTGCAGTTTTGGGTGCATGAAAGGTAGACTTTTCTACCTGAAATTATCACCACACACATAGCCAGAGGAGTAGAGGGGAGTTTTGAAAAGTGAAAAAACAATAAAAAACATGATTTGCTGTTTGGTTTTTTTGGTCTCATGATTTTGGAACCATCTCATGATTTTTTAGGGTCTGATGCTGATGGTTGATCTCTTGAGGTTGGCAATACTGTAATGCTAACTCCAATGAAAGGGTTATTTAGTAAGGTTGGCAGGAAAGATGCAAATGGCATCAGAGAAGTGAGTTACAAGCAAAGATGAACACAGTAATTGCCAAACTTGTCCTCTCAGGGGTGGTCCACTAGAGGACACAAGGCAAAATTTGTCCAATGAGGCTCTTCAGGCCTAATAGCTGGGATGTCCCTTCTAGACCATCTTGCTTTTAGAAGGGCAATTAGCCTGCAGGTCCCACTGGCAAGGGTCAGTCCCCTAGTCTGATGTATCACTGGGGTCCCTCTGTGTTGTCCTGTCCTGTCATCAAATGTAGCAGTTGACTCACATCTGCTTGCATGTTGTTTCAACTATAGGCAACGATTAGGCTACAAGGCCCGTCTTAAACTTCCCATTATGCAATCCCCCTTTATGGGCACCGCAGCACCTTCCCTGTTCCCTGTGTCTACCATTTGGTCAAATCATGTTGATGTTTTCCCCAGGCAAATCCCCGGTATCTAGAACAGGAGTTCCCAAATTTTAATGAATTATTTCCTCCTGGGACAGCATGGAGGATGCCATTTTGAAAAACAAAGTGTCATCGTCTATGCAATATGATGTATGGTGTGTGCGAGGTCATGCTGTGCAGAGGAAGCCATTTTGTAGAGCAAAATGGCGTTCTCCATGCATCGTGACCTTGCCTGCCCCATACATGTGAGGCCATGCTGTGTGGAGCAAACTGGCATCCTCTTCACAGTAGGGATTGCTGAGACCCCATTTGCTGATGGCGTGACCCCATTTGGGGTCATGTCCCACAGTTTGGGAACTGCTGGTCTAGAGCAAGGGTTTTGCAATAGTTTATTTCCAGTTACTGCACCTTTAAGTCTTGGAGGGCTGCTGCCTCTGTTGTTCACGGAGCCCCATGCCAACCTCTGTTCGGTTCTCTGGCTGCAGGGCTGCCTGCTCCAAGTATCTACTGCTTCTTCACTGGGTTTGTCTGCACCTGTATCCTGCTGCCATCAGCAGTCTGCTCTCTGCTAAATTCTCCTGAGCCTCTCTCAGCTGGCAGTGGCTGTTACTGGCTCCTCAGAAAGCAAGCTGCCTTCCAATCCCCTCATGTTATTGGCCAGGAGAGGGGACTGGGTTTGCTCTACCTACCCCTCCTGCTGGTCTATCTCACCATTTGGTGGTAGCGGGCATCTGCTCAGCAGGTTCATCTCACTGTACTTCCAGCAGCCACAGTTAAGTACAAATGGCCCTTCAGATCGGACTTGCGCTTCAGATCAGACCTCAGATGCTTGGGAATAGCTTGTCTTGTGGGTGTAATAAATGGGTGTATTGTGTGTGATCATGAGTCCGACTGGCTACCTCGGTGACTAACACCCTGCTACTAACTGAGAGCTAACAAGAGTACTCGCTTAGCTCAGGAGACAGGGACCTGGCCTTTGGGTCTGATGTTAAATCCCAGCTGATGAATACAGTGTACATAGCCAGGGTTTGTCACACGTAGACTGGAGATTGAGACTTAACGTGTGCGGGGAGTCAACATGTTTAATCTAGAAAAGAAGCTTCCACAGAGTCAGGATTGCAGTGGACGAATCCCTTTAGGGGAATAGTATAACAGGAGAAAGGGGGTTTATTCCCAATCTCTGCAGATGGCAAGAAAAAAGGAAGATACATTTTGGGCTAAGACATGAAGGGGAAATTTGTCAGAGTCAGAGCGACTGGGGTGGCGGAAGCTGGTGGAGGCCCTGTTGTTGCAAAGCACCACGTTAGAGGGGATGTTAGTGGAAATGTGGAGATAGGGGAGGTCAGCTTGAGTGCCCCTGCCCCCTACTCTAATCCTTGTCACCGCTGTGGTTGGGCCTGTGATGGCTTCCCACGACGCCCTCATCTCTCAAAGGCAGGTTCAGTTAAAGAGGCTGTTGAGGGGAGTCTCTAAGGCAGCATCTCTTTTACTGTTCTCCAGGTTCCCAAATCTAACAGCTCATCAGCAGCGTTTCTCACGGTGCTGGTGAAGGGGCCATCGCTGGAGTTCAGGAGCCGGAAATCGGTGCTGGTCAAGAACTCAAAGAGCCTGGTCTTTGTCCAGACAGACAAACCCATCTACAAACCGGGACAAACAGGTACAGGGAATCGGGTGGGGAACTGCATTCAGGAAATCCTCCACAGCCCTTATATGCATTGGATCCACATTGGCCTGACATCTGCAGTGCACTGAAGGTGCCAGATCAATAGTCCCCGGAGAATGAAGAATTTTTTTATCCCCCACATAGGTACAGCTTGGGGAGCACCAATGTAAGCCACGCACACACACTGCCTGCGTGCCCGGAGGGAGTTCAAACTCTGTGGCCTAGGCAGTTTTCATCCTCTTTACTGAGACCACCAAAGAGGAGATGTCACTCACAGCAATGGTGTATTTTTATGACTTGGATACTTGTCCCACTAAGAACTAGACTGAGGCCCAACCAACTCATTTCACATAGGCAATCAAATAGCCTTCAGGATGGAAACTGACTTTGCTCACTATAGACGTGGAGTAACTGCCATAGAGGCGAAAGAATTCCATAAGTCATGTCGATTGTGCCATCCATCCCCATGACTTGGAGCTGAATTGGAACTGGTGCCCTGAAGGTGGAAAACTCTATATTCTCAGCCTGACAGTAATGGCTCAGGGCAATCAATCTGGTGCTGGAGTGGAGCTAATTTCCTAGGGATTGTCTTTTCTAACATGACCTTGTTATCTAGAACACGACGTTGAGGGATTGTGTTAATTAACATGATGTTACATACAACATTTCAATCAGTGTAGGCATAAACAAGCCGCGTTTAACATTGTGTCAGCTGGTCCTGGTGAATCCTACGGTTCCAGTAGCATTTACCTATGACCAGAAGCCACCATGTGAAATATGACTTGTCCATGTCTACACTGACTGCAAAGCTGCTTTTCACATTGTGTTAATTAACATGATTCTTCAAGATCTTATTCTAACATGACCTAATTTTGTAGTGAACCCAAGTCCATAGAGATGAAAGACTCCATATCCCATTCCCCATCATGCCATATGACTGACATTTCCTGATTTGGTGGCTGAATGTCTCATCATGGAAATCTCTCTGTCTGTCTGTCTCTCTCAGTCCTGTTTCGAGTTGTCTATCTGGATGAAAACTTCCATCCTCTGAATAGGTTGGTAAGTATGCTAGTCATTAAGTCATCAGTGAGGGGAAAAGGATGAGAGAAACATCCCTTCAAGAGGAGGTGTTCCTCAGATTAAGGTGGGACTCTAGTGCCAGGGGTATCCCAGTGCTTTCTGACACTCTAGGACTCCTCCTTTAGACTGCTTCATAAAGTCATCTCATTACAATCTTGGAAAGATTTGGGAATGACATGACACACAGACAACATGCCGTTAGCCACCTCAGCACGAAGCAAAATTCACTTGTTACTAGGGTCATAGGAGCTGCCCTTAGCCTTCCAAAGGGAGCAGTGGAAACAAAAGATGTATCTGGCTTCAAGACTAAGCTTGATACGTTTATGGAGGGGATGGTATAATGGGACAGCCTAATTTTGGCAATTAATTGATTTTTGACTATTAGCGGTAAATATGCCCAATGGCTTGTGATGGGATGTTAGATGGGGTGGGATCTGAGTTACTAAAGAGAATTCTTTCTTGGGTGTCTGGCTGGTGAGTCTTGCCCACATGCTCAGGGTTTAATTGATCGCCATATTTGGGGTCAGGAAGGAATTTTCCTCCAGGGCAGATTGGCAGAGGCTTGGGGTTTGTTCACCTTCCTCTGCAGCATGGGGCACGGGTCACTTGCTGGAGGATTCTCTGCACCTTGAAGTCTTTAAACCACAAGTTGAGGACTTCAATAGCTCAGACATAGGTCAGGGGTTTGTTACAGGAGTGGGTGGGTGAGATTCTGTGGCCTGTGTTGTGCAGGAGGTCAGACTAGAAGATCTTAATGGTCCCTTCTGACCTTAAAGTCTATGAGTCTATACCAGATCACTGCAATTGGACCATTTATCCTGGTATTTCTCCTCCCTGCTATACCAGATCACAACCTTGAATCCACTATGCTGCTATCTTGCCTTCCTGCTAGAGCTGAACAGACCAATGGTCTATCTACTTTAACCCTGTCCTCTCTCTGACTGGGGCCAGTGCCACATGCCTCGCAGGAAGCTTTAAAACTCTCATAATACATCTCATTATGTAGTGCTGTCCCATGGAGGGACATTTTTTCCAGGCCTTAGCTGGTGATTGGCTTATGCCTGAAGCACGATGATCCATAGCCCTGGTAATTTGTAGCCTAGCTGATGTCACTCAAACTGCTCTCGTTTTCATTAATGTCTCTTTATCTTTTTCAGCACTTGCTGACATTTCCATTTGGTATGAATTCTAAACTCATTCTCCCTTTTGCACTTTTTTCCAGGTTCCACTGGCCTATATCGAGGTATGTAGAGAAATTTACTTCATGTTCAGAACTATCACATCTCACCATGGGCAGCAATCAGCCCCTGGCTGCCTCAAGCTGCTTCTTGCTGACTTTGTTTAGATCCATAGCGCTAACTGGAAGAGGGATACGCTTTACCCCCCATAGTGTCAATAATGCATCCAAATACTGCCATGCAACCTTCCTGATATTCCAGTCCTGGGCTCCCCACACAACTCTGCCAATGCTTCTCATTTCTCACCGACATCACCCCTTACTGTCCAAGTAATCCTGTGGTCTTGACACCTCTAGGACCCACAGAAGAACCGTGTGTATCAGTGGCAAGAAGTTGAATTAAAAGGGGGCTTCACCCAGCTCTCCTTCCCCCTCACCTCCGAGCCCATCCAAGGGACCTACAAAGTGGTGGTGCAGAAGAGCTCTGGGGACAAGGTGCAACACCCCTTTACTGTGGAGGAATATGGTAAGGATGGCTGCTTTCATAGTGTCAAGCCAGTTGCTGGTAGTTGATCCAAGGTGTTGACAATGGAGAATGAAGGCTGGATTGAATGGGTCAGTTGGTCTGATCAGCATTTTCTGTACAGCTGGAATGGGGCAGGGAGGAGTCTGTACTCCCACAGGTTGGGGTAATGCCCTCTTCAGAGTTGTCCTTTACTGTCTATCTTGAGGGTCGAGTACCAGAGAACTCAGTGAATCCTCCACCCAGCACCACCAGTACAAGATCTTCACTGCTGGAGTGGTAGACAACCTGTGATCAGGGTCCCAGTGGGGGCCAGCTGTGGTCACTCAATTAGGGTGAACTGCAAAGAATGGGGCAGAAAATCCCTCAAAAGCTGGTGGATATTCCAATACTTAGATTTACCAAGCCAGCATAAAACAGCTTCTTTATTACCTTACTGGTTACTCAGAAGTCCAAAAACCACACTTCTCTTAAAGTGATCCAGCCTCAGGCCTCCATCCAGATACCTAAGTCAAATATGATGATTTCTGAAAATCTTATTTCATCATATAAAAGAAAAGGTTCTACCAATCCCAAAGGATCAGACACATTACCTCCCAGGTTAATGAATGTTTCAAATCTTACCCAAATACACGCTACAG
The DNA here is from genome assembly GCF_013100865.1 of Trachemys scripta elegans. Lineage (NCBI taxonomy): Eukaryota > Metazoa > Chordata > Testudines > Emydidae > Trachemys > Trachemys scripta. Next base: position 133,390,683 of record NC_048298.1, read on the forward strand.
CCAATTCTTATTAACTAAACTAAAATGTATTAAAAAAACAAAAGAGAGGGAGTATAGTTAAATGAGCAATATACATACAGACATGAGTTCGATTAATTGAGGTTCAGATTCATAGCAGAGATGGTGAGCTTTGTAGTTGGAAATAGTTCATAGGTTATAGTTCAATGTCCAAATATCCTATTCAGGGCGAACCAGCATAACTGGGACCTCAGTCTTGCGACTCAAACTTCCCCCAATGAAGCTTAAGCAGATCTGAGATGACAGTGTCAGGACCCAAGGATCTTTTATACAATTTCATGTCCTCTCTGGCAAGTTGGGAGTTCCTCCGGGAACAAAAGGTAATTAGGATGACTTTGAAGAAGGTCCATCACCAGTACTTAGCTATATGGATTAACATAAGGCAATTTGCTTGTTTCTCCACCATTCACAGTGTATTTCAAAGAGAGATGAATACAGAGATATCCCATGTTTACAATTCATTTAAACGCTAGGATGTTCTTTTAACCTCTGAATGATCAGAATACAGCATAGATAGGGACTGTTGATTACATTGTCGACCCTACTCATACATATGGAAATCCACAAAAACACAAACGTTATTTCCCCACATGTCTTTTGAGGGTTATTTATTTTGCAGGATGTTTAATCCTTTCTAGCCATACGTCACACACCCACCTTAGAAAGGCTCCAATCAGACAGGGCTGTGCTCCCCTTTGAGTCAGTGCTGACACCCCAGTGCAGCAGCCTGGTGCTAGGGGCACTGTGCTTGTTGGAGTCCTGAGGTTTCAGATGCGCTACAAGGCCAAGGCCCTGACTCTTCCTGGTTAATAAAAGTCCTGAGGAACTTTCTGCAAGAGCAGGGGTGTGAACCCCAGTACCCTGACCACATTCCAATTCCATTACCATCCTACCTCCCTGAAACGCCTCCTGGCGGTCCCCCCTACAGAAAGTGTTCACTGCCTCTCTTAGGACACTGCTGTGTAGTGTGGCTGGCTTGGCGTGTGTGATGCTGCCCTCTAGTGACTGGCTCATAGAGAAGAGAAAAGGTTTTTGCCCTGCCAGCAGCTAGGGCAGATCTCCTTTGGCTAGAGGCGTGTGATTTTGGAACTGAAGGAACCCGGGTTTAGGCTTAGCTCCCTCTGCGTGTGTATGCATGTATGTGATTTATTTAATAAATGTGTCTGCTGTCAGACACCATTGTGGGACAGACTGGCTGCCGTGTTCCAGCTCTGAGGCAGCTGTATTTTGGTGGCAGGTGAAGTAATCTCCATACTAATATGGCATTAGTTTAATAGGGGCTGAGCAACCGTAGCGCCATTGATTTCAGTGGGAGTTGCAGGTGATCAGAACCTCGGTAAATCAGGCCAATGAGAAAGGCTATGCAATGCTTTGGGTCCGCTTGGGAAAGAAGCCTTAGAGCAATAACCAGCTCTCCTTATCATGTTACCCCCTTTCCACTGAGTTTGCGGTTCCGTTTGGTCTCTTTTCTGCAGTGCTGCCCAAATTTGAAGTGCTGGTGAAGCTGCCCAAGATGATCAGCATCCTGGAGGAGAAGTTGAAGGTGACAGTCTGTGGTCTGTGAGTATCATTCTTATATTCACTCCTTTTTGGTGGGTCTCTCAGCCCCATGGCTAATGAAGCCCCAGCTGGGAGCTGAGATCAGTATGCTTTAAAATATTTCTTAATACAGTTTTTGGGACCTATACACAAAGGCCTCAAGGCCCAGGACCAAGAAGTGAAATGCTTTCTGTAAGGCTCTGTTTATAATAGGCTAACAAGCTTTTCATCAACTGCTTCTTGGAGCACCTTGAATTCCACCCCTTGTGGCCATAACACAGGAGCTATCCCAGGTGTTCTACAGTTGCTGGTTGCAATGCCTGTGGCGAAGTGTTTGGCTCAGGTCCAGTAGGACTGGTGCTTTTAACAAAGGTTGCTCCATCATTGTTGATGGGGAAACTACGAGGCAACCCTGGTTCAGCTAGTTCACTTAGTGCTGCCCTGCAGTGCCGTGTCTCATGTTTGGCAATCTCCAGAGTTTATGCTGAGCACTCTGAAATGCACGGCAGAATGCACTGCGACAGTGAGTTGCAAGACGTTTGCTATGTAGTAGTTTAGTCAAAAATGGACACTATGCAACATGCAGACAAGTGATTCAGCCAAGCATTTCCAGCAGTTGGTATTCTTGCAATTGGTTCTTCAAGACTGAGTTCTGCTCTCGGCTATACAAGAAACTTCAGTAGAGTTGGATGGGATTTACAGAGGGGCAGCTGGCAGCATTGTTTTGCCCCTCATATAGACGCACACCTTATCTGGCTCTGTTGAGGACCCTCCTAGAATAGTACTTTTATTTCTTGGGCACTTACTATCCAAGTTGAAATGGAGGGGACTTAGAGAAGAGTAACACAAATAATGGAGGGGCTGGAAGGATTGACTCACGAGGAAGGACAAAATAGCTAACAGGCTCAGTCAGCCTGATGTAGGTAGGGCTTACTTCATAGCTGAATTTGAGCCCAATATGTTAACAAAGCTGTGGCCACCAAGGACTTCCCACTTATCACTAGGCTGCATCCTGGACAATAAACAACCCTGCCTGGGTCCTTGTGGGGATGGACTAACCATCCCTCCATCTCTTCCATGTCACTAATGGCCTTGGTTTTCTTTCACCCCTCCCTGGTTATAGATACACCTTTGGAAAGCCAGTCCCTGGCCTTGTGAACGTCCGTGTATGCCGGAAATATAACCACCCAGGCACCTCCTGTTATGGCGAGGATGCAAAGGCAGTGTGTGAGGAGTTCTCTGGACAGGTGGGTTATTGCTACTCTGGTGGTGTGAGGTGGCATGGATAATAAAACTGTATATACGCTATGGATACAATCCTGCACTGACAGGGAGCTGGACTGGATAGGTTAGTAGGTTTTTTCCATGAAAACACTGTGGGATACCAGACTAGATGTACCAGTAATAACGGATCTGGACTCCTTGCCATTGCAGTGGCCTCAGGCACTGGTGCACCCCAGTCCCTCTTATTCTCTGCCTGTGGCACATAATAGTCTAGTCTCCTAATTTTGGTTGTTGGATGAACATGCAGGTACTAGGTGGTGTTGGCAGCAATGTTGCTGTATATTTCAGAATGTTCATTGTCAGTTTATGGGCTTTCCGAATCTGGGGGAAAAAACCCTGAACAGTGAAAATGTGGTGTTTGCCAATTTCTTTTTTCCCAGTTAAATGGGCAGGGATGGATTTTCTGAGTATGATAAACCTTACAAACAAGTGAATGAGAGACAAAGTCCTGAAGAATTTTGTTCTTCTTTGTCCATCAGGCAGACAGCCACGGCTGCATTTCTGAAGTGGTAAAGACCAAGATATTCCAGCTCAGGAGAGCTGGGTACGAGGATAAAATCCAAGTGGAAGCCAAGATTAAAGAGGAGGAGACAGGTATGAATTGTTTGGACTTGCCAGGGCTGTGTGGGGAGCCCAGGACTGGAATAGCAGGGGACTGCAGGGCAGGATTGAGGGGCACTGGCAGAGCTGGGCGGGGGGAGCCCAGGACTGGAATGGCAGTGGGCTGCAAGGCATGATTAAGATGTGTTAGTTCATGCCCCCTCTTTGTTCTCTTCTCTTGCAGGGGTGGAGTTAACTGGGACTGGCTCCTGCAAACTCACATCCACCATTAGCAAAGTCACCTTTGAGAAAGTGGACTCCCATTACAAACCTGGGATCCCCTTCTTTGGGCAGGTAGGGAACCTCTGAAACCACAAGCAGGTAAATGACATGTGAGCATCAAATGAGTGTGCCACAGAATCTGCAGTCACAGCGTGGTGATATTTCCTCTCCTTCCATGGGAGCTGCCGGATCACAGTATTTTTAACACCCAGTGCCTTTGCTTCTTCATCACAAGTTCTGGCACCAGCGTCTCTGCAGCGTAAGACCTGGGGTTGTGCAAAGCTGGTTATGCTCAAACTGAGCTAGAGTTTACCTATCTCTGTGAGACCCCAGCTACTCTCCTTGACTGTCCTGAGGGCCCAGATGAAACGCTTGTGGTGGAATTTTCCCTCTGGCCCTTCGCCTACCCTTTTCTGTTCTGAGGATGCCTCCTGCTGGGTCGAGTCAAGGTGCTGCTTCTCTAACTCTCACAGCTCTGGGATGTGTGGCCTCTGAGCCCACTGTGCACTCATCTGACCCACAGGGAGTGATGAGAAAGAGACAGAGAAACGGGATTCAGAGATTGCATTTCCCACTCTGGGCACAAGGTGTTGTCCTTACCTCAGACACTTCAGTATCCTCTGGCATATTCACTGCCACCTGCTTCCGAGAGTCCCTCAGCAGATTCCCCAACCACAATGTGTTTCACAGCAAGCACCTTTCATGGTGATGGAGTAAAGGGCCAGTAAGATTGTGGGCACCAACTTCCTTGCCTAGTGTAAACATGGGGTATTGGTGTATCTCCTTTAGGTGAAGCTGGTGGATGGGACCGATGCGCCAATCGCCAATGAAACAGTCCATATTTCCGTGGAAGAGAGCGGCTATCAAGTCAACTACACAACAGATGATCAGGGGCGAGCACGGTTTGCCCTGGACACATCTAAGTTCAAGTTCGCCTCCATTGGGCTCAGAGTGAGTGGCTGGGGGAGGGTGGGGAGTTACTGATGGGGCTTCAAGGGGAGTAACCGTTAGGGGTTTATATAGCTTTTCTGCTGAAAACAGATATCCTCTCACCCAGGGAGTGTGTGTATATATCTATATCTCCTTCATAGCCATGAGGTGGCAACAGCCCTGCCATCAGTTGTGTAGCCACATGTGATAAACACAATATCTTGTACTTTTGACCATCTCACTCTGCCCATCAGTCCTCATCCCCCAGGACCGATTCCAACATTCAAAACCTCTGAGCTGCCATAAAAAATATCAACCTGCCACACAAATGGCTTTTTTGCCGAGTTTCCTGCTGAGATTGCATTAGCTTGAGATGCAACATCAGAATAAATGAGCGTCAATATGTGGCCTATCTTATTGTCCAAATATATAACAGGTGGAAAATAGACTCATTCTCCGTTATCTCACCCTCAAAGAGGGAACATTCTATGATGCTTGATTTTTTTAATGTGTCTGCTGAAGTGGGTATTCACCCACGAAAGCTTATGCTCCAATACGTCTGTTAGTCTATAAGGTGCCACAGGACTCTTCGTTGCTTTTCACAGATCCAGACTAACACGGCTACCCCTCTGATTTTTTTAATGTAATTGTCTTGTCCCAGATTAAAAACATTGAAAATGTCTACAATGTACCAGGAACATTTTTGAAATTTTCAGGGATTATAGGGAAAAATTTCAAGAATTTCAAATCAGACAGGTTAAAATAAAGAAAGGCAAGCATGTGGGGCAAGCTCAAGGCATTAAATAACCTCCTCCTGCAAATACAAAGTAGTTCTCTCCTCTCTGCTCTCAGACCAGAATTCTCTCATCTCCAAAACTGCTGTTCAGTTCAGATTTTAAATTCTGTTGGTACCAGGTAAATCATTCGAAGTTGTTTGTAAAGTTCTTAGCACACTTTTGGTGCTATACAAATAATATGTCATAAAAATAATGGGCCAGCTTTCCCATTGATGTCAATGGGAGCTCTGGCTGAGTAAGGATTTTGGATTAGTACTATAAATAAATGATTAACGTGTCTTGTTTTGTACATGGCAAGGAATCCATGTCCTCTGTGGGTTTTGTCCTGTGAAATGCTGAGCACCCTGATTTCCTATTTTATTATTAATGGAGATATCCCATCTCCTAGAACTGGAAGGGACCTTGAAAGGTCATTGAGTCCAGCCCCCTGCCTTCACTAGCAGGACCAAGTACTGATTTTTCCCCAGATCCCCAAGTGGCCCCCTCAAGGATTGAACTCTCAACCCTGGGTTTAGCAGGCCAATGCTCAAACCACTGAGCTATCCCTCCTCCATCTGATTCCCTGACTCTCTGATGAACAAAGCACCTAGCACCTTCCAGAAGCAGGGCTGGCTCCAGGGTTTTTGCCACCCCAAGTGGCAGGAAGGAAAAAAAAAAAAAAAAGCCGTGATCGGCAGCAGCTCCACCACGTTGCTTTCTTGGCGGCATTTTGGCAGCAGGTCCTTCCCTCCGAGAGGGACTGAGGGACCCACTGCCGAATTGCTGCCAAAGAGCCGGACGTGCCGCCCCTTTCCATTGGCTGCCCCAAGCACCTGCTTGCTGCGCTGGTGCCTGGAGCCGGCCCTGTCCAGAAGCAGGCCATTATTATCTTGCTCTTTTAAACACATGCTGTGAATTTCAATTCCATTTTTAAATGTTTTATATAAATATTTTCTCTGTTACCAGGCAACTCATAAAACAGGCGCCTACTGTTACGACCGTTCCTGGACCAGTCCTTCATACGAATTGGGCTATTTCAGAGCAAAGCGGTTTTACTCTTCGAGTAACAGCTTTCTCAAAATAGAGCCTGTGTCAGAGACGCTAAGCTGTGGCCACACTCAGGAAGTCCGGGTGCACTATATCCTGAAGCCAGAGGCCGTGGGGGAGCAGAAGGAAATCGTCTTTTACTATTTGGTAAACCTGGACATATTGATCTTTGTCTACATATAGGTGACAACAACGGATAGGCTCAAGCGCCTGCCAGACAATCAGTCCCTAGACAGTAATTCTAGGTGGGGCCCCAAATTGTGTGTGGCCTGGGGCAAGAACTTGTACCTATATTACCCATAATCCTTCACACTCTTTTCCTTGGGCTGATGCTCTTTGCTGAGACCCAATGCTGGATACCAACATTTTATGAGGAGAAGAAGAGGAACTGGGTTCTATTGCCCCTGATTAAACAGAAAGAATTTTGCTAGCAGAGATCAATAGAGCAGCTCTGCTGGCTCCAGCAACCTGAGGCCCAAAATTCCTGACATTCCTCTCACAGGTTCCCCCATTCTAACACCTCTCCTACTCATAATACCCATAACAAGAAGGCTTCTTCTTCCATGCAGGTGATGGCCAAAGGAGGCATTGTGCGAGCAGGGACCCAGGCTCTGGCTGTGGAGCATGGTGATGGTGAGCTCTCACCACCCCTTGCCTTATCTTGTCCCGGGAGGCTAGGCCACTGTGACTGAAACACAGGCTGCTTCCATATGCAGTGAGAGGATCATCGTGTGCCATCCCCTGAGATGGGGGAAAAAAGAGGGGGAGAATGAATTTCTTTCCTCTATAGCCATTCTAGCGCTGCAACTCTTGCCGAGCTCTAATCCCCCCCAGCTCCTCATATCTCCTGACTGATATATTCTTTGTCACTGATGTCAGTCTCAGGAGACTCTCATCTTGAGTAATTCAGGCTGGGTTTGCTTTAACCCTTGTGTAGAAATCCCACCCAATCTGCATCCCTTCCTCAGCCACCAGGCTCTTACAAAATCCTCCCTTTTACTTTCTGGGGTACGTGGGGCTTCTGGGTTCCTGAGGGACACAGTTAATGATGGGGTTCTAGAAACTAGATTGAGTCTCACCAAACTCATGTCACCAGTATGTGCCAAAGCAGTAAGAGCCGATGTTCTCATCAGTAAATCAAGTTCCATTCCCTGTGTTTCCATGTGGTCGGAATCCCAGCTGTAACAAGTTTGGCATGAAGGGAAGCCTAGAGACTCTAGAGAGGTGTGTGGCCCTAGCCTGGAGCCAACTTCCTGTAACTTAGCCTTTCTCTCTTGTTTTATTTGCCAGTTAATGGGACCTTCTCACTGATGCTCCCCGTGGAGTCTGATATTGCTCCCCTGGCACAGATGCTCATATACACCATTTCACCCAATCAGGAGCCTATTGCTGATTCAGTCAAATTCCAGGTCGAAAATTGCTTTGCCAATAAGGTGGGTGTCTTGATTGAGAAACCCCAATTCACTTGAAGTCATTGATTAGAGAGCAGCAGCTGTTTGTATCTATTTATTTAGATTTGCGAACATTAAAACAGTCACTTATCATCAAATGCTCTGGGTGATTTTACCATATATTAAAAATAGCCCTAAGATTAACTGATTTGTGGTATTTCAGATGAGGTGAGGAGGTGGAATAGATTTCATAGCCGAAGGGTCCTCCCAGACAACACACCACCAAGAGCCCCTCCTTGTAAAACTGACAGGGCTCCAGCTCTAGCACCTCCACTGATCTCCACTGTGGAACTGTGGGATGGCAAGGGAGGTGGGTTTGTCAGGTAACCAGGTCACAATCTAGTTAGCTTACTACCATCACCTTAAACGCAGCCCAGTAACTGATAGGCAGCCAGTGCAGATCATGGAGGACAGGTAACAGCCATACAGCCTCCATTCAAGGGACAGATCTAATTCTTGCTGTATCTTCTGGCTGCTTCCCTCCATCCTACCAGCATCACTTTCATCTCCTCCATACTGAACTCCAGCCAGCCTACCCTTATCCAAGCCACATGTTGTATCAAGCAATCAGTAAATCATTTAGTAGCACTGACTAGATCGGATGAGACAGAGGAGAGCTGGGTGTCCTCAGCCTGTTGAAAGACCATAGCCTATGTCCTCCTAATGACCCCATATACTCTTTGAAGAAGAGAGAGGACAAGATGTGCCCTGTGCAACCCCACATGAGAGGGCCCATCAGAGCAGAAGAGCAATTGCCCAAAACTATCCTTGGGGACCCGTCTGAGAGACAGGCACCAAGCCACCTAAGGGCTGCCCCTCTTCTCCGAGGGTTCACAGGCAAATGAATGCCCCTTTGAGATCAGTGGTATCAAAGGTAGTTGATAATATCCGCTTGGACACCTTTTTTTGTACACAGATCAAAAGTATTTAGGTGCCTAACTTCCATTAATTTCAATGGAAGTTAGGGGTCTAAATATCTTTGAGGATCTGGGCCCTGATCTTTATTCATCATCAGGAGATCATCTACCTAAGCAGTTAGTGCATTCACTATACCAGATCTAGGTCTGTATCCAGGTTGGCCAGTGTCAAGGGGAGCCGAGGCATCTAGATACTGTGAGAGCTGTTTCACCACAACCTTCTCAATAATCTTAACCAAAAAATGGAAGAACAGGTACTGGGCCCCAGTCAGCCAGATTGTCAGCATCAAGTGACAGCCACACAGTAGCTTCCTTAAGAGAAGCTGACAGCCTGGGAACGGTTGACAGTTTCCACCAGGCCCCAGTCCTTCCCCGCTAGTCTTCATCAGCCAATGAAGACATGGGTCCAAGGCACTGCCTGTGTAGCTCAGTGTATTCCCAATACCTCTAGAGCCTCATTGGCCTAAACTCAACAAGAGGAGGGCTTAGTGTTTGTCAGGTGATAGAATGAGGAGTGGAGATATATACACCTATCTCACAGAGCTGGAAGGGACCTTGAAAGGTCATCAAGTCCAGTCCCCTGCCTTCACTAGCAGGACCAATTTTTTGCTCCAGATCCCTAAATGGCCCCCTCAAGGATTGAGCTCATAACCCTGGGTTTAGGAGGCCAATGCTCAAACCACTGCTCTGGCAATTTCCAGCTGGTGGAGGGATTCTTGGGAGCCATTACCCATCTGCAGCATCCAGGTCCTAGGCTGTTCTTCATTTTACCAGGGCTGCTGTAAAATCAGCTCCCTGATGGCCCACAATCCCTCCTGGTATATTCAGGATGCAACATAGGCTCTGGGCTGAGAGCACGGGTGTGTCCACTGTACAAGCAGAGCCAGCAACCACTTGGGGTAGTGTCTTGGTGTTCATGGTAGCCATAAAATCATGAACTGAGTCATCAGTGTGAACAGAGAATTTACCAAGCATCAATTGCTCCAATGCCACCTTAGAGAGAAACTGAATTTCAGTAGATAATAATGTATATCTGTTTGGGGAGCCCAGGACTGGACTAGCAGGGGGCTGCAGGGCAGAGCTGTGTGCGGCGGTTCCAGGACTGAGTTGTGCTGCGGGGCAGTGTGTGACGGTACCTGGAGAAGTAGCTCCTCTAATACCTTTTCTGGGGTTGCAGGTTGACTTGCATTTCTCACCGGCCGAGGGCCTCCCCGCCTCCGACACTCGCCTCTGGGTCGGGGCCTCCCCAGGCTCCTTGTGCGCTGTCCGTGCTGTGGACAAGAGCGTCCTCCTCATGAAGCCTGAAGCCGAGCTCTCTCCCAGCTCTGTAAGTGCCAGCCTGGTCCATTGATCAGCAGCTGCAAGAGCTGGTCTTCTCTTAGGGGCCGTGGTAGCAGAAAATGATGCAGCCTGGTCCAAGCAAGACCAACTCAGTGCTGAGGAGTGGCATCTACTGGAAAAAAAAATCCCTTCTGTCAGTGCGGATGTCTTAATGCTGTCCTGCCCTTATCTTATCTTCTTTCACTAGGTGAGAAGCAGAGAACTGGGCACCATTTAGATTGCAGGAACTTTTTCAACTCCTTTGGGATGCTACCATGTCTGGAAACAGCCCTGGTCAATGGGGCTGCTGATTTTCTCTTGTTCAGGGCCTATTGTTCATTTATTTATTTACTTATATTGGTGTAGCGTCTACAGGCCTAGACCAGTCTCAGGCATTTGACCAACATATAGTAAGTAACAGTCCCTGGCTAAGAAAGAAGGGCCATTGATATGAGCATTAGAGCCTTTAGCAGGTACTTTGATATAGTTGATCATAATAGCCAGAGCAACAAACTGCCCTCAGCCAAAGAAGCAGCTTCCCTCTTTCCTTCTCCCTCCTCTGTAGTGTATTTACTGTTCTTGGTTTATTTTCTATCACTTCCACCTTCTCTCTGTATATATCCGTCTGTCTGCCTCTGCCTGTCTGTCTCCCCCAGCGGTGTTTCATGGCACTTGGTACTGATGAGGCCAAGTGACACAGTTCTGTTTGCCCAGGTGTATAACCTGCTACCCGTGAAGGAACTTCAGGGGTATCATCATGGCGCAGACATGCTGCCGATGGATCCCCAGGAGGAGTGCATTGCCGCAGAGAAGATAATTGTGAATGGAGTCACCTATGCTCCAGTGTCGGAGCCAGATGAAGAGGACACTTATAGCATCTTAAAGGTAAAGTCTCCTCATCCAGTCCTTGTGGCTGTGGGGAGATGAGGACATTTAAACCTGCTGTGAGTGGCATGTGGTGCAGGGCTAGCTGCTCTGGAGTGCCGATCACGGAGCTATATCTGGAGCAAGTACAATGGCGGTGCAAGCTTCCACCATGCTCTGTCCCTCATCAATGTGCTTCAGCTTTGACCTGGAAAGATCAGGTATGAGCACCTCTAGGGTGAGGCAAATGGTGTCTTCATGGGCTTTTCAATCCTTGACCTCTCTTCCAAGGCTGCTAAAAAGGGGTGCGTTAGTGCTTACGGTGAAGGTGTTCTTTGTAAAGGGGGGCACCTGAGCCACTAAGAACTGGCCTAATACTCACCAGCTCATTTCACATAGCAATGAATGACCAGTATATAGGAACGCCTTGGATTCAGTGCTGATTTGAGACTAGACTGGAACTGGTGAACTAGAAACAAAATAATCCATGTGCCCTTACCATCCCCCAAGACTAACGAATGCCCTCTGAGCTGGAGCTAGATTGGAACCAGACATCTAGAGATAAGACTCTGTATTCCATTCCCTGATTCACTCCGACCTCTGACCTGGGGTTGGATTGGAATTTGGAACCAGTGCCCTAGAGATAAAAGGACCTTGTATCCTATTCCCTTATCCCTTTGAGCCATCCAGTCGCCCAGACCTGAGACTGAGTGTCACCCTGTGCTCTATGGGTAAGGCTAAGATTTCGCCACGGTTATTTTTAGTAAAAGACATGGACAGGTCACGGGCAATAAGGAAAAATTCACAGAGCCCGTGACCTGTCTGTGACTTCACTAAAAATAATGGGGGCGGGGGGCGCAGGGTTAGGTAGGAGCGGGAATGGAGTCCCAGGGGCTGCAGTGGGGGGTTCAGCCATGGGGGCATACAGCCCCCGCTCTGGAGCTGGCCACAGCTGCGGGACAGGGGTGCATGGCCCCTATTGCAGCTCCCACCAAGCCCTGGCTGCAGCAAGGGGGGGAGGGTTTGGCGGGGCGGATGGCCCTGGGAAGCTGCAAGGGGGGCACGTGGCCCCTATTGCAACTGCCGGGCAGGGGTGCATGGCCCTGGCTGCAGCCCCCAGCAGAAGCCACAAGGCTGGGGCACACAGATCAGGCTGCAGCCCTCGCCAAGCCTGGATGCCACAGGGCTGGGGCTGCAGAGTCCTGGTTGCAGCCAGCCCCAGCTACAGGGCAGGGTCACACAGTCCTGCCTCCACCTCCTGAAGTGTAGAAATCACG
>NC_048298.1:133403027-133427120 GCF_013100865.1 Trachemys scripta elegans
TCCTCAAGACAGTTGCCTCCTGCCTATGGGATGGGCCTTGGACTCACCTGTCTGGTGAATTCCTCACACACAGCCTCGGCTTCTCTTCCATAGCAGTGTGACCTGGACTGGGAGAATCTCCGGCACACACGGACATTCACCAGGCCGGGGACAGGGGTCCCATAGGTGTATCTGTAACCAGAGTGGGGTTAAAGAGACATAAGGTGCTTAGACAGGGAGACAGAATCAGTCAGAAGAGGCCTTTTGGGGCCCTTTATACCATTGCCCCTGAGGACTCTGTTGCTGGTTTCCTAATGTCTATTCTCTGGAGCTTGGTCTAGTCCTGTTTTTCAGTGACTCAAATGATGGGACTCCAGCCATTTCCCGTGGGAGATTATTCCATTACCCAGCAGGCCTGCCCCATTAGGAAATGTTGCCTGATACTCAGGCTCTTCTCCTCCTTAATCAGTTGAGTTTCCCTTCCCCCAGCTCCCACCCATTTGTCCACACCTTTCTGGTATGGAAGAGCCCAGACCTGCAGACAATATTCCAGGTGCAGTCTCCTCAGAGCTGTGGGGCCCAGAGCTGAACAGTGTCTTCCAGGTGGGGTCACACTAAGGCTCTATAGAGAGGGATTATCATCTCCCATCACTGCTACACGACACCTGTGGAGCACTGTTTTCAGATCCAGGCACCTCTTTACCCGAAAGCCATTGACAAATTGGAGGGTGTTCAGAGAAGAGCAAGAAATATGAGCAGGGAGCTGGAGGGAGGGATTTATGAGGAGGGAAGGAAGAGTTAAATCTGGCGAGTCTGGTTACGGGATGTCTAAGAAAGGACGTAATTTCTGCCTACAAGTGTCTAAAGGAGGCATCACCAATGGGGGGCCGGGGTTATTTAAGGAGGCACTTGGGGGTCTGATTAGGAAGGATGGAAGGATGTTAAGAAAGGGGAAATTTGGGTTGAATAATGGAGAAAACCTTTCTGCGAGGGAGCTGTATGAGGCAGAGGCATCGTTTCCTGGGGCAGGGGGAGGAGCCCCATTTCTTGGGATATTTAAAGCTTGGGCTGGGTGCAGACTAGACAGTAGGGAACAATCCTGCCCAGAGCCCTTGGGGATGGAGAGAAAGTGACCCCAGGGGCCTTCTCCAGTTCTGGTTTCTTGGGTAGCAGCAGGAAGGCAATGGTGGACGAGCACAAAGAACGGTAACTCAAACCCTGTGACTCACAGACCACAGACGGCCACTTTCAGCTCCTCATTCTGGATGGTGATTTTCTTGGGCAGCTTCACTGACACCTCGTACTTGGGCAGCACTGAGGGGGAGAGAAGGGCCAGGTGTTGAGCAGAGCAGAGGGAACACGTGTACATCACTATCATTTCCCCACTGAGTGACAGACACAGCCTCTCCCTCTCCCACCCCAAGGCATGGTGCCAGATCCTCAGCCTGCTATAAATCACCACAGCTCCATGGCCGTCAGTGCAGCTGTGCCAGCTTACACCTGCTGAGGATCTGGCCAGGGAGTGTGGAACTGAAGAGAAAGACACCGTAACCCTGCTCCCCTCCCCTTTGCTCCCCTTGCCCAACCCCGACCGCCGGCTGTCGTTGCTTTAGAGGCTGTATTCCAAACTATGCTACGCAAGTGATACCTAGTGAGGGCCCGACTCCCCAGTGCACCATCGTCACTCACCAGATTTAAAGGGCCACATTTACTGTGTGCTCTGGCTCCTGTGCTGCTCCAGTGAAGCAAAGCAGCCATAAGCCCGGTTACTTTGCGTCCCTGGAGTGGTACAAAGCAGACAGACTGCACCAGGGAACCGGGCCCTAAAGTTCAGCCATTTTAAACTTATCCCTGCATGAAAAGAGTCGGATAAAAGCTGTTTCATAACACGGTAAAAGCAAATATTATTTCCTGCTGGCTGAGCTCACAGACTGCATTCGCCTCCTGGCTGGGCACTAGACTGTCAAGTTTCAGCCCCAAAGTGAATTTTCTCAGCAGTTCTGAACTAACTGAATGAGGGGTAATAATGGGAGAGAGACACTGGTGGGGGTGGGGGGGGAAGAGTGGAGAGCAAATTCAATAAGAGCTGCTGTAGGTATAAGGCTCAGGCAAAAGCCAGCATGGCTTGGAGTGGCACATGCAGAGGCATCCCAAGCAAGGAGGTGACAGTCTGTACAGAGCCAGGTCACACTGGAGCACTGGAACCAGTGAGATCGGCCCAGTTGGAGCACAGGCTGGTCACTGTGCCCGCACTGCCATGCTGACTGGTGTTCGGAGCTCTGCGGATTTGCCCTACAAGAGCACTGCTTTAAAGCCCTTCAATTGCGACACCATGTGGTACCTATCCCGCTGTTCCCAGCACAGACCCCAGAAGCAGTGGATTCTGGGAAGTTTCAGAATGCCCTGTCGGACAGCCGGGAGAGGAGTAGTGGAGCCACCGTTACTGACCCGTTCAGAATGAGCTGGTTCTTAGGCTTGCTGAGAACAAGCTCTTGGAATGCTTGTAAGTGGCTGGAGCATTTCTGTGGGACGATTCACAAGTGGTCGGGGTGGGGGCTGGAGTGGTACATTTCCCTAGACTAGACAGAGCTGTAATTTCTCTCTCCTTGAGTGATTAGTGGCAACCACTATAATTAAAGTTCTTTGAGAATCTACCACTCCTGCTGGCCTCATTTTCCTTTCCTCATAAACCTTCCGAAAGATTGTCCTTTGGGGCTGATGTTTTCCAGGCTTGGTCTCCAGCCAGTGTCTTTATTTATTTATTTGGAACATTTGAAGATGTTCTGGGTGTCAGGGTCCGCAAGGACAAAGGTGTGAAGACCCGAGTGGGAGAAGGGTAGAAAGGAGAAGTGAGTTAAGCCAGTTTCATTGGCAGAGCACAGGAGGAGCAAACTGTGCCACTGTAATGCAGCATGCACATAGTTTGTTCTGCATCCGTACCATATACTGCACACAACTGGTAGGAAAGACCCTACACAAAAATAAAGCTGCATTGTACTGAGGCTGGAATCACAGCCCAAATCCAGTAGGCCCAAGGAATAGGCCTTTGTAGTCAGATCCAGATACTCCCAGGCTTACAGTGAACAGTGACCCTGGCAGTTCAAGTGCTGAGGAGAAACCTACACACCACTGGATGGGGGCTCAGATCCTGATCCCTTAAAGCCTCCAGTGTTTTCCTGGCCCATTCCTCAGATCACTCTTCACTCATCTACACCCCAGACAATCCGGAACTGGATTTTTGTGCCTGGAATGGATGAATCCCAGATGGTTGCTCCTGCTTCCAACACCTCCCACCCCAGCACGATTGGGACCCTTCCTTACCATATTCCTCCACAGTAAAGGAGTGTTCGAGATTGGTCCCCGACTCCTTCTGCACCACCACGTTGTAGGTGCCTTGGATGGGCTCGGAGGTGAGGGGGAAGGAGAGCTGGGTGAGGCCCCCATTTAACTCCACCTCTCGCCACTGGTACACGCGGTTCCTCTGTGGGTCCTAGAGGTGAGGAGAGCACAAGGTCATTTACAGGCAGGGTGTCTACACGGCACGAGGCTGCAGAGCAGGGCAGTTGCAGTCTAATGTTCGGCAGAGATACAGGATATATACGATCATCGCTCTCTTCTATAGCTGAAGTTAGGACACCTGGTGGCTGGCTCTGTACTTTCCCAGTATTCTGTAAGGATTAACCAGTCAAGTCCTGTGCAATCAGCGTGTGATTAAACAGCCAGATACCAGCACTGAATCTACTCCATTGTCTGCCCACCTGATCAACATGCCCACAACCACATGGAGTGGGCAAGGAGGATGGGAGAGAGCAAGGCTAAGAGACCAATGCACAGGCGCAGGATGCGGTGAGTTTCTCTGTGCCTGGGAGCTTGAATGTTCTATTTGCAGTTTGAGAATTGGCAACTGCTCTGGCTGAGGATTGAAATACTCAAGTTACCTCTGGGGCTGAGAAAACCCTCCCCATGCAGGTATGTGGAAGGCAATGGGCTATGGAAATGCTCATCTGGGCTTAAATATGTTGTTGCTTGGGCTGCTACTTCTCTTCAGGCAGCCAGTATATCCTTGACCAGTCTAGCTTATCCCTGTACGGGAAGGGGAATGAGCTGTGCCAGTATAAGGCACCTCTATGCTGGTATAACCAGGCCCACGCTAGGGCCTGCACTAGTATAACTACTTTGGTATAAAATCCCACCCCTGACTGACAAAGTTAAACTGGAATGAAATTTGTGTGCAGACCAGGGCTCACTTTCACAAAAGACCCTTTTCAGGCTCCTTTAAACAACCTAAAGAAACAGAAAAGATCACGGGCTCATTTTTCCCTTTGCAGGTCATGTTCCAATGTTGCGCTGCAGCTGAGGACTGAAATCTCTAGGGTGATCCAATGCTGAGCTGCCAGAGACCCAGCCCCCAGGGTGGGTGGGGTGAATGAAGGACTCTATTTCCTGTTCACACAGACTCACCCTTACTTCCTTGCTCACCCTAGTGGCCGCACTACCCATTCACAACGAACACCACACTACAGCCCCCCTCTGCTGTGAAGCACGGGAGTCTCCCCATCCCCACAGCAGCCCCAGCTTTCAGCTAGCGGCTGTGAGAGTAAAAATCAATGGGCCACTTACTTTGATGAAGACCAGTGCAAACTGTGGGGAAAACAGGGAGAAGCAGAGTTAGAAATACAGGTCATACGTGCACTGAGCTCATTTATCCTGTTCAGGGGACTTCTGCGTCTCTCCTCTGCATTTCCCTCTGTCCCTTGCTCTCTGTTACTCAATGAGAAACTCCAGCGGGGCCTTCTAATGTTTTAGAGCCTGAACTGGTCAGTTTAACACAGCTGTGAAATTAAACACTTTGTTTTGCATGTAGAGGATTCAGGGTAAAAAATTCAAAATCACCTAAGTGACTTAGAAGCCTTTTTCAAAAATGATTTAGACACTTTAGGCAGTTGATTTCAATGGGAGTCAGGCACCTATATACCTCTGAGGTTCTGTGGCTCTGGAGCCAAAGAGCCACTGACTTTCAGTGAGACTTGGGGGCAGATTTGTAAAGGTGTTTAGGTGCCCAACAATGCAGACAGGCACCGAGTGTAGTTTCCAAGAGCTGCGGTACCTAGTTCCCCACTGCAGCCAATGGGAGTTATGCTCCTAACCTGCCTATGTGCTTTTTAAAATCCCACTAGGCACCTACCTGCGGCTTTAGGCATCTAAATCCCTTTGGCAATCTGGCCCAAAGTGCCCAAGTCACTTCCGAAAATGGGACTTGGGTTTCTAAGTCACTGAGGCACTTTGGAAATGTGCCCCGAGCGTGTAGCCATTTGGAAAGTTGCTGGTTTCCAGGGCTTTCAGGTGGCAACTCAATTCTCTGTGTCCTGCTCTGCAGCATCAGGCGGGGCCTGTTGCTGGGATGTCTCCTCAGGGACCCCTGCTCCTGCAAACTCGCAGTGAGGTGGTTGAGGCGGGTCAGCTAGATCACAGGGTACGATGTGCAGGAAGGTGTGACAGAGCCAGGTATAGGGGTCTTGAGGCCCAGTCACATGCCTTCCCACAAGACAGAAGTGATCTCCTCAGGCTCACTGCTGGCCCACCGTGGTGCTGTCACTCACACCAGTGCAAAGTGGGGCACACAGAACCAGCCTCATTTGGCAACGTTTTATGCCCACTTTGCTCTGGTGTTAATGATGCTGCAAGGTGCACGGCACTAGGGAATCAGGCCTTTAGGATATTCCTAAAGCCACCACTGAAAGTCTCTGATTTCCAGTCTTATCAAATGGAGAGGCCAGTGCTTAATTTGTACCAGGGCTGAGCCCCGGCACCTCTGGGCTTGGCAGTTCATAGCCCTGGCACCTCTGGACTTGCTGTGTCAGTTATGAAGTAAAAAAATTGATTAGCCCTAGCACCTAATTGCTTGAGCCTCTTTCATTACAAATTCATAACACATCTCTTTCATTACAAATTAAGCTCTGAAGAAGCCAGTTATTACTCAGCACGTGGAAACCAACGGCTTCTTTTTTGATAGTTATTCTTTGCATTTCTGTTCAAAGCACTAACTTCTCTGGTAGTGTTTTACGTTTCCTTGTGATCAGATGAAGTGTTACACTAGCCTGTTCCTTTACGTTCAGAATAATGATCTGCCTCTGCAGATTCATTCCCTCTGCCCTGAAATCCTGTTTCCTATATTCAGAGGGCCCATACGGATGCCACAAACAGAGGATTATGATTTTTAAGATGTAACAGAAGATAGAGGGAGGTTCTTAGCTCCACCAACTGTGGGCAATTTATCATGTAGTCCTCCCTCAGCCTTTTCTTCTCGAGACTAAACATTGCCCAATTCTTTCAACCTTTCCTCATAGATCAGGTTTTTGAAAACTCTTACAAATTTTGTTGCTCTCCTCTGCACTCTTTCCAGTTTATTCACCTCTGGCAACAAGATCTTAACAGGACAATTTTCACTTTCTGCTCCAGGGGCAAGATTAATCTCCTTCCCAAGTATGAGGGGAAGAAAACACTGAGAAGATTTTTAAACCTCCCCCTAAAACTCTGGAGATCAGATGGTTAACATCTCTGGACAAAAACAGAAGGTATTATTGAATAAGTTTAATATGATACCTGTAAATGGAAGAAGTGAGGGGACATTTCACATAAAGTTAATTGACTGCTGGGAGTGTTATTGATAATATTATTATCCCTGTGTAATTCATCATTGTAGGGATTTCTCTGTAATTACAATGATATGCTCTTTCTAGTGAGATTTTTATTACCCATGGGTGATGATGCCTTAATTAAATGTAGTTACAAAGACTACAGCTCAGCCACTCCTGACAAATTATCTAGGGGATTGGAAGACTCTGATGTTAGATTTCTCAGAGACATCATTATTAAGTCCTTAAATTCCTCTCAAATTTGTGAATCACATGAGTTGCTGGGAAAGTCCTTGCAACCACTCGTCTCTGAACAAATTGATTTTTCTTTTAACTATTCTAAAAATGCTTTCAAAGATAAGTACACTTGGCTTGATCCAGACTGTGTGAAGGAAAAGACAGCTCTAGTCTGTCTAGCTAATAGGGTAAGATGCAATCCGTCTCCTAATTTACTTCATAATTTAGTAGCTGCCAGAAGACAATACAAAGGTTTATTATATCAGAAAAACCAAGAATATCTTAGATCCTTGTGGAAGGGTTTTGAAGCAGCAGCTAAAGCTAAAAATTCTTCCACATTTTAGAAGATGGCGGCCACGGGTTCTGGTAGATATACTCTGAATGATGAACCCCGTATTAATCATGAAGCTTGGATAGTACATTTTGGCCAGGTCTTTAATGATTCTCCTCAATCAGTTTTTTAATCTAATTCTACCATAGTTGATGCAATGAGGAATCCTCTCTTTGATTTACTACTCTGGCTTTTAGTACAGTACAGTGAAGTACACTCATTAATTTTAGCCCAACAATGGAAAAAACCCTCCAGGAGAAGATTTTCTCTCTGATGAAGTTTCTCAGGATAATCCTAATTGGTGGTCCCCAGACTTGGCTACATTATTTACTGTCATTAATCATACCAGATGGATTCCGTCTGGTGGGAAGTTCACTATTATAGTTCCTATTTTTAAAAAAGGGGACAGAAAGAATTCTGCTTCATATAGACCGATTGGTCTGTTAGATGTGGCAGGGAAGATTTAATGCAGATTTTTACTCTCTAAACTTGAAATATGGGCTTTAGAGGCTAATTTACTACACGAAGAGCAGTCCAGCTTTAGGTCTGGTAGAGCCACAGTGGATAATTATTTTATTTTATCCTATATGATTTATAAATATACTGTGGTTAATGGTAGTAGTTTATATACTGCTTTCATAGATCTAAAGATGGCATTTGATTTTATTAACCAAGAAAAACTCTGGGCAAAATTAAGAAGGATGAGAATCGATCTAAGACTTTTGCATATTTTGGAGGCTCTACACAAGTGCAATATGGTGAGGTTAAAAACTAAAGCCAATGGAGAATGTACTGTTTTCCCTATTTCTAGGGGAGTATGGCAGGTTTGCTTTCCAGTGCCTCTTCTTTTTAATGTATATATTAATGAAGCGGTGATGTTATAAAGGAAGATCATTTCTCTCCCCTGCAAATTAAGAGTAGATCCATTCCAGTGTTGTTATATGCTGATGGCACGGTTGTTTTATCGCAGCATCCAAGATGCCTCCGATATGTTGTTTTTTCTCTTATAACTCTCAAGGCTTAGTTCTCAATTATAAGCCCAAAGTCATGATTTTGGGGCAGAACAAACTAATCTTTGCTTTTACTTATTTAGGGATAAAGTTTCATCATTTTAGGCCACTGGTTTCCTTATCATGAAGACTTAAAACAAAAGGCCCTTAGCTCTGGCCAAGGGGTGCTCTGTTTTACCAGCCCATATGTTCGGAACAGAGCTGCCCCTGTACTAATAATCTTTAATGCAAAAATAATGTCATAGATGATCTATGAGGCTGAAGTTTGATTTAGGGGACAAATTTCAGTCTTAGAGATCATTCAAAATAATTTTGTGAGGAGACATGATTCTCCCAAATTCTACCCCTCCTTTGTTTTTACGTGCTGAGGTGGATGGTTTTACTATAAGTCATAGAGCTTGTATTGCTTTTCTTAAATTTTGGTCTAAGATCTGTAAAAAGCAACAGAGAGTCCCGTGGCACCTTTAAGACTAACAGATGTATTGGAGCATAAGCTTTCGTGGGTGAATACCCACTTCATCATGCGTCTGATGAAGTGGGTATTCACCCATGAAAGCTTATGTTCCAATACATCTGTTAGTCTTAAAGGTGTCACAGGACTCTCTGTTGCTTTTTACAGATCCAGACTAACATGGCTACCCCTCTGATACTTGGTCTAAGATCTGTACTCTTCCAGATTACAGATTGCCCCATTTTTGCCTTCAGGAGATGGAGGAACAACCTCTGCACTCCATATTGCCATGATATAAGACCTTCCAATTTATTATAAATAGGCTGGATTTTTCTATTACTTATTGTCGATATCTTTTAATCAGTGTAATCAACTACTTAAACAAAGATTGACAAATATTACCCAACAAGAAGATCTGGCTGTGATTCATGGTTCAAAGTTTGTCTTTTGGTTTTCTACTTTGAAGATGTCTCATGTTTTTGAACAGTATTTGACTGAATTATGAAATCCTCATTTATGTAAGGGATATACTCAATTAAGATACCAAACCATGGAAATTGCTGTCCTTACAGGTAGATATGGAAAAGTTCCTTCACATCTTCATTTTTGCTTGTGTAACTCTGGGGCAATGGAAGATCTACCTCATTATCTTTTGGATTGTAGATTTTTCCAGCTTCTGAGAACATACTGGATTTTACCTCTTTTATATAAAAGGAATTTTTATCACCATCTCAAAAGGATAATGTTTTTAGTTTTTTCTCATTCTCTGGTAGTAATCAAATCACTGGCAATTTTTGCCCTTCCAGCATTTGGCCAATGAGGAGCATTTTTATTAGGTTCTAATTGACCTTTTAAGGTTGTATATGTTTTATATGATGTTGCTGTTGTAGACTGTTGTATGTTTTTCTTTTTGTATTTGCAAAAGACTTATGTTTAAATTAAACGTGATTTAATAAAATTGCCAAAAAGTTTTGACATTAGACAGTTTTACCTTATAATAAAACATGATTCATATTCTGCCATAAAGGGACATATTCTGTCCTATGTACACTCTGTCAATGAAGTTGAATGGGGTGTAAATCATGGCAGAATTTGACCCTTATAAAGAAGATGTGGGGAGTCAGAAGGCATCACTTGCTTTACACAGTCACTTTTACAACTCTAGACAGATGTTAATAGAAATAAGTTCCCCGGGAATCACAAAGGACTTTAAAGGGTCATCATCAGCACTCACCAAGTCAGCCATGGAAACTAATCAGCGAACTGACCTACCTTCTCATTCAGGGGACGGAAGTCTTCGTCCAGAGAGACGATCCGAAACAGAACTGCAGAGGGCATGATTGAGAGAGGAAGAGATTTTCATTGTTACACCTGCAGCTGCTCACCCAGGGACCATCATCATTGAGGCAGCTGCTGTGTGCATGCCTGGCCCAGATGCAATGACCCATGGACACATGCAGGGTTGGATGCATGCACCACACCCCCCAGCTTTGTGACTAGTGGGGAGGAGGTGGGAAGGCAGGTTTACTGCCAGCTGAACTAACTTGGTGACGAGTTGTGGGGTCTCTGGGGAGGCAGGGAGGATTTCCTGCTCTGTATCTAATTCCCCACCTGATTCCCTGTACCTGTTTGTCCGGGTTTGTAGACGGGTTTGTCCGTCTGGACAAAGACCAGGCTCTCTGAGTTCTTGACCAGCACCGATTTCCGGCTCCTGAACTCCAGCGTCGGCCCCTTCACCAGCACCGTGAGAAACGCTGCTGATGAGCTGCTGGACTTTGGAACCTGGAGAACAGCAAAAGAGCCGCTGCCTTAGAGACGCTCCCCTCTGCACCGAGCCCTTGGAGGCTGGAGTTGTACATGGAACCCAGCCAAAAAGGTCCCCACGTACCTACCAGAATCAGGGATTGTGGGGTCTGGGGCTCTGCCAGTCTGACCTCACTCTGGTTTTGCAGGACTCTTCTCCTCCATCCCCATTAATGTCTCCTCTATACTGCCAGAATCTTTGCAGTGATGGGGCCTCCACCACCTCCTCCAAAGGAGACTCTGCCTGCCACCCCCGGCCATGCCCTCCCTACCAGGAGTCTCTGACTCCTCCACCCCAGTAGCTCATATCTTAAAACTTCCCCCAGCATCTTAGTCTCAGCTTTTCCTTCTGCCCATCTCCCCCTGTGCTGCCTCTTCCCAAGACTGGGGGTCATTTCCCTTCCCTCGTTATGCTCCTTCCTCAAAGGGATTGATGGACTGTGATCATGTCCCCCCAGCTGTGGATCCCAGAGATGAAGGAAAATGGGAAGCTACATTTGATTAATTACTTCTGGGCTGGGTCCATTTTCTTCTACTGTCCCCCCAGCCAGCCTTGAGAGCTGCAGGGAGAAACCCTGAACTGGCCCCTGGGAGAAGCACAAGATGAGCTCATGGACGTTGTGATAAATAAAGGGAGGATGTCAAGTATCAGGGGGTAGCCGTGTTAGTCTGTATCTACAAAAACAACAAGGAGTCTGGTGGCACCTTAAAGACTAACAGATTTATTTGGGCATAAGCTTTCGTGAGTAAAAACCTCACTTCTTCGGATGCATAGAGTGAAAGTTACAGATGCAGGCATTATATACTGACACATGGAGAGCAGGGATGGTTCTCCACTTGTGAAGTAACTCCCTGCTCTCCATGTGTCAGTATATAATGCCTGCATCTGCAACTTTCACTCTATGCATCCGAAGAAGTGAGGTTTTTACTCACGAAGGCTTATGCCCAAAGGGAGGATAGCTCCTTTGATGGACACCCAACCCACCAGTTAGCTGTAAAATCCCTCTTAGTGTGTTCTCTGCTTGCTTTACCTGTAAAAGGTTAACAAGCCCACAGGTAAAAGAAAAAAAGTGGGCAACTGACCAAAAGAGCCAATGGGAAGGCTAGAACTTTTTAAAATGGGAAAAGAAACTTTCCCTTTGGTTGTGGTTGCTCTCTTTGGTCTGCAGGAACACGGAGCAGCAATGCTATAAGCAGAAATGCTGTGTAAGGTTTGAACCAGGTATGAAAAATTATTTTCCATACCTAGCAGGACTCATTGGGATAGGGAATGTTTAGGTAGACATGATCAGATTATTTCTTTATTTTGGCTTGTGGATCTCCTCTGTGCTAACCCCAGATGCTTTTGTTTGCTTGTAACCTTTAAGCTGAACCCCCAAGAAGCTATTTTGGGTGCTTACTTTTTGGAATTGCTCTTTTAAAATCTAGCAAAAGCCTAAGTTCCAGATATATTTTCTTTTTGTTTTTCATAAAATTTTCCTTTTTTAAGAACAGGATTGGATTTTTGGTGCCCTGAGATGTTTGTGCATATGCTGTTTGATTAGCTGGGGGCAACAGCTAATTTCCTTTGTTTTCTTTCTCAGCGCTTCCCCGGAGTGGGGGTGAAAGGGCTTGAGGGTACCCCACAGGGAGGAATTCCCAAGTTCGCCTACCTGGGTCCAAGGGTTTTTTTTTTTTGCATTTGGGTGGTGGCAGCGTTTACCAAACCAAGGTATCAGAGAAAAGCTGTAACCTTTGGAGTTTAATACAAACCTGGAGTGGCCAGTATTAATTTTTAGAATCCTCGCGGGCCCCCACCTTCTGCACTCGGAGTGACAGAGTGGGGATTCAGCCTTGACAGATGTCAATGGTCTCGAGGAAGTTTTCTAACCTCCTCCTTCCATGGCTTTCTTTCCGGTCTCACTCAGAGGCTTGTGGAGCCCCCTGAGAAATGGGAGACCAGTCCTCAGCCGCAAGGTCAGCACTGACTCAGAGAGAAAACCACCCAACAAAGCCAGCCACACCACAGCCTGTAGCACAGCCTCTCCCAACATCGTGCCGGGCACTGAGCTCAGCACTGACTGAAGATCACTCCTAATGAGTCACCCACAGCACTGCCAGACCTTGCAGGGGTTAGTCCCAGGCTGTCACTATCTTACAGACTCAGGCAATAAACGCTGTGGGGGTCAGATACTCACTGTGAATGGGACACACTTGAACACGTCCTTCTCCGACACCACGTCTGCGATCAGGCTCCTGTTCTCCCCTGCGTATTCCAGCGTGACGCTCAGCGTCACAGACTCGTTCAGGTGGGTCAGCTGGATACAGACCTTTTCAGGACCGTTGGTGTGGATCAGAAAGGGCACTAGCACCATGTACTGCCTGGGAAGGGGAAGGGCACAGGTCAGAGAGGCGGGGATGGGGAATGGAGAAGGTACTGATGAAAGGGCATTGGTTAGTGTGGCAGCCGAATCCCCAACCATCCATCTGCACTGTAATTTGTACATACAGGAAGGTGAATTTCATTTTGCTTTTGTAACATACTAGCCAGTCTGCTCAGTCAGCCAGGAACCTAGGACACCACCTGGAGCGAAGGAACTAGTTCTGTGCTAACAGCGATTGCTGTCCAAGGGCTGTTTGTTCAGGCTCCCAGCAGGGAGTGGGGATGGCTTGAAAAGTTCCAGGCTGTTAATTGAGGTTTGTGTATCCCACAGCCCCTTGCTGTATTATCTGAACAGGGGGCAGGGAGCTCAGATGAAATGCTTGTTGTACCTCCATGGAGACTGGCAGGCAGTTACACAGGAGTGTGGATCAGGGCTTTTAATCTAATCTCCTCTCTAGCTGTCTGTCGATCTAGGTGTGTCACCTGCTGCCCTCAGTAATGGAGAGATACAAATGTACGGATGGCTGTGTGTGCGCTGATATCTGACTGTAGGGAATGGCCATTGTGCTAAAGGGGCAGCATGGCCTAGTGGACAGGGCTTTAGCTGGAGAATTCCTTGCTATGCCTGGGTGTGTCAGTGACATGCTGTGTGCTACTGGGCTTCACTGCTTTGTGCCTCGGTTTCCCCATTTCTGATATTGGGATCCTGAAGATGCTGCTTACACCCCCCCCCTTTAATGTGCCTGGAGATCTTTGGATGAAAAGTGCTCGCTTACAGGTTCAAATGTTAGTGAGGACTTTGCCCAACTTGCCGGCAATGACAACCACAGAGTGATTTGGGCTACAGAAGGAGATCTCACCGGCCGTGGCTGCATCCTGCTGACTCAGAGCAGAGACGCTGGCAGAGCGTCACTGCTGGGAGGCTGGACGTGCCGCAGTGTGAAGCTCCCTGGGACACCCAGCTTTCTGCTGGGGGGCTGTTCATCTTGCTTAGCCAAGATTTCAAAATGACAGAGTTAGGTAGGAGTAGCCTTAACCTGGCTCTGATTAAATTCCACTTCGCCCTTTGTTAGGCCTGAGCCAAAGCCCATGGAAGTCAATAGGACTCTTTCCATTCCCCTCAGTGGGCTTTGGATCAAGCCCTGAGTGATTTTCTCTTTACCTTCAATCTCAGCCAATAAAGGCTGGGGGCTGATTCTCCCCCGCCTGGCACCTGGTGCAGAGTGAGTGCAAAGGGAGCCTGAAGCGCGCGGTTCTGCTCTGATAGCATTTGACACCTACTCTGCCCTGCTGTAAATGGTGATACGAAGAGCGAGGCCATGGAAAGCCAGGGCCTATGTTTAGCGCTGCCAAGTGTCCTGCCTCATGTGTGACACTCACCCATTCGCAGCCCTGTCACATGTCCCTGCGGCTCAGCTGGATTCTCACACATCAGAACAGAAAAGGCCGCACACTACCAAAACCTGACACTGCTCCAGTGCTTAATTTGTGCCAGGGCTTACCAGGGCTGAGCCCCGGCACCTCTAGGCTTGGCAGTTCATTGCCCTGGCACCTCTGGGCTTGTAAAAAAATTGCTTGAGCCCTGGCACCTAATTGCTTGAGCCCCAGCATCTCTTTCATTACAAATGAAGCACTGCGCTGCACACACTTCTCCCTCGGGGGTGAGGATGACAGAGGGAACAACACGGGACAGTCGTGTTGCTTAACACTCTAGTTGCAGGCTCGCTGGTACTACAGTGATTAGCACAGTATGAGAGCCTCAGTGAATAGCTGAACCGTAAGCAGGCAGCAGGCAGTTTCCTGCAGTTGCCCCTTGGCTGCTAGAGGCAGCTGTGGCATTTGCTGAGCCGACAGCCAGATGCCTCCTCTCTCCCTGCTGGATCACAGCAAGCAGCCTGGAGGTGATGACAGAATGTGAGAGACCTGATACTGGCCCCAGGCTCCCCCCGGTACAAACCCCCAGCTGCTGTGACCCAAACAGCTCAAAGCATCCCAGGAGTTCCAGCCTTACCACTCAGTAACAATAACCCCAGCAGCTCCGCATCTGACCCTCCTGGGCACCTCCTACCCCAGCTAAAGCTGCCAGGTTTTGTTCAGCTTCCCGGTGAACACCACCCCTTCCCTCTTCCTCTCCTCCCAACCAGCTTGGGGCAGAATATGTCAACTGTAAACTAAGCATATATGCAAAATAGTCACTAATATGCCGATTACTTCATTAAACAGCATAAAATGCCTCATGGAGCAGAATAAAACTTGTGACTGGCATCACATTCTGTTCTTCCCTTGCCCTCTCAGCCTGCATGAACTTTAGTTTAGACCGAGAGAATAAAACTGCACACAAGGCAGGTCTTGGTAAGACAGATGGGGAGAAGAGTGGGGCCTCTCCTGTGCAGCAGGATGCAACTGAAAACAAAACTGCAAGTGCTTCTTCAGCACAGAGGGGGTCTTCTCTCCATTTAAAGGTGCAGGATGTAGACAACATGTCTGACCAGACACAAGCTACATGCTCAGAATGGAATACAGCTGGGTGAAAAAAATCTGATGAAACTGTTTTCTGTCGGACAGTGTAGTTTAGTCAAAATGGAACCCGTTTGTGGGAACATGTCGAGTTTGACCAAGGGCCCAATTGCAAAATGATAAAACAAATGGTTTCAACTTTCTCATTTCAATAACATCAAAATGTTTCATTTTCCCTTTAATATTATGTTGTAGTATAATATTTCTATACATTTACATTATAATTATTCAATATTATTGTAACAAAATGTTGTGACATTATCAAAATGAAACATTTCCATGTTTCTGAATCAAAATTTTCTGCAGTTTCCTTCCTCTCAACATTTAAACTGCACATTCCAATTTGGAATTAAAACAAATTTTAAAATGTCAGGCTTTCCGGTGGCATGGCAATTCCGGTTTCCAGCCAGCTATAGATTGTCTCCCTGTTCTGTATTTGTATAAAGCCTAGCACAGTGCGGGCCCTGATCCATAACTGGGGTGCATAGGCACTGCTGCGACACAAACAAACAATTCAAACAAGGCATTCATTGGGTTAAGAGATCTGACATTGGAGTTATGGGACTAGATCCCTCCCCCACTGAATCAGGGCAGTGTATATTGCACCTGCTCATGTACACCAGCGAGGAGGGTGCTACACCAGGAGAAGGGAGTGCGCATTGGAGGGTAAATGCTCTAATCTATGCTGGGCTCCAGGGGAACTCTCTGCCAGTGGACACTGCCAAAGGGATACCCTGAGTCCATCCAGCTCCTGGCTGAGCTTGGCCACGCGCCCTCTTCAGGCCCCTCAATGGAGGCGAGGTTGCAGCCAAGTTGCGAGTTTGCAGTGCCCCAGGTGGATATTCCAGCAGAGTGTGCCAATGCCAGGGTCTGTGCTGACAGTCAGGAATCTAGGTCACAGACTCTCTTTGGGAACAAGCACAGTCTGTGGCTGCCAAGGGAAGCAAACTGGCTTTAAAGAAGAAGAGAAAAGAGAAACACTTTTCTGAGCTCTCCCTCCCAGGCAAGGAAACTGGGGCCCATCCACGAAAGGTACCACAAGGCAGATGGCATATTGCCCATGAAACCACAGGGAAAGCCAAACTCCTGAATATGTCTAGGTAGGGATACAGCTAGAGAGAGCTGTGTGGGGAGCCCCAGAGTGGAATAGCAGGTGAGGCTGCAGGGCTGGACTGAGTGGCATTGGCAGAGCTGTGAGGGGGATGAAGGAAAGAAAAGAGAACACAGCATGAGCCCGTGCATGTGCAGCTTACGGTTCGGTGGTGGGCGAGGTGTCTCCAGGGAGGAGGAAGAGGAGCAGGAGGAAGATGCTCGGGCCACCGGGCAGCCTGTCCTTCCCCATGGTGCAGAGTGAGGGTGGTGAGCGAGGCAGACACACAGACTTGTCTGCTGGCTCCCTGCACCCTGGCTGTCCGCTGCGTCTGCCCCTTTATACCTCTCTCTGCAAACAGCCCCCGGGAGGGGCGAGATAAGGGCAGGGGGCCAGGACCATCTGGGAAATGGAGAAAGGTACGTGAGGAGGAGCCAGAGCCAACAGCTCTGACTCATGGCACAGAGACTGTCCCTGGCCAGACCCTGACAAACTGGGGGAAGATATTCATTGGAGGTGTTCATGTGAGACACTCTCCTGCAGGGCCGTAGCAACAAAGAACGTGGCCCCCCTCCGAACATATGTCCGGGCAGGATCCCTTACAATGCAGAAACTGGAATGCGGCATTTTTTTTGCCACTTTTAGGGGCCCCCTTCCTTGCGGGTCCCCCTCCGGTCAGAGGGTACGGAGGACGCTCGCTACGCCTCTGCTCTCCTGTGTCTGAACCATTCACCCCCAAACCTGTTTGTATCACTCCAGCAGCACTCTGCGGTGGTTGGAGAAGCCCTTTAGCTCATTACAGGGCCAGTCCAGCATTCTGTGGGGATTGGAACAAACTCCCAAATCCTGACCAGCATTTCCAGAGAAACCTTTCCTGTTCCTATGCTGTATTCCTCTGGTATGATAGCCAGCTACTTCCAATAATATCCCTCCGGTACAGCTCACAGGGGATGCCAGTGAGACCATTTTGTGTACCATTGCCCCCTGCTGCATGGTGAGTGTCAGAGCTTGCCATGGGTATAAAAGTGCCCTTTGCTGGCTGCAGGAGTGGAGCTGCCCCTGTAGTGGTGTGTTTGTGCCATTGCCCTTGTTAGGAGTGCATAGAGCACACTTGCTCATGTGCACAGAGCTAGCTCTGGGCATATGAGTGCCCTCAGTTGTTCGAGGGAGCAGGAAGCTGGTGCTAGTTGTGAATGGTCTCTTTGGAGCACAGTAAGATTGGCACACTGGGGATCTAAACAGAGGAGGGAAAATCTTGTGAGAGAAAGTTGGGAGAAGTGGGTTCATTTCTCAGCCCTGCCACCGATTCACTGTGTGACCTTGGGCACGTTCACGCCCCTCTCTGTGCCTCAGTTTACCCATCAGTAAAATGGAGGTAATGATCCTGACCCACCTGGCAGGGGCGTGTTGGGCTCAACTGACTAATGATTGTCAAGTGGTTTAGGATCTTCTGATGGGAAGTTCTATAGAAAGGCAAAGGAAGAAGTCCTTTGGCGAGCAGATGGGAAAACAGAAGTAGACATTCTGAAGATTAATCCCTTACCCCATTAGGGAATTAAGATCATTCAGGGAGTGTGGGCAGCCCCTGCCCTGCTTCCACGAAACAGAGATCTGAAATACAGGGGAAACCTTAGTCAGGGGAAGGATGGATCTTATTCAGCTCCCCAGTAGACCTGGGAGAATGAGTAATTTTTCAGTTCCTGACAACCAGAAGTTTTCTAAAGATTTACTGAAGCGAAAGGTTGAAAAAAATTGTTTTGGCTCAAAAGAAAAATTTCATTCACCCTGAAAGAAAACATTTCATTTTTATGTTGAGTCTTTTTTTTTTATGTTTTTGAGTATTTTAAAAATAAATTAAAGGAAATTTTGAAAAGACAAAAAAAAAAAAAAAAAAAAAACCAAACCCCTATAACATTTTATTGGAAAATTTCAAAACAAAACATTTTCTTTTTCTGGAATTTGGTTTAAGGTTTCTCCCCCCAAAAAACTAAAATAATTTGCAAAACATTTTGCTGCTGCCCAAGCTGCATTTTTGCTGCCAAAAA
This sequence comes from Trachemys scripta elegans, assembly GCF_013100865.1. Classification (NCBI taxonomy): domain Eukaryota; kingdom Metazoa; phylum Chordata; order Testudines; family Emydidae; genus Trachemys; species Trachemys scripta. The sequence continues at coordinate 133,421,488 of NC_048298.1, forward strand.
AAGAGACTTTTGTACAAAAAATATCACTCAGCTGTAATCCCAAACCCACACAGGCCCAGCTCTAGTCACTTCCAGTACAAACAGTTGGAAAAGACAAACATATGGTGAGGTTATGCAATTGGCTGTGGGTGATAACCCAGCCTTCACCCCACTGTGGGTCCCGGAGTGGGAAGTGAAAACATGTGAAGAGTTAGTATAGTACTTTAAAAGTCCTTGGACCACGGACTCAGAGGGTCCTGCCAATGAACAGGACAGTGAGTTAATATCCCCGGCACAGTCCCCTTCATACTGTCCCTCCCTTTATGCTCAAAGGAAATTTTTCATGCCCCAGCTGTCAGTTCATAATGTCTGAGAAATCGGGGCTCAAGAAGGCTCTGTGAAATAATGGTCTTAAGAGAGGTCCAGAGGGGGCTGCAGGGAAGGATGAAAGGTGTTGCCAGAGCTGTGGGGGGAGTCCAGGAATGCATGTGGCACTGGTGCAACCACTGCTGGTATAATGTGCCCTCTTCTGGTGTCTATAACGCAAGCAGGGTGCTGATAAACTGGAGAGGATTCAGAGAAGAGCCACTTAGTGATAAGAGAATAGATTGAACTCCTTGAGTCTAACAAAGAGAAGGTTAAGGGGTGACTTGAACCCAATATAAGTTTGTACATTTGATAATGGGTTCTTAACAAGATCCAATGGCTAGAAGTTGAAACTAGACCAGGGGGATCCCCTTCTGACAACAAAATTACTACATGACTCCAGTAGGGGGGACCGAAGCCTGAGCCCGCCTGGGCCCTACCTCCAGGCGGGGAGGCCAAAGCCGAAGCCCAAGGCTAGGATTGCCAGGTGTCTGGTTTTTAACTGGAATGCCCAGTCGAAAAGGGACCCTAGAGGCTCCGGTCAGCACTGCTGATAGGGCCATTAAAAGTCTGGTCGGTGGCGCAGTAGGGCTAAGGCAGGCTCCCTGCCTGCCATGGCTACATGCAGCTCCCAGAAGCAGCGGCATGTCCCCCCTCCGGCTCCTATGTGTAGGAGCAGCCAGGGGGCTCCACACACTGTTCCTGCCACAAGCGCCGGTTCTGCAGCTCCCATTGGCCATGAACCATGGTTAATGGGAGCTGCAGGATGGTGCCTGTGGACTGGCCAGAGCTGCCTGGCCGCACCTCCACATAGGAGCTGGAGGAGGGACATGCCACCGCTTTTGGGAACTACCTGAGGTAAGTGCCACCAGAGCCTGTATTCCGTGCCCCAACCCCCTGCCCAAGCCCTGATTCCCCTCCAAACTTCTCGATCCCAGCCCAGAGCCCCCTCCTGCACCCCAAAACCCTCATCCCCATCCCCAACCCAGAACCCACACCTCCAGCCAGAGCTCCTGACCCCCACACTCCAACCCCCTGCCCTAGCCCTGATCCCCATCCTACCCTCTGAACTCCTCAATCCCAGCCCGGAGCCCCCTCCTGCACCCCAAACCCCTCATTCATGGCCTTACACCAAAGCCCATATCCCCTGTCAGAGCCCTCACCCTCCTGCACCCCAACCCCCTGCCCCAGCCCCCTCCTGCACCCCAAATCTCTCATCCTCGACCCCACATTAGAGCCAGCACCCCCAGCTGGAGCCCGAACCCCCCTGCACCAAACCCCCCTGCCCCAGCCTGGAGCTGCCTCACATACTCCGAACCCCTCAGCTCTATCCCCAGCCTGGAGCCTCAGAGAAGAGCCACGGCAGGGGTGGGGCCTCAGAGGAGGGATGGGGCAGGGGGCAGGGTGTTTGGTTTTGTGTGAAGTAGAAAGTTGCCAACTCTACCCAGGGCTGAAGCTGAAGCCCGAGCCCCACTACCCAGGGTTGAAGTCCTTGGACTTTGGCCCGGGCAGTGGGGCTTGGGGTTCGGCTTCAGCCCCAGCCCCAGCAATACTAAAGCCAGCCCTGGTGACCCCATTAGCACAGGGTCCCGACCCACAGTTTGAGAAGCGCTGAGCTAGACAAATTTACACTGGAAATAAGGTCTACATTTTAACAGTGAGGGTAATTAATGACTAAAACAATTTACCAGGGGTCACAGTGGATTCTCTATCAGGAGCAATTTTTAAATCAAGATTGGATTTTTTTAAAAGACATGCACTAGTTCAAAAAGAGTTGTCTATGGCCTGGGTTAGACATGAAGTCAGAGCAGATGATCACAATTGTCCCTTCTGGCCTCAGAATCTATGAATAGGGGGCTGCAGGGCAGGACTGAGGGGCATGGGCAGAGCTGTGTGAGGAGCCCAGGACTGGACTAGCAGGGGGCTGCAGGCAGGAGCGGCGCCAGGGTTTTTGCCACCCTAGGCGGCAGCGCTCCTCTTTTGAGCATTCGGCAGCGGGGGTCCTTCCGCTCTGCATCTTCGGGGCACTTTGGCGAGTGAAGGACCCGCTGCTAAATTTCCACTGAAGACCCGGAGCGGAAGGACCCCCCGCCACCGAATTTCCGCTGAGGACAGCAAAATGCTGCCCCCCAAATCCTGCTGCTCTAGGCAACCGCCTAGGGTCGCCTAGTGGAAATGCAGGCACTGGAATAGCAGGGGCTGCAGGGCAGGACTAAGGGGCATTGGCAGAGCTGGGTGGGAAGCCCAGGACTGGGATAGCAGGGGGTTCAGGGCAGGACTGAGGGGCATCATCTGAGCTATGTGGGGAGCCCAGGGCTTGAATAGAAGGGGGACTGCAGGGCAGGATTGAGGTATGTCTCTGGATAAAGCTTGTGGGACCCCTTTCCCACACCATGGTGGTGCTTTTAGGGTCTCATTGACAAGCCTGAACCTTCATGTGTGTGGGGGAATGAAGCTGTGTCCTGGCTGGCATTAAGCATAGACCACTAGTGGAAGTGGCTGAAAAACAGTCTCCCTTTCTTGTGAAAAAATTAAAATTGTTTTGAACAGAACAAAACAAAACTCTTTTGTCCTGAGCAAAGACATAAGGTCAAAAATTTGAATTTTTTCACAAGGAGGAAAGCCTGAAAACATTCCCTTTGGGGAGAACCAAGCCACAATTTAACTACTTGCTCCAGGGGCTGCCTGACTCCCTAGTCATTTGGCTTCCTGGGTTGGCTGACTCTGGGCCAAGGGATGCCCTCAGAGCTGTCTGAAGATCCCTGGGAGCAGAGGCTCCAGCCAGCCCTCCAGGTGAGAAGCCACAGGAGGCAGGCGATGAGCTAGCAGAAAAAGCAGGTTAGTTTCCGTTGAATGTTTCATCGAGATCTACACAGTTCCAGGGAACATTTTGGTTTTGATGAATCATCATTTTCTGATGGAAGAACTTTCCATTGGTGATTTCCAACACCTTGTGTTTGCTGAGCACATTGACGGCGTGGGAGTTGAGGAGAAGACAGGAAGCAGTGAGCAGATAACAGAGGATTTGGAAAGCGGGACAGAACAGAATTTGCTGGTTCATCACTTAATGACTTGGCTTCGTTACAACAAGGGCCACAGGGAGCACAGTGGATTTGAACCAAATGACAGAGCAGCCAGATGCATATTTACAACTGAGGCACTGACTTGCTGCAGGGTGCTGGCCCTTGTCACCTTTGTTCTAACAGGAGGGACATGGAGTAAACAACCAAGAGATCCAGCAAGGACATGCAGGCTGCCTTTGTGCCAGCTTCCCTGGGGCCATAGGTGCTGGAACTAGGGTGCTGGGGGTACTGCCACACCCTCCTGGCTTGAAGTGGTTTCCATTTTATCCATGGTTTACAGTTTGGCTCAGTGGTTCTCAGCAACCCCGCTATACAAATTGTTCCAGCCCCCCTGCTGGGGCCAGACAGTATGCCAGGGGGTTCTGCAACTCTTTCATTCTGGTGCTCACATTGGGAGAGAGAGAGGCCCACGCAGAACTCCAGTCCCTAACCGCATGGCTCTCAGCAGATTCCATCCTGCACAACACTGGGATGGGCTCCAGGGTGCAAACCTATGGCCTGAACCAATGAATATATGAGAGTAGTTATAGTGACTATTAGAATTTGGGCCAGAATTTTGGTTACTGGCGGCGGTCTGCAATATGAGAAGAGTCCCCTTCAGTGAGGCAGTGGGGTTAATGGACAGGAAGCTCAGAAGTAGATTTATGATCTACTGTTACTCTTCCCAGTGCAGACACTGCTAGTGGAGATCACAGGGGCAAGTGTGGTTCCTATTAGCCCTCTCCCCCATACCTGTAGCATGTAGAGCTCTGACTCAGTTACACCATTGAGAAGGAAAAGCCGGACTAACTCCTGAATGTGTGGAAGAGGGACAGTGATGATCTTTAAAGAGACCTCAGAGGCAAGAGGAAGGAAAAGGTTCTTTGGATGTGGGCTGGGGAGAACAACCATATTGGGTCAGACCAATGGTCTATCTAGCCAAGAATCCTGTCTTCTGCTAGTGGTCAGTGCCAGGTGCTTCAGAGGGAAATGACTAGAACAGGGCAATTACCAAGTGATTCATCCCTTGTTGTCCATGCCGAGCTTCTGGCAACCAGAGGCTAGGGACACTCAGAGCATGGGGTTGCATCCCTGACCATCTTGGCTGATAGCCATTGATGGACCTGTCCTCCAGAAAAAATAGTCCCAGTCTTTTAAATCTCTCCTCATATGGCAGCTGTTCCATACCCTTAACCATTTTTGTTGCCTTTCTTTGTACCCTTTCCAATTCTAATATATCTTTTTTGAGATGGGGCAACCAGAACTGCACGCAGTATTTACGGTGTAGGAGTACCTTGGATTAGGAGTAGAATGGCATTATGATATTCGCTGTTTTATTATCTAGCCCTTTCCTAATGGTGCCTAACATTGTTACTTTTCTGACTACTGCTACACATTGAGTGAATGTTTTCAGAGAACTATCCACAATGACAATGAGAGCTCTTTCTTGGGTGGTAACAGCTAATTTAGGCCCCATCACATTGTATATGTAGTTGGGATTATGTTTTCCAACATGCATTATTTTGCATTTATCAATATTGAATTATAGCTGCCATTTTGTTGCCCAGTCACCCAGTTGTGTGAGATCTCTTTGTAACTCTTTGCAGTCTGCTTTGGACTTAACTATCCTGAATAACTTTGCATCGTCTGCAATTTTTGCCACCTCACTGTTTGCCCCTATTTCCAAATCATTTATGAATATGTTGAACAGCACTGGTGGCAATACACATCCCTGGGGACACCACTCTCCATTCTGAAAACTGACCATTTATACCTATCCTTTGTTTCCTGTCTTTTAACCAGTTACTGAACCATGAGAGGACCTTCCCTCTTATCCCATAATGGCTTACTTTGCTTAAGAGCTTGAGGGTTTAATCTGTGGAAGGACTCTATATAGTGCTATTGTTCTCATCCTGCCTTTTCTGTAACTTGAAAATTCAACTGCTTTTTCTCCTACAAACCCACATCTCAGTATCCTTGGTACTTCTAAAGAAGTTTTGGGCCGAGCTGTGTGGGGAGCCCAGCACTGGACTAGCAGGGGGCTGCAGGGCAGGACTGAGGGGTATTGGCAGAGCTGTGTGGGGAGCCCAGGGCTGGAATAGCAGGGGGCTGCGGGGCAGGACCGAGGGGCATTGGCAGAGCTGTGTGGGGAGCCCAGGGCTGGAATAGCAGGGGGCTGCAGGGCAGGACTGAGGGGCATTGGCAGAGCTGTGTGAGGAGCCCAGG
>NC_048298.1:133427208-133437023 GCF_013100865.1 Trachemys scripta elegans
TGTGTGGGGAGCCCAGGGCTGGAATAGCAGGGGGGCTGCAGGGCAGGACTGAGGGGCATGGGCAGAGCTGTACAGGAAGTCCAGCATTGGAATAACACAGTTTGCATTTACAGAACTATGCAGCAGATTTTTGCACTTCAGCTTGTGCTTGTGGACTATCAGTCCATGACCCTTGCACAACTCTATTGCCCTTCTGTTCCTGTCTGGGTCACTGGCTCTTTAAAATTGGCATTAGCTCAAACTAGTTACACACTTCATTGCTTACTGAGGCTGAGCTGTACACCAGCGTGAGAGAAAGCAGTATATTGAACTATTGCCTATGATTTGTGTAGCTAGCTGCAGAGGCACTAGAGAAATTCCTTTGCTTGCAGCACCATAGTGAGCATAGGCCCAGGAGTGGCATCAGGGTTTTTGGCGCCGTAGGCGGGGGTCCTTCTGCGCTCCTGGTTGTGGTCAGCAATTCTGTGGTGGGGGGTCCTTCTGCGCTCCCGGTTGTCGTCAGCAATTCTGCGGCAGGGGGTCCTTCTGCGCTCCCGGTCTTTGGGGCACTTTGGCGGCGGGTCCCGAGTGAAGGACCCACCACAGAATTGCCGCCGAAGACCCGGAGCGCGGAAGGACCCCCCACTGCCGAATTGCCGCCAAGGGCAGCAAAATGCCACCCCCCAAATCCTGGTGCCCTAGGCGACTGCCTAGGTCGCCTAAATGGAAGCGCCCGCCCTGTGTAGGCCTGATTTTTCTCACACCAGTCAAAAGTGTGAGAAAGTTATCACATTACAGACAAATAAAATCCATCAAGTTGAATGTAGGGCCTGACTTTGCTTGGTCCACAAGTGATAATCATGCTTCAGTGAGCAAAGACAAGATAATCAGGACCCAGACACATAGAATTTGATTATTACAGGGAATATTATGTGCTTTATTGCCAACTACTTGTTCTCAGTCAGTTTGGAGGCAGGGTAGAGGGTTGTCTATATATTTCTGGAGGGAGAGTATGAAGGGACACGCAGGCTGGGCTGAAATCAAGCTAAGTTACCTACTGCACAGCCACAACCTGATTGACTGCATGCTGTAAGTGTAACATTTACAAACAAGTAGTAGTGGAGGGATTGCAGAAGGAAAGAGGGGAAATAAATGCTCTGGCTTCTTTTTTCAATCTGGGTTTGTCCTGTGAGGGGGGGAAAAATAGACTAAACATGAGAATGATGAAAAGGGGGATTTTTTTTTGTATAGCTCAATTTTCTCCCCAGAAAATGATGTTTAGCTGTACAGAATGACAGCAGGCCTGTCCTGAAAGGAGGTTTCTGTCAATTCCATGTGGAACCAATGAAATATCAGCCTGTTTGGCCCCAGGCAGAGCAATCCTACATCCCCACCCTTTGGGCCCCACCCTTCCTCTCTCCTTCACTACGGTAACTCTATTGACTTCAGAGGATTTACTTTTGATTTAAGCGAGAGAGAGAGAGATCAGAATCTCCTATTAAAAGCCAATGTGCCAATTCTGGTTGTGCCAGGAGGACAAAACCACACTTAATCCCTCTGCCTTTCTTCTCCTGCTCTACAAACCACTGCAGCTGCATGAAACAGCTGAAAATTTAACTGCAGAATTAAGCACAGACATTTTCACCAAGTTTCACTCCCCACAAGTTTCACTTTTCCAGAAAACTCCCTGAAGTGGCTGGTTACACCACCAGCACCATGTGAAAGTTTCAAATCCTGTATATGCAAGAGTTCCAATTCCAGAGTCACCTTCAGCTGACGGGTGGGATTTCAGAAGCGCCTCAGGAGTACATGTCCCACTAACTTTCAATAGCATGTGTGCTCCTAAGTCATTTAGCTGCTTTTGAAACACCCCCCACCCGATGGGGCCATTTTCTGTTCAGAAAGTGGCTCATTTTCACAGTGAAGGGATCTGTTTCCAAACTCAACATCTACAAAATCTTGTATATTTTCCCAGTGAAATCCATCCCACTACACTACTTTCAAATTCTTTACAAAATACATCAGAGCCCTCAGGTTCTGAACAGCCCTCCCTTTCATTTAGATTACATCACCCAGTCTCTTGTCCACTTTCCCCACCCCAGCCCCAGCCCATCGTCTCCGCATTCTTATTGTACTCTAAGGAGAGTACCACTCACAAGTCCTCTATCTGGTACGGACTCGTAGCTGCTTTCAAGGTGAAATGTCTGACCACAGGCTGTGCTGTACTCAGCAAGGACATGCCCATCTACAAAAGAAGAAACTCAAATGCATTCAATCCAAATATTCCATAGCCGCAATAAGTGTCCCCTGCCCCAGTTACAGAATCCTCTCAGCTCACAAACACCTTTGAGAACTTGAAGCCTCCCTTGTTTCAGAATGACCTGTCTTCATGGCTGATCTATAAACTCATGGGCAGCATTTCATATGTTCAATAAGTCCCTAAACATCTGATGAAACTCCATTGCAATCTCCCCATTTCAGACTGATCCATTCCCCAGGCTGAGCTGTAATATACAGGCAGTGTCTGGCGAGTTTCAAGGTGTCCACTGGTCCCGTCTGGGAGGGACATGGGGCTAACATCCAGTATAAAAGCTGGGAGTGCCCACCCCCAGTCAGTATGTGTTAAGGTAAGAGTAGTAGCATGTAAACAAATCCCATCCAGCTTAGTGGAAATAGACAAGGATCTCAGCCAGGCCTCCTACCTATTTCATAGTGATCGTAGATCAGCACTGAAGCTGGTTTGATGTTGAACGCAAGAAGTTCTTGCTCAACTGAGAAAGAGAAAGTGATATTCTTCTGTGAGGCCTGGGAATGGAAGGACAGACAAGCTTGTCAGATTATTTTCTTTTAATATCAATTTCTTTCCACCAAAGACCCCTAAAGTGGGTCCCAAACACATGGCTGCTTACCTTGTATGATACCATCTTCCCAGAGTCCCTGTTCACTTGACTTGGTTGCTTCACAATTGCCTTGTTAGGACTTTTGGTCTTAGGGGAAAACAGTTTTATAAAATATACATAAAAAGGTCAAGAAAAACTAACATATTTTCTCAGACTTACACTCTCCAAGTTGAAGAGGCCACGGTTGTTCTTGGTTTCCACCTGCATCACCATACGATCACCCTGAAGCTTGAAACAAGGAAAAAGGAAAGAGATTCATTTATTAACACAAAAGACATCCCAGAACCTGCAGAAATGGCCACATGATGTCATTAAACACCTACCACATTCTTAATCAGTGCAAGTATTGGCAGCTCTATTACCATGGAACCAGGTGGAAACTGCATAATAATCACTAGGTGGCAGATTGTCAGAGGTATTTAGGCACCTAAGAATGCAGATGGGCAGGTGCCCAAGTGAATTTTTCTAAAGTGCTTAAATACCTGATTCCTACTGATTGTAATGGGAGCTAGGTTCTTTTGAATGTCCCACTAGGAGCCTACATGCCTTTAAAAATCTGTCCTTGGGTGGGGAAGTGGGGGGTGCTGTAACACACACACACACACACACACTGGACCTAGATGTATGTGTGTATTTATTTGGCCTAAGCTAGTCTGAAGCAGTTTGTCAGGCATCCACACACAGTTTGGGTATAATGTTTGTTTCATTAAGTGGGTTACTGGTTGTATGGAATGAAAGGGATGGCAATGTGTCCTGAGACAAGTGGTCTCCAGTGAATGCCTGCATGGCTCAGAACACTGGTTGTCTGGCCCAGTCCTCTCCTTTTATCCAGCCCAGGGTATAACAGCCCGTAACCCCCTCTGCTCCTGGGGTGGTTTATTCACCTCACTCCCATCCTTTACCTTCCACAGGGATGAACCAACCGGGACAAAGCCTGAGAGCATCTTGCCATCAACAATGGCCATGCTGGAGCTATTGCACTTCCCGGCATAAGTGCAATGAGAGAGACCAGATCAGTCTGGACCATGAATGAGGAGGAATCACAATGATACATTCTGCTCCAGAGCACAAAACCTTTCTGATTTACCTGTTCCATTTTTACTTCTTAGAGTATGTCTGAACTTAACACACTACAGTGTCACAGCTGCAGCACTGCAGTGCTTCAGTGTAGACACTACTATGCTGATGGGAGGAGTTCTCCCATTGGTGTAGATAATCCACTTCCCCAACAGGTTAGATAGCTAATCTACACCAGGGTTTAAGTCAGCTTAACTACACCTCTCAGGGGTGCAGATTTTTCATACCCCATAGCAACATAGTTAAACTGACTTCGTTTTCTTGTGTAGATCAAGCCCTGATTACACGGAGGAGAGAGACAGGGTGGCAGGAGACATAAGTGCATGAGAGGGACAGGGCATGGAGAGGTCTATTAATACAGCATCTAGTTTCTATAGTGCTGGTGCTCTATAAACACCTAGAGATGGAAAGGGTGTTGCCATGAAGCACAGTAAGTTCCATGCAGGGTGAGGGAGGTAATGCTCAGAGTGTTTTTTATATACCTAGTCACAGGGACACGATCCAGAACTGTTGGACTTGCATTTGGGGAGAGATCCCGGCATCAGGACCAGGCAACAGGTGTCTCGGCAGGAGAGAGTGCTTCAGGGGACTGGGGCACCACAGGGTGTGGCTGGAGAGAACCTCATCTTACTTACAATGGCTGCTGCAATGGCAACTGCCATTTAAATGATTCACTGCTTATATGCACATTGTACGCATCCAGACAACCACCATGTGGCTAAAGGGGGGCAGGGGGCAAATGTGAATCATCCCCATTATAAAACAGCACTAACACTGTACTCAACTGTCTAGTGTATATGTGCACTGCAGGGCATTGTTAGATGGAATCAGAAATGCTTAGTTGGGTATCATAGGCCCCATACTGCTAACAGCAAGAGGAGAATCTCCTTTAGATCCATTCGTTAAGACCTGGGTTTTCAGGGTAGGAGAAGCCATGTCCTATGCTCACAATCACAGGGGCCATGGCAAAGTCCTGGGGTGCCACAGATTTGTTCCAATATTTATAATCAGCCCTGTTTTAAACCCTCCCCTCACCCCTTTCCCAGTCAGCTGGTTCTTGTCATTCAGGGAGCTGGGGCAGTGAGAGGAGGTTACCTGGCTGAAACGACAAGGTCAAACTTTGCTAGCACATCAGCTGTGCAGGTAGCATTCACTGGCTGCACAGAGAGAGAAAGAGAGAGAGAACCCAGATGCCTTCTCAGGCACAAGGATGTTGTATCTCAGAATTATCCAGAAAAAAGGGAAATAATCCTGACAATAAAACCCCAATCACTCCCATCCTCCATTTAACATTGTGGCAGTTTTCAAACACCTTTCTGACAAATCTGCCTCTATCCTCTATTTTTCACATCATTAATTCAGCTCCTGTCAAGGCTGCTTCCCCACTCTGAACTTTAGGGTACAAATGTGGGGGGCCTGCCTGAAAACTTCTAAGCTTAACTACCAGATTAGATCTGGTCCGCTGCCACCACTCCCAAATGTGATAATTCCCTTCCCTGGTTAGCCTTGAGAGACCTAGAATATTGAGAGACACCAATTCCCTGGTGAATACAGATCCAAACCCCTTGGATCTTAAAACAAGGAGAAATTAACCATCCCCCCTCCTTCCTCCCACCAACTCCTGGTGGTTCAAGATCCAACCCCCTTGGATCTAAAAACAAGGAAAAATCAATCAGGTTCTTAAAAAGAAGGCTTTTAATTAAAGAAAAAGCTAAAAATCACCTCTGTAAAATCAGGATGGAAACTAACTTTACAAGGTAATCAAACTTAAAGAGCCCAGAGGAATCCCCTCTAGCATTAGGTTCAAAGTTACAGCAAACAGAGATAAACACTCTAGCAAAAAGGTACATTTACAAGTTGAGAAAACAAAGATAAAAACTAACACGCCTTGCCTGGCTGTTACTTACAAGTTGGAAATATGAGAGACTTGTTCAGAAAGATTTGGAGAGCCTGGATTGATGTCTGGTCCCTCTCAGTCCCAAGAGCAAACAACTCCCCCCAAAAAGAGCACAAACAAAAGCCTTCCCGCCACCATGATTTGAAAGTATCTTGTCCCCTTATTGGTCCTTTGGGTCAGGTGTCAGCCAGGTTACCTGAGCTTCTTTACCCTTTACAGGTAAAAGGATTTTGGAGTCGCTGGCCAGGAGGGATTTTATAGTACTGTACACAGGAGGGCTGTTACCCTTCTCTTTATAGTTATGACAGCTCCAAAGATGCTTCACTTGTGACTCAAATACTACCACACAGTGACTCCAGGGTAAGGGTTGCATCTGCATCAGAGACACAATCCATTACTTTTAATGCCTCTCAGAAATCTCACAGCCTGGGAAAGAGGAAAATCAAAGAGAACGCAATAGGGTGCAATTGGCAGAGTTTTCAATTAGAAACACAGCTACTTCTGAGTGCAGAAATTGGACCCAAGATCCCAGGAAGGAAAGTTCCCTCAGAAAAGTGAAGGAAACACTGGAACACAATGCATGAAAGAATGAAAGAGAAAGGAGGAACAAAAGAGAGTGGAAGAATAAACAAAACCCAAGAGAAGAAAAGAAATGATACAAAGAACAAAGGACACAAAAAAAGAATGAACAAGCCACAAAAACAGAAAAGAGACACAAGAATGGTTCATTCCTGGGTGGAGCTGCCCACAGTGAGGTGCAGTGGGCTGGGGATCTCTGAGCTGCACGTAGACACAGCCAAGGCCATTCACTTTCAGGCTGTAATTTTCCAGAATATCAGGCAGGAGCAGCAGGCGGTTTTTGCTGTCCACTTGAAAGCTCCATCTGAAGGACTTGCTGGAATAGATTTTGATAGGTCTGAATTTGGTCCAAATACTTCACTGCAGAACACAAAGGGCCAGGTGGAGGAAAGACCTTCAAATACAAATAGCAAAAGTACATGAAACAGCAACATGGAATATTATAGTGTGTGTAGAGATAGGCTGGAACCCAGACCTCAGATATGAACAATTCCAAGGGAGAATGAGTACAATACAAACCCAGATTTGGATCTGAATTTTGAAATTGATCACTATCTTTCTAACGGGCTTACCCCAAATCTTAGATCTGCACAACCCTGATTTGGATCCAGATCTGAATTTTGTGGTGTAGGTCCATCTTTGTTTATACAGTAACTCCTCGCTTAATGTTGTAGTTATGTTCCTGAAAAATGAGACTTTAAGCGAAACGATGTTAAGCTAATCCAATTTCCCCATAAGAATTAATGTATATAGTGGGGGTTAGGTTCCAGGGAAATTTTTTTCACTAGACAAAAAACTATATATATATATATATACACACACACACACACAGAGTATAAGTTAAACAATTTAATACGGGTACACAGCGATGATTGTGAAGCTTGGTTGAGGTGGTGAAGTCAGAGGGTGCGATATTTCCCAGGGAATGCCTTTCTGCTAAATGATGAACTAGCAATCAGCTGAGCCCTCAAGGGTTAACCCATTGTTGTTAATGTAGCCTCACACTCTACAAGGCAGCACGAATGGAGGGAGGGGAGACAGCATGGCAGACAGAGACACACCGTGTGTGTGAGAGAGAGATGCACATTGCCCCTTCAAGTACGCTGACCCCACTCTAAGTACACTGCCTTTTTAAGTAGATCAGCAAGTTGAGACAGAAGCTGCTGCCAGGAAGCTCCCTCTGTCTTAAGCCCTGTTGTGCCCCCTCCCCCAGCTCTATAGAAATGGAGTAAGCGGGGTGCAGGAGCAGGGGGGAGGGGACACCCTGACATTAGCCCCCCTCTCTCCTCAGCACAGCAAGCAGGAGGTTCTGGGGAGCAGCTCCAAGGCAGAGGGCAGGAGCAGCACATGGCAGTGTGGGGAGGGACAGCTGACCTGCCCAGCAATTGATAGCCTGCTAGGTGGCTGCAGCACAGGGAACTTAGGGGAGCGGGGAGCTGATAGCGGGACTGCAGGTCCATCCTGGTTCCAAGCCTTCACAAGCTAGCTCCAATGGGCTGCTCTTCCTGCAAGCAGTGGACAAAGCAGGCGGCTGCCAAACAACGTTATAAGGGAACATTGCACAACTTTAAACGAGTATATTCTCTAATTGATCAGCAATGTAACAACGAAACAATGTTAACCAGGATGACTTTAAGTGAGGAGTTACTGTATGTTGATGGGCCATTACTGAGGATTTCAAACTGATCAATACATTGCTAGTTTCCTGGATGTATTTGAGGTGCAGTTCCTATGCATACTGGAATTACAGTGATTATGCATCAACAGAACAAAACAAGTTGTACACCATAAGTTGTATGCTATCCTAGATCTCTTGGTTAATATTCCACTAATATGAAAAGAATGTGTTAGAGTGGATGGTTGCTTCTCCTCTCCATTACCAGAAGATAATGCATGCATGTTCCTGTACATTCTCACAAGTTATCACTCCCAGTGCCTAGACTATCTGTAATGATTTTAATGCAAGGTAAATTGACAGAAGTACATTTTCAGCTGATAACCACAGTGAAGGAATCCTTACCAAGCTGGGATGTCCAGCGTCGAACAAAGCCATGGTGATGTAGGCTGTGAGTGAAAACTCATCATCTACTCCTCCCTGAATAGAACACAAAGAGAGCTAGTCAGTCCAGGGGAGGAAAGGAGGGACCATCTTCTCCCCTTCTTCTTACAGTTTCTCACTAACCCATTGTATGACTGGATGGTGGACCACTGATACCCACTCTATAGGTTTGTTCAAAATCCACATCTTCATTGTCCCCGCCCCAACCTCAAGAGTGTGGTGCCAGGATGCAGCGCTTAGAATAATGGTGTGGTAAAGGTTCTATTAGCATGAATTTGTGATGGTAACCATATTCGCAAATAGCAAATTTACCTCCAGAATCACAGCATTCATAGAGCTGGTACATCTGAACACTGAGTGTGTTGATCATGGCAGGTTGACTTTAAAATGATGGCTTTTAAAAAAGCTTATCAGAAGTTTGGAAAGTTAGACTAAATCCTGGTGGATATGAATTAGTGGGCAGAGTGCAGGAGAGATGGTGAGAGATACATGTTGATATCAATGAAAACTGTATGTGCTATAAAATATTTCTAGCTGGACTGTTTGGATGCAGTTGATTGCCCTATTCTGCTCTTGGACGTGGTAGTCCAAATCCTGATGAAAGTCAATGGAGTTACTCCAGATTTATACAGTTGTTACAGCAGAACTCGACCTAGAATATTTTGCACACACCAGTAAGCCCAGTGGTAGAATAAAATATGCTCGGTAAGGACAATATTTTTTAGTGGTTACACTAAATATGCAATGGCTGAATATGCAGAGACACATCACCTTCAAGGTGTTATTGAAGAGTTTCCCAGCATTTTGGAAGCAGCAGTCTGGCTTCTGTTTGCTTGCCAGCCAGACCAGAGTTTGAGAATGGACCTTGTCGTCAATATGGATGTAGCATTTGGCTTGTGCAAGTGACTTATATACGAAGGCAGAGAGCCTGAAAGGAAACCACAGAGACATGAGCACCTACTATGAGTCAGGAGCAGTAAAGCTCAGCTCAGATCCCCTTCCCTCCATGCAGGCTCAGATAAGAAATTGGAGTCTATGTAGACTCATAGACTCATAGACTTTAAGGTCAGAAGGGACCATTATGATCGTCTAGTCTGACCTCCCGCATGATGCAGGCCACAAAGCCGTCCCAACCCTTTCCCTTGACTCTGCTGTTGAAGTCCCCAAATCCTGTGGTTTAGAGACTTCAAGTAGCAGAGAATCCTCCTGCTAGTGATCCCTGCCCCATGCTGCGGAGAAAGGCGAAAAACCTCCAGGGCCTCTGCCAATCTACCCTGGAGGAAAATTCCTTCCCGACCCCAAATATGGCGATCAGTAGAACCCC
>NC_048298.1:133441314-133454465 GCF_013100865.1 Trachemys scripta elegans
ATAGGGCTTCATGAGCCAGGGCATTAGCGGGTAGGCTGGGTCCCCGAGGATCACTATAGGCATCTCCACATCCCCAACAGTTATTTTGTGGTCTGGGAAGTAAATACCTTTCTGTAGCCGTCTAAACAGACCAGAGTTCCTGAAAATGCGAGCATCATGAACCTTGCCCGGCCATCCGACGTTGATGTTGGTAAAACGTCCCCTATGGTCCACCAGTGCTTGCAGCACCATTGAAAAGTAGCCCTTTCGGTTAATGTACTGGCTGGCCTGGTGGTCCGGTCCCAGGATAGGGATGTGAGTTCCATCTATAGCCCCACCGCAGTTTGGGAATCCCATTGTGGCGAAGCCATCTATGATGACCTGGACGTTTTCAAGGGTCACTACCTTTGACAGCAGTACCTCAACGATTGCATTGACTACTTGCATCACAGCAACCCCCACGGTAGATTTCCCGACGCCAAAGTGGTTCGCGACTGACCGGTAGCTGTCTGGCGTTGCAAGTTTTCAGAGGGCTCTGGCCACTCGCTTCTGGACAGTCCGGGCTGCTCGCATCTGGGTGTCCTTGCGCTTCAGGGCAGGGGACAGCAACTCACAAAGTTCCAGGAAAGTTCCCTTACACATCCTAAAGTTTCGCAGCCACTGTGATTCATCCCAGACCTGCAGCACTATGCGGTCCCACCAGTCCGTGCTTGTTTCCTGGGCCCAGAATTGCTGTTCCACAGCATCAACATGACCCATTGCCACCATGATGTTCACAGCGAAGGGTCCCGTGCTTTGTGAGAGGTCTGTGCCCCTCTCAGACTTAATGTCCTCACCGCGCTGTCGTAGCCTCCTTGCCCGATTTCTCAGCATCTGCCTCTGAAAAAGGTGGATGATAAGGTGTGAGGTGTTGACAATGGCCATAACTGCAGCGATGGTCGCAACGGGCTCCATGCTCGCAGTGCCGTGGCGTCCGCGCTGTCACTCACCAGAAAAGTGCGCGAACTGATTGCCCGCCGGCGCTTTCAGGGAGGGAGGGCGGGAGTGACGGTTGAATGACGACAGTTACCCAAAACCACCCTCGACGCATTTTTTGCCCCAGCAGGCATTGGGGGCTCAACCCAGAATTCCAATGGGCAGCGGGGACTGCGGGAACTGTGGGATAGCTGCCCACAGAGCACCGCTTCCAATGTCGACGCTTGCCCCGTTAGTGTGGACTCACAAAGTTGAATTACTGTCCTTAGTGTGGATACACACTTTCGACTTTGTAATATCGGTTCCACAAATTCGATTTAAGTAAAATCGAACTACTCTCGTAGTGTAGACATACCCTTAGACAACAGAACTTAATTCCTGAAGTGAAGTCATGGTGACGGCCTACAGGCTCTCATCCCACTACCTTTGGCTTTAACCGCTTTATAATGGCAAGAGGGCAGTAGCTGGATAAAGCAGCTTCCTGCCTCAGTAACTGAGGATCAGATGCTGCCCTAAAGCTCACCATCAATGTTAGGTCTGGTGGGATAGCTAGAGTGGGATGAATCTGCTTGGGTCCAGCTCTGCTCCAAAGGTGGCATGGTGTGAGGGGATCACGACTGTATGTGTGGTGAGCAGTGGTGAGACTTTCACAAGGAAAGAACATCTGAAGACACGATGCCAAAGACAAAAGGGAAAACATCAAATGCTGAATGCTTTAAACACCAGCCCTTGCACTGGCACTGGGGTGGTTGCAAATGGAAACACAACATGAAGAAAACTAAAGGAATTTTTGCAGGAGGTGACTGTGGATCAGCAGGGCTTAATTATCTCAGACAATCAAGACCCTGTGCAACCATCATCCATCTTATTCATAGATTCATAGATTCTAGGACTGTCACGTTTCAGAAAAAGAACTGCAGTTTAATGGGCCGCAGTCACCCCAGATTTGAATTTTCCTACTGATGTGGAGTTATTGAGTTGGGGGTTTGGCTCAGCCCATTAGAGCTTCTGCAAGAGCAAGATGCAAAGTTGAGATCTGGATCCAAGCCTCCCCAAAGTGCTGAGCAAGTCACTTGTTTGAACCCTGTCTGACGGGTGTGTTTATCTAAGATTCTCTTGTAAATGCTCAGCTTACAGAGTCTTACAGTGTAGAATATATTAATAAAAGGATCAGCCAGCTGGACTCCGTGCCTTTCCTGTACTTGCTGTTTGGCACTGACAACCTTGGAGCTGAAGTGTAGTAGTGTTATGAATACCAAGACATCTTCATGAAATGATTACAGTATGCGATCTAGTCAGGGAAGTTTTTGTAGACTGGCTTATACAACTGTCCCGTAGGACTGCATTGATCTATCTTACTAGGGGGCAATGTGAAGACAAACAGGAAGGCAACACACTGGTCCCCAGATAAGCAACCTCCTGGTAAACATCAGAGGCAATTACTAGATGATGGCATGGCTCCAGGCTGAAGTGACAAGGTTTTGCCAGGCTGGGAACCTAGAAGTCAAAAGAAAACTAAAGCATTAGAAAGCATTCCGAGAAAAAGGGGGCGAGTTGCCAGCGGCTGTCCAGAGAGTTGTCAGCGAGCGCTGGCAGGGAGACAAACTGACACAGAGACGCTGTGGAAGAGTCTCTAGGGAGGCAGTTCTACCAGGGTCCCCGTGTGGAAGATGGTTGAGCACGAGGCAAGCTAGACATGCACAGAGTCTGGTTTATTGTGTTTAAGATTTTTTTTTTCTAATAAATGACACTTTGCTGTAAGGAGGCTGTTCGGTCACTGGCTACCACTGTCATTGCCCTGGAGGGAACAGAACTGCAGTGTCTGGACATGTCGTACCTGCGGAGGTAAATCATCATTGATACACAGGGGACTGCAACCCAGGGGACTCCCACACGGAGATTCGTGTGAGTCCATCCTGAGCCACAGGTGATGGCTGGAAGCCTGACACCTCGAGGGGCTGTGCTCTCAGGGACCAGGCAGGCTCCATCCTGCAGTTCAGATGGTAACTGAGATCCTACAACACTGGCATCCATCCTGGAAGCTCCACAGGTGTCCAGCAAGCTAAAGCTGCTTCAGATCAGTTATGGTGAAACCTTTCGATATTAAGTCCAGATTCTGGTCCCATTGAAATGAATGGGCCCTTTGCCATTAACTCTAACAGGACCAAGATTTGACCCTGAGTGTGGATGTAAGATTAGGGACAGTGCAGTGTAACAGACATTTGCAGTGTTTAGCCAGAGAGTCCTAGCTACTAGTTCACACCCAAGGGTTTCTTTTACATGAGTGTATCTGAGCGTACCATGTTAGCTGAGGACTGAGTGTCCATTCCACCCTCTGCTGCCTTCCCTGCTGGTTCTAGTCCCAGCAGTACAGAATTTGGAGAGATGCCCTTACCTTTTGTGCAGACCTTTTTGGTTCACCTCCTTTTTGATGCCTTCAGGCTGCTCAGCATAGAGGGGAGGAGACCCAAGCAGATGTGACTTCATGAAATGCTAAGCATGGTGTTCTGGTCTGCCCAGGCCTTGGTGCTCCCTATAGGGAATGGGGGGCTACAGTAACCAGCAGATTACACGCATAGCAAGTGATGTTATGGTGGGGAAGGGGACTAGAAGAACTGGCTGTGAGGAACATCTGCCCATAGCTTAGCAGGCAGGGGTCAGGCATGCCCATTCTGCTGAGGCCAACCCCCCACTGCTCTGTGACTGGAGCCCGCAAGGTCCCCAACAGACCATGTTTGTCACATTTACCAAGCACTCGGTCTTCTGAGGAGAAGGAGTCTTATTTGGTGTCCACCTTAGCTTCATTGCCAGCTTTCCTCATCCCCAGCACAAGTAGGAAAAATCCTAATTAGCTTCCAGCAATGATTAGGATGAGACAGAAAGTATGTTCCCTCTTATCAGGGGTCAGGACTTTCTCCCATACCTCAACCAACAGGGGCTTGATCAGGATGTTCTTCCGTCCTATCTCCAGCTCCCAGGATGTCCCATTCCCACAGGCTCCAGTATTTGGCTTTGTCTTACTACATGTGAGGTAGGGAAACTGAGGCATGGAGTGGTTAAGAGACTTGCCCAAGGTCACAAGGGGAGTGTCAGAACTGGGAGTGGAAAGTGAGTTCCTAGCTCCCCAGCCTGTGATCAGTCAGTTAGACAGTGCCCCCACCCCACATAGTTCTCCTCATGATGATGGAGGTTAGAGCTCTGCAGCAGGGTTATGGGCTTGGAGTGCCGAGCTCTTCAGCCAAGCAGGCAACGTCAAGTCCTACCAGCAATTGAGCTCTGAGCCCAGCCCAGACTGACAGAGTAGGGAGGGAGCTCTTGTGGCATCCAGCACGCCAACTGTCAGTCACAGGTAAATGGCACAGGCAGGACACTGTGGCACACACAGCAAAGAGAAGGACAGAGCAGGTGTTTCTGTGCAGGGTAAAGACAGAAAGAGAGGGAGAGTGAGCACCAGACACTCAGAGCTTACCCAAAACCATGGGTGAAGTCATCCAGAAGTAGGTTCTCCTCTCATTGGCACACACACAACCATTGTCACCCTTTGGGGAGAGGGGCTGGGCCTGGTAATCCTGGGAATGGCCAGCAAAGAATTGACCTGAGAGCAGGAGACATACTGGTGTGGTGCAGGCTGCGTGTGACACAGGTGCTGCTGCTCTGCTTAAGGGGTGAGCACTGGAGGCGCTCCCATCACCCCCATCTCTGCTGGGACTCAATACTGACCATTCAGGACAGTAACATCAGGGGTAAGGGAGGGTTCTTCAGAGAAGACAAATTGAGCTCTGTCAAGGCTGTATCCCCACTTTGAACTTTAGGGTACAATGTGGGGGCCTTCATGAAGACTTCTAAGCTTAACTACCAGCTTAGCTCTGGTCCGCTGCCACCATCTCAAAGCTAATTCCCTTCCCTGGGAAGCCTTGAGAAACCTTTCACCAATTCCCTGGTGAATACAGATCCAAACCCCTTGGATCTTAAAACAAGGAGAAATTAATCATTCCCCTCCTTCCTCCCACCAACTCCTGGTGAATACAGATCCAACCCCCTTGGATCTAAAAACAAGGAAAAATCAACCAGGTTCTTAAAAAGAAGGCTTTTAATTAAAGAAAAAGGTAAAAATCATCTCTGTAAAATCAATATGGAAAATAACTTTACAGGGTAATCAAACTTAAAGAGCTCAGAGGACTCCCCTCTAGTCTTAGGTTCAAAATACAGCAAAGAAAGATTAACACTCTAGTAAAAGGTACATTTACAAGTTGAGAAAACAAAGTAAAACTAAGATGCCTTGCCTGGCTATTTACTTACAAGTTTGAAATAGGAGAGACTTGTTTAGAAAGATGTGGAGAACCTGGATTGATGTCTGGTCCCTCTCAGTCCCAAGAGCGAACGAACTCCAAAAACAAAGAGCACAAACAAAAGCCTTCCCCCCCCCCCCCCGCAAGATTTTAAAGTATCTTGCCCCCTTATTGGTCCTTTGGGTCAGATGCCAGCCAGGTTACCTGAGCTTCTTAACCCTTTACAGGGAAAAGGATTTTGGAGTCTCTGGCCAGGAGGGGTTTTATAGTACTGTACACAGGACAGCTGTTACCCTTCCCTTTATAGTTATGACAAGCTCCCTCTCATCCATGTCCAGCAGGTTCCCAGCACTGCCACCGCAAGGCAGTACTGCACACAGGCATGCTGCTGTGTGCAAGGTCTTGTCCTGGGCCAGAGAGGTTAAGCCCACCCCCTTCCTGCCCTCTCTCATGGCCTGACCAGGGCAAAATAAACCCTCCATGGCAGTTCTCAGAGGTAACCTAGTGTCCTGGCCTGGGTTTGTTCACACGTGTGCACGCGCACTCCCTGCCAAGGAAGGGAGCAGAGAGGGAGTGGGACAGAACACACCTGGATGCATTTGTCCAGGTAGTTGAAGACATTGGCTCTAAGGAGGAAGTCTTCCCCACAGATGATGAAGTAGGGCAGGATGAGGTCAATGAAGAAAGGCTGGAAGGCCATCAAGGAGACAAGCACAGAAATCCCGAATCCAGCCTCCTCCTCCAGGCAGAAGGCGACGGCTTTCCATTCAGTGATGGTGTTGGGGATGGTGATTGAGACGCTGGCATTTCCAGTGGAACTGAGAGATGAGAAAGTCAGAGAGAAATGCCCCACCATTCAGAGAGGGACTTTCCAGCAAATACAGCATCAGCCACAATGCGGCAACCCCTTTGCTGTCTAGTGTGTGATCCACCAAGAGCAGAGTTAAGTGGCCACTTGGATGGCGAAGTGATATTTAAACCGTATTTCCTGGGAAGTCACTCTTCAGGGGCCAGGATTTTAGGAGTAACTGCTGGTTTGGACAGTAAGCCACTGTTCAAAAATTCTTCTCCTGTCTTGGATTGAATAAAACAGCAGCAGGCTTGAACGTCAAAGGCAGAGACCCAACAGCACTGACCTCTCAAGAATGAGAATTCCCAAGTGATAGACCTCCTTCAGCTAAGGAGAGAAGCCCCTGGGAGTGGCTGGGCACTGACAGGGTAAGATGTCATGGAGCACCTAGCTGATCACTGAATATGACATCATGGAGCAAGATAAATCTATATCGATATCTAGGGATGTTTTGTGGAATGGCTGGTTATTTACAGCTTCTGGAGCTGTAGAGTATCTGGATATTTACAAGATAAAAATTGCATAGAGTGGCTGGGTACCTACAGGGACAAATGCTGTGGGATGGCTATGTCAGGGTTACATGGCATGAAATAGCAAAGTATTTGTAGGTGCAAGTGCTGGGTAGTGACTGGGGATTTGACAGGAATGGGAGTGGCTGGGTGGTTATATCCATGAGAGATACATGACTGTTATTTTGGCCTCTATAAATGCACTCATTGTGTAACCTGAAGACAGTTCCAACAGTATGAGACATTTAAACCTCAGATTGGACAGAGCACAAGTAAAGGGCCGAGTGAATCACATATTTTGATCCAGTGGCCAAAATGAAAAAAACTCTGGTGCGTGGGGGGAAATGTTTCAAACCAAAACAGAATATTTGGGGGTTTTTTTTTTTTTGATTCGATTAATCAAAAAACGTTGAAATGAATGGTGACATTTTCTAAACGAAATGTCAGTACGAATCAGTATTTTCAAAATGAAATCTCAAAATGGGTCAGTTCGAACATGTCAATACAAAAAAAAAAAAAAAAAAAAAAGGAAGGGTCAGAATACTTATACAAATCTTTGCTGAATTTGACCTGAATTTGCGAATGTTTCAAAGCCACCAAAAATGCATTTTTTTGTGTGGCTAAAACAACTTATTCCCCAAAGAAATGTCACCCACCTCCGCTGGAGTACATACACAATAAGGTGCATTCCTGCATCAGCTGGAGTACGGTGCATGGAACAGCCAGAGAACTAGGTGCCCTGAGAAACATTTCCAGTCTCTGACTTCTAGGATTTATTAAGCTGTACTTACCTGTTAGTGATTCTACACTGCTACCAGATATATAGTGAGTTCTTGCCATACATGATGTGCTGTGGAAATATGGATGGCATTTTCCCCCCAGTAATGGGGCATCACTTGTAGAACACAGGCCATAGAAATAGCAAAGCATTTGAGCCACGTCACAATGCTGGCCCCGTTGGAAGGGGTGAGTCTAGAGAGAGGACTGTAGAACAGCCAGGCACCCCACAGCTTTCCTTGTGGCAACAGGCTCTGGCTCAGGCAGTCGAGATGGGAAGAGGAGAGTTGGGGAATAGTGGAAGCACTCACACAATGGTGACTAGATCCCAAATCCAGGGAAGGATTTCTGAATAGTGTCAATCACAGCTTTTCCTTCCATCCTAAAGGCACCAATCATTGCCTCTGCTTCAGGAGAAGGGAGGAGCATCATTACACCTTCTCTATGCTATTAGAGGTGTAGAGCCCTCCCCCGAGCATGCTCAACACCTTCAGAGAATATAGGTCTGGCGTCTTCTTAGCGGGGAGAGAGGAGTTCTGACGGGAGTTTGCCACTGTTCCCCATACAGAGCTTTTTTGTGTGTGGGTGGTGGTGGGGCGGGGGACTAGCCAAACCCAGGGGACAGTTAGAATAACCCCTGGGATGAGGATCTAATCCAGGATTGTTCCCTATTAAAGGTTGTTCAGGGGTCAGTGAGGTGCCTCTAAGGGATGGAGGGTTCCTAATGAAAACACTAGGAGTTGTATCCCAGACTCTCAGTATTAGAATAAGGATTAGGATAGAGACAGGGAAGCCATCAGGTTAACACTGGAGATTCTGTTCCGCATTTAGTGTTAACTGCCCAATAACATTTTCTGTATTGTGGCTTAAACTGAAAAATACATGAAAAGTCAGCCATGATATCTGCATATACCACCCCAACGAGTTGCTAGCCCAAACCACACCGCCATCCCCACACAATAACAGAGTCATATCTATTAATAATAATTCAATTATATCTCCTCTAACTCCCCCTCCCTCCTCCATTTCCTCGGGGCTCTGGTCTTCCAGCAACATCATAATCGAGAGGGGTGCTTGGACATTATGACTCTGGCACACATCTGGCTTCTGTAGCCAAGAGTTAGTAAGAGCCTCTAGCCCCATGTTCTTCCAAAAGAAAAATCAGGTATGCCACCTCCTCTCATTTGAGTCAGCAAGAGCAACATATCCAGGTTTGTTTGCCTATTTCTTCCCCTCCATTCCCCGTTTAATTACCCAGGTGTGTCTTATGAAAAAATCCCCCAGATGGTGCTGTCCCAGACAGCAGTTGAGATGATGCTCCAAGCCTCCCATGAGGCTTCAGGCCACTTTGGGCCCCAAGATACCAAGATGAACGTCCATAGGAGGTGCAGGAGTGGTGTGACAAATGCTTTGTTTGCCCAGCAGATGAAACCTAGGGTTGGGGGACAGAGGCCTCCTCCACCCAATAGAGACCAGTGCACCCTTGGAGTTGGTAGCATTGGACAACTTGAGGGTAAAGCCAAGCCTGAGTGGTGCATCCTGATCATGGTGGTTCATTGCACCAAATTCCTGGTCACCATGCCCCTCTGGGAGATCACAGACAGAGCAACCACAGAAGTCTTCTGTGCTACTTTGTCCAGCCCTACAGCTACCACACCAAGATGCTCATGGATCAATACGTGCCCTTTGAGTGACAGATATTCAGAAACGATGCTTTCCATATAGCAGCCGCAAGTTGAGAGTGACAGCCTACAACCCACAAGCAATGGTCTCTGCGAGCAAGCCAACCAGATGCTGCCAGTGGGACTGAGGACCTTTTGAGATTGGCTGTCTTATCTGCCAGACCTGATCTACATGTATAACACCCCAGTGCACAACTCCATGAAATAGATCCCCTACTACTTGATGTTTGGCAGGCATGACTGGCTGGCAACAGACATGATCCTGGGCATCCGACCAGGGACCCTAGTGAACTAGGGTCTGAAGTCCCAGAATGCATCCATGAGCATCTCCAGTGCCTCTGGGAAGGCAAGCCGTATCATAGCCATGATATGTAACATAACCAGGTGGACAGAGAGAACTATGAAAGACATGCTGGTGCTGGGCCATTAGTGCAGGGGAATTGGGTCCTACTCAAGCAGCAGAGATGTTCCAAACTGGATTCAGCCTAGGCCCTCAAACTGTACACTGTCTGTGGGATCCCACACCCCAAATAGCTGGTATACAAGATCTTAGTAGAGTCTGTGGATAGACCAGAGAAGATCCACTGGAGCATGCTGAGGCCTTGCAACTTTGAGCCCAAGCCACCAAACAGGTTGGGGGAGGGGAGGAGATCCTAGCCCTAGTAGCTGGGGCCAGAAGGAGTCCCTGGGCTCCCACCAGTGAGGTGGATCCCATTGTGGGAATCCCCAGTAGAAGCACCCAAACCTGGTCCAGAGAGGGGAAGAGCAGAGTGAGGAGATCAGAGGACCCAGGGAGGAAGCACCCAAGTCTGGGCAAGAGGCACCCGAGTCTGACCCTGGGGCAGGGATGGGAGAGGGAAAGGAGCAACAAGGCAGGACCACCCCAAAGTTCTTAAAGGGCAAACAGGGGGATCCCCCTACCCAACTGATACAGCAATGCTGAGGGTGGCTAAGTCATGGAGCATACCTGCTACTTGGGGACAGGTGTGTTTACATGGTGGTGGGTGTGGAACTAGTGAGAGAGCTCCTTCTCCTCCCTGCCTGCTATTCTGCACAAACCTAATTGGCCATGGAGTGGAGTGTGCNATGGACAGATGGACTGACCCAAAGGCAGGAGGGGAGTGAACTGGTGTGGAGCAGAAAGTCTATGTCTAGCCAGGCATGTGGCGGGTGCTGTATGCTGTGCCAGGGGCAAGGAAGTCTGTATAACCCCTGCTCCAGATCTTGACGTGAGTCTACTCCTGGCTTTCCCTAGGTTAGAGAAGTGTTGTTCTATTGATAAGTATGGTGCTTGTTCCAGGGGTTAACTCAGACCCCACTAGCAGGAGGGCTGGTGTTTGTGCAGAGGTGCATGGGTGGGACTTGGGATCCCTTTCCCAACCCTGGGAACCACCCACCTGAGATGTTTCCTTGGTGGATAGATTTAGGAGAGGTCTGCTGGCACTTACCCTGACACTTCATAGGCAACTGGGCCTGAGTGAGAGTTTACAGGCACATAATACAAGCTGTTGTGAAAAAATCTTATCAGCCAGGACACGTGGCTCTTTGCTGTCATCCTCCAGGCTGAGCCCATTGAAATGGGAGCCATAAGACTCTTTCAAGGGAAACAGTTTGTACACCTGTGGGAGGGGAAAGAAACAGAATCCTGCAGGTGGAGAGGGGCCTGTAGTGGGTCCATCCTGCTGGGTTGGCGCAGGACTGGATATAATTATCTCTAGGCCAGTCCTGAGAGGTGGGTGTCCCAGCCTCAGCTCTCTACACTGACAAAGTGTATCCAAAAACTTACTCGAAACCTTCTCTGATGAAGCTTAATCCCAGTACAGCACCTTCTGGCCTCATTGTCTAAGAATAAGTTATCCTGGTCCTCCACCAGATCATCTCTTTCCATAGGTCTAGTAGAAGCAACTCTCTAGTAGAGAAACCCCTCATTCAAACACCCCTGATCCCTATGGAAGTTCAGGCCTTGTTCTGTGCTTTGTGGCTCAGTCCTATCTCTAATTTATAGACCATTCTCATGCCTCCCTTTGTGGGGTGTTTTCAACTGGATCTGGATCCAAGTCTTCTTCCTTGGGCCCATCAGGGTCACGTTGCTGAGGTGACCTAACCCCTAGAGAATTATCTAGTGATAAATTTTGCCCTTTCCACATGGAGGAGGTACAACAGTTGAGATCTCTTGGTAAAGTGGCTAAAGGCTGGGTGAAGGGGGCTTACGGTCTCAGCAGACCGCTCTCGCTCAGGTCTCAGGAGCGGGATACTCTGATTCATAGCCCACAGTGTGCAGTGGGAGTTGGCAGTGGCATTTAAGTGGATGCTGATGTTGGAGACTGTGAGCCCCTGCTTCCCAGAGAACTGTAGATGGACCTGGAATTGAGCAGAGATGTCAGAGGGGTTAAGTCGAGAGTTCTGTGAGCATGTTGGTCCTGTGGCAAGGTGAACAGGGCCCTACACGTTACCATAGCCTCATTCTACTCCCTGCAGAGCCTGGGTCTCACCATCAAATTGAATCTACCAGAGTTTCTGCTCCAGGGCCAGACATGACCACAAAGGTCCTGCAAAGGCTTCATGTTCATTTCTCCATCCCTTCACCGTGCCTTCTACACATCCGCTGCCTCCCGTCTATCCAGCTTGTCTCCCGGCTCTCACTTCCTCAGTCTTCACTAGGACTGCCTCCCCACGATATCTGCCTTCTGAGTCCCTGAAGACCAGTGTAAGTGCAGGGTGCAAGTAGACACAGTTGCATTCACTGCTCTTCTTAGGGGAGAGAGAGCAGAGCACCCACTTTGTTCCTGAAGCACTTCTCGATCTGGAATCTGGTGCTATCAGCCACCAGCTCCCCAGCAGAGTGCACTGTGTAGAGCAGCATGCTGGCAACAGGAGCCAGCTCCTCGCTGACTGTGAGCAAGAGCGTGAACGTGCCATTGGGAACCGGGGGAGGAAAGGAAGTAGTGATTATAGGAACCAAGGGAACCTGGAGTGGTTGAGAAGCAGCCATCTTGGGTCTCAGTTATGTCCCCATTTATAGTCAAGCCAATGAGTGGGTGATACTCCCATCTAACTGAGGGCAGGATGGGGTCCTTTTTGTCAGAAGATCCTGACTCCAGCTGATGAGATCTAAGGGAAAAGTGACTCTTAAGAATCCTGCCCAGCTAATTCTCACCAGGAAATACTGAAACTTGAGAGTCTCTTTTCCCAACCCTTAAAAACATCTGGTGAGTCCTGAAGGCCAACATTCCTTGGTATGTTACAGTGAAAAGCAAAAGCCTCTCCTACAAATATTAACATGCACCTGAGACTCTTCTCAGCATGAGTTACTTGTTTTCTGATTACACAAAAGAGAAATTCCCCTGGTGATGAACACAATGGACAGAAATCCGAGAAAGCAGCATTAAATAAACCTGACCACTTTTGTAGTACTTTACATCTTCCAAGCAGCATACCAACACCAACTAAGCCTCACATCTCTCTGGCCAGACAGGGAAGTTGTTATCCCCTTCTTAAAGATGTAGAAACTGACGGATAGGGAAGGGAAGTGACTTTCCCCAGCACAGCAAATCAGTGGCAGAATCACTAGTGGAATCCAGGAGTTTCTAGTGGCATGCTAAACCCACTATTTTAGACTAGCATCTCCCTAGATATTTTGAGCAGGGACTAATTTCCAGATGGTATAAGTGATTTCACCATCCACCATGCACTCTTAAGGGCTGATGGCTCTGATAGGAAACCCATCTGAATGCTCAGTTTTGTGGCCCGAGAAGGTGGTATAAATGCTGCCAAGAGGGAGTCTGGTGTCTTGTTCTTAGTCTGTGGCTTCCATGAGGCAGCAGAGGATGGAAACAATGGGTGGGCGACACTCCTAGTTCACCATATGATGTACATGAAGGGCACTCATCAGGAACAGTGTGAATGGAGTGTGGAATGGGAGCTCCCTGCAGTGACTGCTGGCGGAAGCACAGATGTGATAGCACCAGGCCAGAGTGCTTGGGGAGGGAAGTTATTTAAGAGGCCTTGTATGTAATACCTTCATCAAGGTGCAGGATTGACTCAGACTCCTCCCAGCTACCCTTCAGCCTGGGCATCAAACAGTGCCCAG
>NC_048298.1:133459276-133540330 GCF_013100865.1 Trachemys scripta elegans
AAGTGGGCTGTAGTCCACGAAAGCTTATGCTCTAATAAATTTGTTAGTCTCTAAGGTGCCACAAGTACTCCTGTTCTTCTTTTTGCGGATACAGACTAACACGGCTGCTACTCTGAAACTTTTTGGCTGTGCTTAGGTAGTAGGAAAGCAGCACTCCTAAGCTGTATGAGGACATTGCAGCAGTTTCTCTCTGTGGCTTATTTGTCTCATATTACATTTTCCTAGTAAAACCCCGAGTTAGTGCCTTGGGCAGAGGAGTTTCTGTCCAATGAAGGGGCCTCCATGTTTACAGCACCACGTGGGAGATGTGCATTATGGAAGCAACAATGAGCCAGAGAGCTGGTCTAATGGATTGGGCATAGGACTCGGAGACATGGGTAGCTTGTACACCCTGCTCTGCCACTGACTTGCTGTGTGATCCTGGTCAAGTTGCTTCGCATCTCCACCTGTATACTGGGGATGATGCTGGGGTTTTTTAATTAATCATTTCTCTGTTTCTTTAATCCCTTCCTCCCCATCTTTGTCTGCCTCTTCTCTCCCTCATTCTATATTATCCACTACGCTGTAGCTGATACTTATACACCACAAACAGTCACTTTGAATTCTTGATCAATGATGGAGAGACTTTTTGGTACATCCACCATAACTTTAAACATTGGTAATGCTGGAAAAAAAAGTAGGTACCGTTATCTCCTTGTTAGGGCTGGCTCTTCCTGAGAGGAGAAAGTAATGACTAAAGAACTGCCACTAACAGGTAGCATTCTGAAGTGGGTCTATATAAGGACTCTTTTGCCATCTCACATCACTGGGGATGGATTGTTGGAGCCCTGATGTTCTCTCGCCTAGCTCCTGAAAATGTGACCCAAGACATACCTAGCCAGAAAAGATGACATAATCCAGTGGGATTAATACACATTTATGGTACGATGCAGTTTATTGGTATAGTTTCAGAGTAACTATATATATGCATAACTATATATGCATCCGAAGAAGTGGGCTGTAGTCCACGAAAGCTTATGCTCTAATAAATTTGTTAGTCTCTAAGGTGCCACAAGTACTCCTGTTCTTCTTTTTATTGGTATAAGCACTCCTTATATAAAAGCAGCCCAGAACACTTCATGGGCTGATAGTCTATGGCCCAATTCTTCTCTTACTGACACCAGTTTTATATTGTGACTCCACTGACTTCAGTGGAGCTATCCCCAGGTTACAGTGGTCTGTGTGAGCGGATGCACATACAGGATCAGTTTAAGTGCAGTTGAGCTATACAGGTTGCCCTCAGTTTACACTGAGCACTATAGAACATAAACATGTCAGACTAAAAGGGACGGCCCAGATTCACTGCTGGCGCCAGAAGCTGTCACAATCAATGCAATGATTTTGATACTGCCAAGAATGACTTTGAGCGGATCACTGCAGACTATGTGGCTCTAGGAAGGATAAAGGAGTTTGAGGTGCAAGTGGTGTTCTCGTCCATCCTCCCTGTGGAAGGAAAAGGCCCAGGTAGAGACTGTCGAATCCTGGAAGTCAACGAATGGCTACGCAGATGGTGTCAGAGAGAAGTCTTTGGATTCTTTGACCATAGGATGGTGTTCCAAGAAGAAGGAGTGCTAGGCAGAGACAGGCTCCACCTAACAAAGAGAGGGAAGAGCATCTTCGCAAGCAGGCTGGCTAACCTAGTGAGGAGGGCTTTAAACTAGGTTCACCGGGGGAAGGAGACCAAAGCCCTGAGGGAAGTGGGGAAATGGAATATCAAGAGGAAGCATGAGCAGGAGAGCACAAGAGGGGAGGACTCCTGTCTCATACTGAGAAAGTGGGATGATCATCGAGTTATCTTAAGTGCCTATACACAAATGCAAAAAGCCTGGAAAACAAGCAGGGAGAACTGGAAGTCCTGGCACAGTCAAGGAACTATGATGTGATTGGAATAACAGAGAGTTGGTGGGATAACTCACATGACTGGAGTACTGTCATGGATGGATATAAACAGGAAAGACAGGCAGGGCAGAAAAGGTGGGGGAGTTGCATTGTATGTAACAGAGCAGTATGACTGTTCAGAGCTCTGGTATGAAACTGCAGAAAAACTTGAGAGTCTCTGTATTAAGTTGAGAAGTGTGAGCAACAAGGGTGATGTCGTGGTGGGAGTCTGCTATAGACCACCAGACCAGGGAGGTGAGGTGGACGAGGCTTTCTTCTGGCAACTAACAGAAATTACTAGATCACAGGCCCTGGTTCTCATGGGAAACTTCAATCACCCTGATATCTGCTGGGAGAGCAATACAGTGGTGCACAGACAATCCAGGAAGTTTTTGGAAAGTGTAGGGAACAAGTGCTGGAGGAACCAACTAGGGGCAGAGCTCTTCTTGATCTGCTGCTCAGAAACTGGGAAGAATTAGTAGGGGAAGCAAAAGTGGATGGGAAGCTGGGAGGCAGTGACCATGAGATGGTCGAGTTCAGGATCCTGACACAAGGAAGGAAGGAGAGCAGCAGAATACGGACCCTGAACTTCAGAAAGCAGACTTTGACTCCCTCGGGTAAGTGATGGGCAGGATCCCCTGGGAGATTAACATGAGGGGGAAAGGAGTCCAGGAGAGTTGGCTGTATTTTAAAGAATCCTTATTGAGGTTGCAGGAACAAACCATCCTGATGTGTAGAAAGAATAGTAAATATGGCAGGCGACCAGCTTGGCTTTACAGTGAAATCCTTGCTGATCTTAAACACAAAAAAGAAGCTTACAAGAAGTGGAAGCTTGGACAAATGACCAGGGAGGAGTATAAAAATATTGCTCAGGCATGCAGGAGTGAAATCAGGAAGGCCAAATCACACTTGGAGTTGCAGCTAGCAAGAGATGTTAAGAGTAACAAGAAGGATTTCTTCATGTATGTTAGCAACAAGAAGAAAGTCAAGGAAAGTGTGGGCCCCTTACTGAATGAGGGAGGCAACCTAGTGAAAGAGGATGTGGAAAAAGCTAATGTACTAAATGCTTTTTTTGCCTCTGTCTTGACGAACAAGGTCAGCTCCCAGACTGCTGCAATGGGCAGCACAGTATGGGGAGGAGGTGACCAGCCCTCTGTGGAGAAAGAAGTGGTTCAGGACTATTTAGAAAATCTGGATGAGCACAAGTCCATGGGGCCAGATGCGCTGCATTCGAGGATGCTAAAGGAGTTGGCAGATGTGATTGCAGAGCCATTGGCCATTATCTTTGAAAACTCATGGCAATCAGGGGAGGTCCCAGATGACTGGAAAAGGCTAATGTAGTGCCCATCTTTAAAAAAGGGAAGAAGAAGGATCCGGAAAACTACAGGCCAGTCAGCCTCACCTCAGTCCCTGGAAAAATCATGAAGTAGGTCCTCAAGAAATCAATTCTGAAGCACTTAGAGAAGAGGAAAGTGATCAGGAACAATCAGCATGGATTCACCAAGGGCAAATCATGCCTGATTAACCTGATTGCCTTCTATGACGAGATTACTGGCTCTGTGGATGAGGGGAAAGCAATGGACGTGTTATTCCTTGACTTTAGCAAAGCTTTTGATACGGTCTCCCACAGTATACTTGCTGGCAAGTTAAAGAAGTATGGGCTGGATGAATGGACTATAAGGTGGATAGAAAGCTGGCTAGATCGCTGGGCTCAACGGGTAGTGATCAATGGCTCCATGTCTAGTTGGCAGCCGGTATCAAGCGCAGTGCCCCAAGGGTCGGTCCTGGGGCTGGTTTTGTTCAATATCTTCATTAATGATCTGGAGGATGGCGTGGACTGCACCCTCAGCAAGTTTGCAGATGACAGTAAACTGGGAGGAGTGGTAGGTATGCTGGAGGGTAGGGATAGGACTCAGAGGGACCTAGACAAATTAGAGGATTGGGCCAAAAGAAATCTGATGAGGTTCAACAAGGACAAGTGCAGAGTCCTGCACTTAGGACGGAAGAATCCCATGCACTGCTACAGACTAGGGACCAAATGGCTAGGCAGTAGTTCTGCAGAAAAGGACCTAGGGGTTACAGTGTACGAGAAGCTGGATATGAGTCAACAGTGTGCCCTTGTTGCCAAGAAGGCTAACGGCATTTTGGGCTGTATAAGTAGGGGCATTGCCAGCAGATCGAGAGATGTGATCATTCCCCTTTATTCGACATTGGTGAGGCCTCATCTGGAGTACTGTGTCCAGTTTTGGGCCCCACACGACAAGAAGGATGTGGAAAAATTGGAAAGAGTCCAGCGGAGGGCAAAAAAAAAAGGTTAGGGGGTTGGAGCACATGACTTATGAGGAGAGGCTGAGGGAACTGGGATTGTTTAGTCTGCAGAAGAGAAGAATGAGGGGGGATTTGATAGCTGCTTTCAACTACTTGAAAGGGGGTTCCAAAGAGGATGGATCTAGACTGTTCTCAGTGGTACCAGATGACAGAACAAGGAGTAATGGTCTCAAGTTGCAGTGGGGGATGTTTAGGTTGGATATTAGGAAAAACTTTTTCACTAGGAGGGTGGCGAAGCATTGGAATGGGTTACCTAAGGAGGTGGTGGAATCTCCTTCCTTAGAGGTTTTTAAGGTCAGTCTTGAAAAAGCCCTGGCTGGGATGATTTGGTTGGGAATTAGTCCTGCTTTAAGTAGGGGGTTGGACTAGATGACCTCCTGAGGTCCCTTCCAACCCTGATATTCTACAATTCTATGAATTTCACTGACAGTTAACTTGTGTTGTGAAGTGAATTTCATTGGAAAGTCAGCAGTGAATTTGGTCCATTGTCTGCACACAGATGCACTGAAATTGGAATGAAGAGTGGGGTCAATGACCAAGTTTTGGGAGGAATGATTCAGCTATAGGAGGAATCTGGAAGGCTTGGGAGCAGGAGTCTCTCTTTTTATTAGAGAGGTGATCAGGGATCAGGGATCAGAGGCCTGGAGAGAAGAGACGGGACCTGAAAATACTCAGGGAGTCCATTAAACAAACTGTCTCAGCCTGCAGCATAATGATAACAGTGTAATGAATCCATGTGTTTCACACAAACACAGCTGCTTTATAAATCATTCACACGGAGCTGGAACTGGAACCCTCACCCACCAGCTCCAATACCACCAGAGTCTTTACCATCTGAACTAAAGGAGAACTCTTAACTATCCTTAGCAGCAGGCTTCATATCTCCTTTATGGGCCACTAGAGGGCAACATCACACTTCCTTCTGTGCACAAAGCCAGTGCACACTGCATTGAATGCCCATGGAATTGTTACAATATCAGCACCATTATCACTAACACGGCTACTTGCCATATTCCTCCACAAAGAACGAGTGATGCATTTCCTCTCCTGTCTCCTTCTCCACAGTGACGTGACAGTTCAACAAGATGGACTCTTCGATTAATTGGAAGGAGGGCTGGACAATGGCATCCCGAGGTGTTACATCCAGCCACTGAAAGATCGGATTGCGCTGTGGGTCCTGAGCTGGGATAAACCCAGGCATGTTCAGGTTCTTATTCTTTTCCTGCCTTCTGTAGATTCTCTGTCAGGTTTGGCATTGGGGGAGATGTTGGTACATGACCCGCCCAGCCTGTGAGTACAAACATTGCAGGTCCCAGAGTAGTGATAAATGCCCTTCTTTCTCTAGCATATACGTATCTGGCAACCCACAGCAGAGTGAACTGAGCTCACATGGGCTTGGCACAAGGCTGAGGATAGAACATCCCCCACATGGTCTATGGAGAGGGAGGGTCTTTTGACAGGGACTCAGTGTTATTAAATGGCAGTCACCCAATAGGGCTGGAAATTCCTTGCACTGCAGATGGGATTCTAAAGCTCTAATCCAGTGGTTCTCAACCTATTTACCATTGTGGGCTGCATCCAATACTACTTGTATGGCCCTGAGGATGTCACATGGGCCGCAGCTGTGTGCTGATTGGGCTGCAAGTGGCCCACGGGCCGTAGGTTGAGAACCACTGATCTAATCTATATAAAGCATAAGAACAGTTTAAGTCAAGCCCGTGGGTATTTGAAGTTTCCTATTATCTACATGAAACTCCCTGGAGACTGAGTCAGGTCCTAAGGATCCCACCCTTAGAAATAAATGGATTACAAGAACATGTCTCACCTGAAGGGAGATCAAGGGATACTGAAACGAAGTAGAATATGCATGGCTAACCTTCAAGGGTTAGATTATTTTTCAAAATCAAACCAAAGATAATTCATTAAATAATGTACCCACAGCTCCTCCTGCCTCATTACTGCAGGGGATCCTGTGCCAAATGCTCACGTCTGAACTGGGCCCAATGCTGATCTCAAGTACAGGAACTCCTCACTTAAAGTCGTCCCGGTTAACGTTGTTTCGATGTTAAGTTGCTGATCAGTTAGGGAACATTCTCATTTAAAGTTGTGAAATGCTCCCTTCTAACATAGTTTGGCAGCTGCCTGTTTTGTCCACTGCTTGCAGGAAGAGCAGCCCGTTGCAGCTAGCTGGTAGGTGGTTGGAACCAGGGTGGACCAGCAGCCCCCCTATCAGCTCCCCACTCTCCTAAGTTCCCTGTGCAGCAGCTGTTCCTCCCCCCACTGCCATGTGCTACTCCTGCCCTCTGCCTTGGAGTTACTCCTAGAGTCTCCTGCTTGCTGTACGGGAGGAGGGGGGAAGAAGGGGTCTAATGTCAGGGTGTCTCCCCCTCCCCCCTGCTCCTGCACCCCGCTTACCCCATCTTCCATAGACCAGGGGAGACACACTATGGAGGGAGGGAGCTTCTAGGCAGTAGCTGCTGTCTCAGGTCTCAGCAAATTGATTTAATTAACAAGGCAGTGTACTTAAGCCTGGGGTCAGCTACTTAAAGGGGAAATGTGCATTTCTTTCTCTCTCACCCAGGGTGTGTGTCTCTGTTTGCCCTCCCTCCTTTCCTGCTGCTTTGTAGAGTGTTGTGAGAGTTAACCCTTGAGGGCTCAGTCAATTGCTAGTTCATTTAGCAGTAAGGCATTCCCTGGGAAATATCCCACCCTCTGACTCCTCCACCTCAACCAAACTTCACAATCATCATCACTGTGTACCAGTATTAAATTGTTTGTTTAAAACTTATACTGTGTGTGTGTGTGTGTGTATATCTATCTATCTATCTATCTATCTATCTATCTAGTCTTTTGTCTGGTGAAAAAAATGTCCCTGGAACCTAACCCCCTCATTTACATTAATTCTTATGGGGAAATTGGATTCGCTTAACATCGTTTCGCTTAAAGTTGCATTTTTCAGGTACATAACTACAACGTTAGGTGAGGAGTTCTTGTACACTCCTTCCACTCTGGAGTAACTCCATTGACTAAACTGGAGTTACTCCTCATATACACCCGTCTATGGGTGACAGCAGACTCAAGCTCTGCATATAACATATTCTATATCTCTATAATGGGAAGACCAAAAGCATGGATCTGTACACTGCATGATTTGGTCCAAAATCCAGATCTGAGGGGAGATCTCAGGGGTTTGTACTGGCTATTTTGATTTTCCTCTGACAAGCTTGTACAATGGCCTTGGATCCGAGTTTAGACCTGTGGCTCTGGTTTGTGCCCATCTTCACTTATGGACAGCAAGCCCAATCCGTGCACACAGGGTGAAGATAAGCCAGTCTGTAAAGATTAGAGAATGTTCATCTATGCACACATGCACACACAGAGATTATTTGTGCTATCACTTACACATAACTGTATTGGACCAAATTCATCCCTGGTATATCTACTTTATGGTCAATGGAGTCACACTGGGGAATAATTTGGACAGCTGCATAAAGTTATCACCTGATATTTATCACTAAATGCCAACAGAAACTAAACTCATGGTCTCTCCCTATTTAAAGGGAGTGCAGGAGCTGGTGAAGTGGCTCTCTTCCTTACAGAGATGGTGGAGGAACTATCCCAGACTCTGTTTCCCAGGGCAGTGGCTTGCAGAGTGAATCCCAGGAATCAAGAGCCAAGGGGGACTCTATGACAATCTTTGCTTTTGGTCACACTCACCTTCTCCTGAACAGGTTTGAAACTGGTATCAAGAGTGACAACTTGAAACAGCACTGAAAAGGAAAAGAGATTAGCTAGTTATTTATCTACTGAAATGCAACAGCCTGCTTCTGCCAGCTTAATCTAGTTCCTTGAAGTTACACTCAGTATCCCAATGTGGTTTTTAAACCACTAGTGAATTTGAGCCTTATAACAAGGCTTGCCTCTCTCATAGGAATGTTATCTCCATTTTATAGATGGGGAAGCTGAAGCATGGAGATATGAAGTGGTTTGCCCAAGGTCACACTAAGTCAGTGACAGGGCAGGGCAGAAAAATCAAGGTCTCCTGAGTGCCATGCCTCTGCCTTAACCACAGGAACCTCTTTCTATCTCAAGGCACATAAACCTGGTCTCTTTCCCTGGCTCTGCCACAGACTGACAACGTGGCCTTGGGCAAGTTACTTCTCTATGCCACAGTTAGTCCAGTTGTAAAAACAAGTGGGGTGTGGGGGAGCAAGAGAGAGAATTCAATGATTTCAGAAATATAAAAAAAATAGTACTTTGTGCATTCTCTTGCCTTCTACCTAAGAATATCAAAGCACTTCACAAACTGTGACAGGTTGCCAACCCTGGGGTACAGTCTGGGAGCCCTGGGAACCATTGTGGACTCCAACTCCCCAGCTGGGCAGGCCTCTCCCACACTGCTTTGTTGGAAATTTAGCCAGCCTCTCCAGGCCCTGTTATCACCCTGTTATAAACCCAAAATTATACTGTCTTGCACTGCAGAGGGATCTGAACAATGTAAGCTCCTTAATAAAGTTTGCCTTCCCTTCGATGTGGGAAAGATACACAACAGCCTTTGCCCACAGAGCTGAGATTTTCCCCAGACCCTTCACTTAAAGGCACACTACAGAAAGATAGCTTTTAAATGATTATAAGTGATGGCAAACAGATCAAAGCAGATTACCTAGTAAATAAACAAAACTGCAAACTAAGCCTAAAATGAGAAATAGGATTTGAATTAGCAATTTCTCACCCTGACTGAGGATACAAGCAGTCCACCAAGTTTCCATACACAGGCAAGAAATCCCTTTAGCCTGGGACCAGCACTTCCCCCAGTTCAGTCTTTTTTCCTCAGTTTCCAGGAGTTCTCTTGTGCAGGGAGTGAGACCAAGAGATGATGTCACTCCCCATCTTATATAGCTTTTCCATATGGCAGGAACCCTTTGTTCCAAACTCAGTTCCCTGTCCAGCTTGTGGAAAAATACAGGTACCAAAATGGAGTTTAGTGTCATGTGGTCTGGTCACATGCCCTTGCTGAGTCACAGCAGCCATTACTCATGGGCTGTCTGAAACGTTCACCGGAAGGATAAGATCTTCCATGTTCCATTGTCTTTGCCGATGGGCCATCAGCACTGTCTTGCTTCTTTATTGTTGTACCTGAAAGGCTAGTTGTGGGTGTCACCCAGAGTAAGCACATTTTAAATACACGTACATAGTCAATATTCATAATTTCAGATACAAAAATGATAATGCACAGAAATAGGATAATCCTATTCGGCAAATCATAACTTTTCCACAGACACCTCACAAGACACATCTTGTACAAGATGCAGCATAATTATGTCATAATCATACCACTATGAAGAATATGGGGGGCAGTGTCATACAGATTAATCAATCTTCTCAACATGGCTTTTCCTTAAGGAAATACTCTTTACTTTTTCAATTAGTATGTATAGAGTAGTGTGCCTGGTCATAGTTCAGGGCAACTGCACCTGTATTCCCCATCCCTGGTCCACTAAGAGATCTCATTCTAGGCTCTCAGCTTCTCAGCCATCACCTTTCTTTGGTTAGGAGAAAACGACTATTGACCTCTGTTTGTTCTATCCAGAAATGAAGAAAAAGCTCCTTGTATGTTCATATCAGAAAAATTGTGCTTTCATAATTCCCAAATGGCTGAAGCTGGACATTTCAAACTTGGCTTATTTGGTAGATCTCACTGAGATCTAAGTAGAGAGCCCAGTTTGAAGGAATTTGGTCCTGTCATCTTAGTTTTAGGAAGCCTAATTTTCAGTTACCCTCAGACTCATAATGACACTTTACATTGCCAGATTGGTGTAAAGAAGCCTTAATGAAAATGAGAATCAGACCCAGGAGTCTTTAAATTAATACATTTTGTACCTGTATACTAGAGTTTTATTCCTTTTTTGCTTTCTTTTTCAATTAATCTAAAAGTAGAGCACTACAGAGTTCTGGGCACTCTATGAAAAGTTCTAGCTTTGGTTGATGTGAATGTCAAGCTTAAGTCTGCTTCCTTGTGCGTATGAATTTTGATATGGACATTCTCTTTATTCTATTATGAAATAGTTGTCAATCATAGTAATTAGGATACAAGCTAGAATTTATTATGCAACTTTGCATACAGTATCTGGCACTACAGTGTACACTATTTTCATACTGTTTTATTTTTAAGTTGCAGTAAGGTCCAGAAAACAAGCCAAGTTTGAAATAAATCTGTGCAAAGGAAACGAAATCTTTCACAAACCCAGCTGAGTAACTAAGCTGGCTCCTTCTAGCAAAACTGAATTGGAACAAGTGTCTGGAGCTTTCTCTAGAGGACATTTGAAGCGTGTTTACCCTTTCACTAAGCCACTTCTTTCCATTCACAGTTTCATTGTTTCAGAGAAAAGACTGCTATCATGGGAGAGCATGACTGAGTGAAGTGACCTTTCAATTAACCAAGGCCATTATCTGTGAAGGCTTTATAACAGCTGGTCTAAGAGATTTGTTGCACTGTTTTCTGATAAACAAAAGTCATTTTGTCAAAAACCAAAACGTTTTGCAGAAACAGATCAGGTTTGACAAGAATTGTCAGGAATGTTTCTCAGGTCCAGGATGGAGCTCCTGGTCAGAATAGTGAGCCCAGAGATAGCCACCAGCCTAGTGGTCAGGGTACTACTTGGAATGGGGGAAGCCTAGTTTCTAAATAGTCAGACACGAGGGAAAGGGAATTGCAAGATCCACTTACCATGACCTCTAATGCTCAAAGCTATAGACTAGAGCCCTAGGGCTGCCTTGAACAATGGGTTTGGCTTGCATATAAATGTTGCCCTTCTACCAGGTGACGTTGGCAGCAGCAAGGGCCAGGTTCCTCTTAACCAATAAACCAGAACTGGCTCCAGCCCCACCCAGTAATCTGAGAAAACATAACACCACTTTGGGCATCTCAAAGAGGCAATAATTCCCCATTTGCAAGTACCGAGTCTGTGTATAACAAAAGAAAACGTACTCCGGCACCACTGCCACTTCTCCGCTGCCACTTGCCACCACTCTTTGCAATGCCACATTCTGAGGTTAACCCTTAACCCAGCTCTCTGTGACTTTAGTGGGTAGCAGGGAATCTGATAGCTAGTGCAGCCTGGGCAGTCTTATTACAGCACTGTCCCACGCCAGCTCTAAGGCTCAGCAACTAGACCTGGTTATCAGTGATTTCAGCTCTAGTAATCACTTGGCAAAACAGCCTCTCAATTGAGTCTTATTAGCTTTCTCTTTAAACAGTGGAGAGAGGATCCTAGGTAGATCCGAGACACCAGGCCAGACTGAACCACATGAACCACAACACTTGCTCACCCTCTCCACCAAATTTGACATCCTTACCCCATGCTTAGCTAGTGCAGTTCAGTTGTGGGTGACTGCTCTCAATCCGGGCATGCTAAACACAGTTCTGCTGTCCTTTACTCATACAACATTTCATCACCTCTGCATTCAATTTAATTTTTTTTATTAAAGCTAATGTTAAAATTATATAATACACAGGTTGAGAAAAGAGGGTCTGTACATCTGGGTATAGTGCTTAGATTATCCACAAATATAAAGTTTGTTTAAAAACTCATAAAATACATACAATAACCCAAATTTAGATACATTTAATGATACAGTTTAGATATTAGAAGGCCAGGGTCCTGTTCTCAAAGGGCACTGTGACATCTACTATAATGATCTTCATCTGGTCCTCGTTGGTGATGATGATGTTCAGTCACAGTTTGCTGTCAGTTCCGGGGATGGCAGAGTTCATGGCCACCTTCCCTATGGGTGGCGGGATGGCTCTCACTAGGCGATCTTGGATGGTGTTATGTAGAGTGATTTGTAATCTAACACCAGCCAAAATTGATCACTTTGGCAATGCAGTGTCGTCTGCTGAAAACCCTAGGCAGAGTAGGTGTGTTTATGCAAATACGGTCTGGTCCTGAAGTCTTTTGCCTCCAGCTCATCATAAGATGTCAGGGGAGAGCTCATTCAGACCCAGTGTAGGGCCAATTCTTAAATCACTATTTTGTTTGTTCTTACCCTTGTCTGTCCTCCATCTTGGATGGGCTTCTTGTTGCCCCGTACTGCCAATTTGGCACCCTTTCTTCAGATACCTGTCCCTGAATGGACAGTTATAGCTGTGTTAGTATTTGAAATCCTTTAGGGGTGTTTGTGTAAGTAACAGACAACACAGTCTGCCTGGATACTGCTGGCAAGTCAGCCCAGTAACCCGAAAGAGCGTGAAAGGACACATGATCAGTGTAAAACTCTATATAAGGACTTGACACACAGAGATTGGTTGCTGTCTGTCCTAGTGGCAGCCCAGTACCTAGTCTGTGCTCAAATCTGAGATGCTGAAATGCTGAGAGAAGACCAGAAGACCAGACGAGGAGACCAGAAGACCTATCTACCTACTGATCCTGATTGTTCCTGATTCCAGAATGTATCCAGTGTTCCTGAGTTCCTGACTCTTGCATCGCCTCCTTAGTCCTGGCGTAGTCCTGTTCTCTATTTTGATCGTTGGTGACATGGTGATGTATTAGTTTTCTTGATCGTATATACCTACCTACAAGCTGTATTGCTTGGGGTTCTTGACTTCAGGCCTAATTGTGTATTAACATCAGAGAACTTTAGTGTTGTTCACTGTTATTGATTGTGGGGTCCTTTGTTTAATAAACTTCGTTTGGTTGTACATTTATTAGGGCTGTCAAGCGATTAAAAAAGTAATTGCGACTAGTCATGCAATTAAAAAAAATAATTGCAATTAACTGCGCGATTAATCGTGCTGTTAATAATAGAAAACCATTTATTTAAATATTTTTGGATGTTTTCTACATTTTCAAATATATTGATTTCAATTACAACACAGAATACAAAGTGTACAGTGCTCACTTTATATTTATTTTTGATTACAAATATTTGCACTGTAAAAAACAAAAGAAATAGTATTTTTCAATTTACCTAATACAAGTACTGTAGTGCAATCTCTTTATCATCAAAGTTGAACTTACATGTAGAATTATGTACAAAACCCCCCTGCATTCAAAAATAAAATAATGTAAAACTTTAGAGCCTACACGTCCAAACAGTCCTACTTCTTGTTCAGCCAATCGCTCAGACAAACAAGTTTGTTTACATTTGCAGAAGATAATACTGCCTGCTTCTTGTTTACAATATCACCTGAAAGTGAGAACAGGTGTTTGCATGGCATTGTTGTAGCTGGCGTGGCAAGTTATTTACATGCCATATGCACTAAGATTCATATGTCCCTCGATGCTTCAACCACCATTCCAGAGGACATGCATCCATGCTGATGACTGGTTCTGCTCGATAACGATCCAAAGCAGTGTGGACTGACTCACGTTCATTTTCATCATCTGAGGCAGATGCCACCAGCAGAAGGGTTGATTTTCTTTTTTGTGGTTCAAGTTGTGTAGTTTCCACATTAGAGTGTTGCTCTTTTAAGGCTTCTGAAAGCATGCGACACACCCCACCCCTCTCAGATTTTTGAAGGCACTTCAGATTCTTAAATCTTGGATCAAGTGCTGTAGCTATCTTTAGAAATTTCACATTGGTATCTTCTTTGCATTTTGTCAAATTTGCAATGAAAGTGTTCTTAAAATGAACAACATGTTCTGGGTCATCATCCAAAACTGCTATAACATGAAATATATGACAGAATGCAGGTAAAACAGAGCAGAAGACATACAGTTCTCCCCCAAGGACTTCAGTGACAAAATTAATTAACGCATTATTTTTTAACGAGCGTCATCAGCACGGAAGCATGTCCTCTAGAACGATGGCCGAAGCATGAAGAGGCATATGAATCTTTAGCGCATCTGGACAGTAAATATCTTGCAACGCCAGCTACAACAGTGCCATGCCGAACACCTGTTTTCACTTTCAGGTGACATTGTAATTAAGTGGGCAGCATTATTTCCCGTAAATGTAAACAAACTTGTTTCTCTTTGAAATTGGCTGAACAAGAAGTAGGACTGAGTGGACTTGTAGGCTCTAAAATTTTACATTGTTTTGTTTCTGAGTGCAGTTATGTAACAAAAAAACCTATATTTGTAAGTTGCACTTTCATGATAAAGAGATTGCACTACAGTACTTGTATGAGGTGAATTGAAAAATACTATTTCTTTTGTTTATCATTTTTACAGTATAAATATTTGTAATAAAAATAATATAAAGTGAGCAATTAACTTTGTATTCTGTGTTGTAATTGAAATCGATATATTTGAAAATGTAGAAAAACATCCAAAAATATTTAATAAATTTCAATTGTATTTTATTAACAGTGAGATTAATCACGATTAATTTTTTTAATCACAATTAATTTTTTTGAGTTAATCGCATAAGTTAACTGACAGCCCTAACGTTTATATCTGCCTCCTAGTAATTTGAGAGTCACTGTCACCCCCAGTGATAGATATGGGAAGGGAGGGGCGAATCTGTATTGTGTTGGGAGGAGGTTTGGGGTTCAAACCTTAGAAGATCACCCTCTTAGGCCGTTAACCCTTTAACACCAGCTGACATAACTTGAACTCATAGGGTAAGGTCATTGAGACAGGAAAGTGTCGTGCTG
Source organism: Trachemys scripta elegans (assembly GCF_013100865.1). Lineage (NCBI taxonomy): Eukaryota > Metazoa > Chordata > Testudines > Emydidae > Trachemys > Trachemys scripta. The sequence continues at coordinate 133,474,119 of NC_048298.1, forward strand.
CTGGGATGACATAATACACATTGCTTCGGCAGAGAAGTCAGTAGGAAATGAGAGTTAGTTCAATGGGTGCAGGTCCCCTGAGGCTCAAGATGACAACTCCTAACTACACCTATGTTTTAAAAAACTCCTCCTAGATACAAAACCATTTTACTCTTCTTTACCACCTTCACAAACATTGATATATTTAGGTTCTAACACCCCAGTGAGTTAAATAAGCAAAATTATCTTCATTTTTGAGATGAGGAAATTGAAACACAGACAGGTTAAGGTCCATGAGTGTCAGTGACTGGGCTAGGGGTGGTCATACCTAGTGGTCAGAGCAGTGTTAGTCAGGGACCAGGTGTCAAAGTCAAGGGTGAGGGACTGGGCATCAGGATACAGAGTCAGAGCTAAGGGGCCAGGAGGCAGGGGCGTGGTGTCAAAGTCAAGGGTCAGGGACCGGGCATCAGGAGACAGAGTCAGAGCCAAGGGGCCAGGAGTCAGGGACCTGGTGTCAGATCCAAGGGACAGAGCCAGAATCAGGAGAGCAAGGCTGGGATAGGAGCAATTACAACTGCAGGCATAAGCATGGAGTAGCCAGCAGCCTGGTGCCACTGGGCTTAAGAGCACGCCTGTTGGTTCCCCTCAGCTAGTCACAGGACTTGGCCAATCAGGTGATTCTGCTGTAGCCCAAAGTTAAGTGGTCTGCTTGGAGACTGAGCTAGCTAGTTGCTGGCTCAGCTGCAGGCCTTCTTGGAGTCCCCATTGTTGTGCCAGAGGTTGGTCCTGGCAGGAACCACGAGGAGCGGAGACTTCCTGGACTATAACCCGGTGCATACTCCAGGAGGTGCAGGAAGCCTTACTGCCCACCTCTCGGGCCTTTATTGAGTGGGTCCTGCGAGCCAGTGCTCCTGGCCTACCCCTCACCCCTGGCCCTCTGGACCTTTTCATCAGGCCCCTGCCCAATGAGTTCCCCTGTCTTCCCCCTTTGTATACCCGATCTGGCTGCATGACTTGCAGCTGGTTTGTTTTCAAAGTATGCCAAGGACACATCTGTAGATGCTCGTGCATCATGCAGTTCATGAGCACAGGCGTGTACCTGGTACAGTTCACCCCCATCCCTTATACCTGCCCTTTTTGGGGTGTGAGGGAGACCCTGGCACATGTCTATTTGGAGTGTGCCAGGTTGCAGCCTCTTTTCCAGCTCCTCCAGAACCTTCTTCTAAGGGTCTGACCACACTTTCCCCCACACCTTGTGATTTATGTACACCCAGTCCATATCCTCTTGAAATCACAAGACCTCCTTGTGAACCTCCTCCTGGCGCTGGCCAAGGTGGCCATCTATAATGCAGGAGGAGGATGCTGGACGAGAGGGTTCTGCGACTATGGGGGCTACTTCTGTTCCTCCCTCAGTTCCCCTGTCCAGGCAGAGTTCCTCCGGGTGGTGTCCGCTGGCTGCCTAGATACCTTTGAGGAGCAGTGTCACTGTCTGAGTTTCTCTGCTCGGTGTCCCCTTCCAGATCCCTGATTTTGTACCTGTGACCCTCACTCCTGACCCTGTTATTCATTAGTTGTCCTCTGTAATTATTTGAACCCTGGGTCTAGTAGCGCCTCCCCTTAGCCTGGGGCAGGAGCCTTCAGACACCTGCCTCCCAGATTTCAATAGGCAGGCCTTCTTGGAGTCCTCATCATTGCGCCAGAGGCTGTTCCTGACAGGAACCACCAGGATTGGACACCTCCTGGACTACAACCGGGGGGACTGGGTGGACCCCCGGGTGCTAGGTCGGTGCCTGGGGCTCTCCACCCCTCATACCCCTCAACATGTACTCTAGGAGGAGAGGGAAACCTTACCTCCCATCTCTTGGGCTTTCCTTCAGTGGGTCCTGCAGGTCCTCCCCACCCACCCCTTGTCCTCCAGACCTTTTCATCGGGCCTGTCATAAACAGATAGTTAAGGGTTAATGCCTCTTTTACCTGTAAAGGGTTGAGAAGTTCACCTAGCCTAGCTGACACCTGACCAGAGGAACCAATGGGGGGATAAGATGTTTCAAAAGAAAGGCGGGAAGTTTCCTTTGTTTAGGCAGTTTCACTTTTGACCGGAGTGGAAAAGCTCCAGAATTCAGCCTCTTATTAAGTAGTGAGTATTATTGAAGGAAATAAATAGGTTTATGTTTATTTCTTTGTAACTTGTCTTGTGCAATTAGAGGAATAATCAAATTGGGTATTCATTTGTGTACTAAGTTTTTGCCCAGGGGAACATCCTCTGTGTTTTGAATTTGTTGTCTGTGAGAGTAGCTGGTATGCTAATCTCTCCCAGAGGGTTTGCTTTTACCTTTCTTTTCTTTAATTAAAAGTCTTATTTTTAAGAACCTGATTGATTTTTCCTTGTTTTTAGATCCAAGGGGTTGGATCTGGATCCACCAGGAGCTGGTGGGGGAAAGGAGGGGGGATGGTTAATTTCTCCTTGTTTTAAGATCCAAGGGGTTTGGATCTGTGTTCACCAGGGAATTGGTGAAGAAGTCTCTCAAGGCTACCCAGGGAAGGGAGTTAGTATTGGGAGTGGTGGCAGCAGACCAGATCTAAGCTGTTAATTGAGCTTAGAGCTTCTCATGCAGGACCCCCACATCTGTACCCTAAACTTCAGAGTGGGGAAGGAACCTTGACAGGGCCCCTGCCAAGCGACCCACCCCGGCTTCCTCCCCCCGCAATCTGAGCCAGCTGCGGGATCTGCAGCCAGTTCGTTTCTGAATCGCGCTGAGGAAACATCTATACACACTCGTGCTCCACACATTTCATTTCCTCACCCTTGTGTCCTGCCCCAATACTAAGTGGTGGGCCCTTCTGCCATCTGTTGGGGGTGAGGAACCAACTTTCGTTCCAGATTGGAGACCCTTTTCCAGCTCCTCCAGAACCTTTTTCTGAAGTTATGGCTGCACTTTTCCATGCACCTCCTGATATAAGCACACCCTGTCCATGGCCCCATGAGACCTCCTAGTGAACACCTTCCTCGTGCTGGCCAAAGGGGCCATCTATAAAATCAGGAGGAGGATGTTGGCTGGGGAGATGCTTTGCGACTGTGGCACCAATTTCCGCTCCTCCCTTCAATCACACATCCAGGCAAAGTGCCCCTGGGCCACATCTACTGGCTCCCTATATACCTTTGAGGTGCAGTGGGCACTGTATGGAATTCTCTGCTTGGTGTCACCCCCAGTATCCCTGCTTTTGTCCCTGTAACCCTGACTCCCATTCCTGTTTTATAATTTGCTGTCCCCCATATCCATTTGAGTCCTGGGTTTAGTGACTCCTCCCCTTAGGCTGGGGGAGGAGCCTAAAGCTGTGGGGGGGCTTGCACCCACCCACCTTCCTGGGACTTCAATAGGTGCAGGCCTTTGTTGGACTCCCCCTTGGTGCGCCGGAGATTGGTCCTGGCAGGAACCATGAGAATTGGAGACCTCCTGGAGTACGACTGGGTGGATCCCCTGGAACTTGGCTGGCACCTGGGGCTTTCCACTCCCCACACCCTCAGGTGTGTACTCCAGGAGGTGAGGGCAGCCTTACTGCCCATCTCTTGGGTCTTTCTTGAGTGAGTCCTGCGGTAAGGTGCTCCCTGCCCACCTCTCACTTCTGGCCCTTTGGGCCTTGTTATCGGGTCCCTGCCCCACAAGCCCCTCAACCCTCCTCCCCTGAATAACGTGAATCAGTTGTGTGACTTGCAGCCAACTTGTTTCTGACCGTGCTTAGGAAACAGCTGTACCCACTCATGCAACATATTTCCATTTTCTCACCCTTGTGTCCCTCCCTGACACTAAGTGGCAGGAATTTTTATCACCAGTGAAGGGTGAGGAACCCCGGTGGGCCAGCCTGTAATCCACCTTGGTCCCACGGCCCACCTGGGATATCAGCTGGTGGCTCCTTCATGGAACTGCGAGCACAGGCATGTAGTTGGTGTGGTTGACCCTCTCCTCCCCCACACCTGCCCTTTCTGTGGCATCAGGGAGACCCCTGGCACATGTCGACCTTAAGTGTGCCAGGTTGCAGCCCCTTTTCTGGCTCCTCCAGTTCCTTCTCCTCAGGTTTTGGCTGCACTTTTTTCTGTACCTTCTGATATACGTACACCCCATCCATGGCCGCATGAAGTCACGAGACCTCTTCATCAACTTCCTCCTGGCACTGTTTGCTGTTTCTCTGGGCCATGTTTGCTGGCTCCCTAGACACCTTTGAGGAGTAGTGGGTGCTGTCCGGGGTTCTGTGCTCAGTGTCCCCCCTCTGGATCCCTGCTTTTGAAACTGTAACCCTTCCTGTTGTCCCTGTTTTTTCATTAGTTGTCCTCTGTATTTGCTTGAGCCCTGTGTTCAGTAGCTCCTCCCCTTATGCTGGGGGAGGGGTCTTCAGCTGTGGGCAGGGATGCACCCACCCATCCCTGCATTCCCAATAGTTCTAGGCCTTCATTTCTGACAATGGGGGGGGGGGCATAAAATGAAGCACTTGAACAAGTAGTCTGCTTTTCAGAGGTGCTCCTTTTGCTTCTTTAAGTGCCCAGATTTGAAAACATCAGCCTAAGTGTCTTGGCCAAGGTCATCCGGATGGTTTGTGGCAGGCAAAGGCAGAGCCCACATCTCTTGATACTTTTAGTTATAAGACCATTCTTCTCATTGGTACATTTCAATTAAATACACGTTCTCTGGAATGCTAACTGCTTTGATGGAAGAGTTTTTCCTGTCTCTGGCTGTTGATAAACCTGTTTTACCAGAGATGACTTCCCCTTGAGGCTCAAAAACACTACGAAGAGCATGTTTTTGCCTTTGGAATAGGTCACATTGCACTACAGTGTCAGCCATTTCCAAATATATTTTCAGGGTGGGTGGCAGGAGACCTGAAAGCTCATCGTCCCTTCAGCCTCACCAAGCTCGATCTTGATCTCACTTACACCAGTTTTTCACTAAGGTAAAACTCCATTTATTTCAGCAGAGTCAGTCCAGTTTTACACCCCCATAGGTAACAGGATAATCAGGCCCAGTACATTTGCTGCCTGCTCGTCCTGCTTTCCTCCATGGCTGGGGTTATAAAGAAAGCAATTTTGTTCAAATAGGAAAACAAATTCATAGATTTTTCTCCCTGTCCTGCTCCTTTCTGTGGTTCATGCAATCTCCAGGGAATGAAGCTTATCACAGACCAAGGGGAAATTTTGTGAGTCCTTTTAAAAGTATGAGGAGCTCATGCTGCTTGTGACGTTACACTCCATATGTTTTATGGAAATATGCTAACTGAAATATACTTCATGCAAAAGGTCTCTTGTAAGGTATCATTAAAAAACTTTTAATCTATTGAGCGTGTTCATCCTATTTGTATGTATGTATCATTCTTGTATCTAAATCTAGAAACATCAAGTATAACTCTGAAGTCCTGTTGTAATTGTAAGCAGAGTCAGGATGAGCTCTACCCTGACATCTGGTGGTGAATTATGGCGAGTGTGGAAAAGAACTCCAGGGGCTGATCTTGTTTGCATAGGCACACCCACCCGCCTAGCATGAGCCCACAGCAACCAAAAGTGGTTACTTTGGCTGGTGTGGGATCCCCAGTTTCTCTGTTATTGGGGCAGGAATAATGAAGTGTTGTTACCCTGATTATGGGAATCAAGGCCAGTGGAACTGTTGTATGACAGAGGGACTCACCATTAACTAAGTAGTACTCGCTAGACAAGGGGCATGGGTTCCAAAACCCAGTGAATTAAAAGAGGCTGGGCATAGATATTTGTAGTTGAGGGTATGTGGCCCCTTTGAGGGCCTGAAACATTGATTGTACCTGCTTCTCTCTCTCCACTGTTAAATGTCAGAGCTAATTTTGATTCTATGAGGAGTCTAATTATAGACTGCTGAGCTGAATTCACTTTGGGCCAATAGTGCACCAGCACAGGGGCTCCCCTACTACAAGCTGAAATCACTGAGTGCTGTATTAATTAGTGGGGGAGCCTGAAGACATATTGCTGAGGGGAGCTGAGCAGTTTGTGGAATGGTGAGCAGAGTGGCTGGCAGAGTAGTTTTGTGGGATGGTTGGAGTGGCCACAGGATGGTGAGCAGAGCAGTTTGCGGGATGGCCAGCGGAGCGGAGCGGAGCAGCTAGCGGTGCGAAGCAGTTCATGGGACAGCTGGAGTGGCTCACGGGATGGCTGGTGGAGCGGAGCATCTCGTGGTGAAGGCTAAAGCAGAACCCCACAGAGAGGTGAGGCAGTCAGCCTTGGACCACGTAAGGTGCCCTTAACACCCTGCATGCCCCCTTTTCCCCCCACATCTCCATCCGGGGGTGTGTGTAAAATCTTCAGAACTTTTGAACTCTGGGGCTACACTGACCAGGAACAGAGACTTTTGGGGTGTTGGACTTTTGGGACTTTGGATGATTTTGGGTTGCTGGACTCAAGAACCAAAGGGAAAGGACACGGCCCAATTTGGTGGGGTGGGTCTTTTTGCTCATGGTTTGTGTTAGGAATTCTGTTTGTGGTGTTTCCCCAACATAATGCCACATTGTTTCCCTCCTTTAGTAAAAGGATTTTGTCACACTCAGACTCAGTGCTTTTGAGAGGGGAAGTATTGCCTGTTAGAGGTGCCCGGGGGAGGTATGTAATTGTCCCAGGTCACTGGATGGGGGCTTGAGCCAGTTTTGCATTGTGTTATGGAAACGGAACCCCTAGATACTGAACCAGGCCCTTGCTGCTGCCAGCTCAGACCGGCAGAAGGGTTACATAATTATGCAAAGTGTGGGCCATTAATGACGGTTTAGAATCTTGATGGCTCCCATTAACTAGGACAATTGGTTGTAAATGGCTCTGTTTACTTGCAAGCCTTCCTGTGATCCTGTGAGTCAGGCCTGGAAGAACAGAGGCTTGGGGTCTCACAGGATAGGTGACCATGTCACCTGGTACTGGAATCCATCCTAAACCTGGTGCTTTTCCACTTAGAAGGAAGGATGGGAACCCAGAGAGAGAGGGAGACAAAGGATTCCCACCTTCTGCCAAAGATATAAAAGGGGGTGGAACAGAACAAAGGGAGCTTCCTGTCATGAGAAAACCCCTAGTTTCCATCTAAGATGTCTGCTGGAACTGACAAGGACTGTACTAGGGGAAAGGATTGGGCCCAGATTAGAAAGGAGTCTAGTCTGTAAAAGAATCTTATTGGAACATCCCTGAGGGTGAGATTTACCTGTAAACAGTTTCTTAATGTATTAGGCTTAGACTTGCATGTTTTGTTTTATTTTGCTTGGTAACTTACTTTGTTCTGACTGTTGTTACTTGGAACCACTTAAATCCTATGTTTTATATTTAATAAAATCACTTTTGTTTATTCATTAACCCAGAGTAAGTGATTATTATCTGGGGGAGCAAACAGCTGTGCATATTTCTCTATCAGTGTTATAGAGGGTGGACAATTTATGAGTTTACCCTGTATAAGTTTTATACAGAGTAAAACAGATTTATTTGGGGCTTGGATCCCATTGGGAGCTGGGTGTCTTGGTGCTGGAGACAGGAGTATTTGCTGAGCTGTTTTCAGTTAAGTCTGCAGCTTTGGGGGCGTGGTTCAGACCCTGGGTCTGTGTTGCTGCAGGCTAGCATATCTGGCTCAACAAGACAGGGTTCTCAAATCCCAAGCCAGCAAAGAAAACATGATCGGAGATGGTTTCAGCACATCAGATGACTATGCCAAAAGGGAGCTCTGTGACCGAACCTGTCACACCACTATAAGAGCACTTTTACTTACAGTGAAACTCCCCGGGGAGCACTTATAAGTTTTATACACACACACACACACACACACACACGAATGTGTGATTTTACATACATATATATATATATATATATATAAAGACAGACTTAAACAGCAATGGCTATTGCACCAGTGTATTTAAATTACAGGTTGGTGAAGATGCAGATTTGCTTCAACCAACAAATGTAGCAATTTGTTGTTAAACAGTGAACAGCTCTGTGTGAGACCCTGTGATGAGGTTCTGATGGGTTCCCCCGGGGGTGCCACCTGGAACTGGGGTAACACTGAGCCCTCTGACCCACCAGCCTGGGCTCCCTCTCACACTGTGCTGCTGTGACAAGCTGCAAAGCCTTCCAGCCTGCACTCTCACCAGCATTCATACAGGTAGGGGCACAGATGCAGGATCTCTAACCCCCCCAACTTCCCTGCCTAGGATCCCAGAGCAGTACCATTCTGCCATGGCCAAATCTGGCCAGTATATGGGTTTAACATCCCGTCCGCCTCTCTCTCAATGTGAAGAGGACCATAGACACTTATTTTAACCAAGCTGAAATTTTCCCCAGACACCTTAATCAAACACACACTGGTTTGGATTAAAACATAAAATAAGTTTATTAACTACAAAAAGATACATTTAAAGTGACTATAGGTGCTAGCAAACAAATCAAAGCAGATTACATAGTAAATAAACAAAAATGCAAACTGAGCTTAACGTATTAGATAGGTAGGATATGAATTAGCAAATTCTCACCCTGAGTGATAAACAGGCTGGCAAATTCTTAAGGTACAAGCTGCCTTTGCTTTGCAGCTGGGTTTCTCAGGTTTTTATACACAAGTTAGACATCTCTTTAGCCTGGGATCATCACTTCCCCCACTTCAGTCTTTGTTCCTCAGGTGTTTCCAGGTGTGTTGTTGTAGGGAGAGTGAGGTACCATCATAATGTCATTTCCCCCTTTTATATCTTCGTCCCACTTGCTGGAAAGCTCTTTTGCTATGACCTGGGTCATACAGTTCCCATTTTGTAGTGCTTTCTCTGAGAGTTTTCTATTGTACACAGTTCCTGGGGTAATCCTTGTGCTTGTGTGCATTTCCTCAATAAGCCATTAACATTGTTTGGCATTTTTACTGTTTTACCTGAAAGGCTGCTTGTAGGTGTTTTCAATCTCACAACATGTTTCAGTAACACATACATAGCCAAACTTCATATATGATGATAGCACATACAATCCAATCAGATATTAATGTCTAGCAGATCAAGACTTTTAGAATGATACCTCACAAAGCATACTTCGTGCAAAACATATCCTAATTATATGACAGTGGGGAATAAGGGGGTGCCAGGGTGTCACACCTCCCTCCTTAGTTTACTGCAGGAGTGTTAGTCACTGACTAATTTAAATATATGGAGATATACCTATCTCATAGAGCTGGAAAGGACCCTGAAAGGTCATTGATTCAAACTCCCTGCCTTCACTAGCAGGACCAAGTAGTGATTTTGCCCCAGATCTCTAAGTGGCCCCCTCAAGGATTAAACTCACAACTCGGGGTTTAGCAGGCTAATGCTCAAACCACTGAGCTATCCCTCCCCCCCCTGGGGAAAGTAGTGCACCCTATGCTGTCTTTAGGTTTTCGCCATACTCCTTCCAAGCAGTACCAAGTATGTTAGTGTCACCCACAGGTGTTCTTGCAAAGTTCTGTGTTCCTTTTTCTGGGTTGTCTGAAAATATTTTTGTATGCAGCATTGTTAACATAATGCTGATATCAGTATCTTTTAGAATGCAGGAATCTTGGCATTTAGCCATCAATGTCATGAGGCAGGGTGCCCCAGTTTCCCCTTCCACACAGCAGATGCTTGAGTTTGCTCAAACTGATCAGCTACAGTAGCCAGTTCTTCCACGGTTTTCACTTTTTAGTCCCATAAACACTCTTTTATATTATCTTTACATATACTCAGGAAATGTTACTAAGCAACAAGGTCACATATTCCCTCAAAGCTTGTAACACCTTTTCCTTTTACCCACTTATCCATCAAATCTTTCATCTAGTTTACATATGCCACATTAGTAATCTCAATACCCCCTCTTACAGCTTCTAAATTTTACTCTAGATGTTTCAGGTATAATCTGAATCTGTTTTAAAATCATTTCTTTGAATTTACAATAATCTCAAGCATTTTCAATTGGAATCTTATTGAATATATCCAGAGCTGTACCAGTCAACTTGAAAACCAAAGTGGGCATCTTCTGTTCCTCAGGAATCTGGTGAAGTACTCACGGCCTCTCAAAGGTGATGACATATTCAGAAATGTCCCCTGTCTCACTGTATGCAGGACACAACTGTACCCATTTGTGGATTTTTGGAGAGATGGGACTCACTGGAGCATGGGGGCTCTGGTTCTGCTTCTCTGTCAAGTCCAGTTGATACTTCCTCTCTCTTTCCTTCTCCTCCATTTCTTTGGCTTGTAATTCCATGGCTCTTCGGTGTGCGGCTTCTTGTCTGGCATTCTTTGTCTCAGTTTCCAGCCATTTTAATTCTATAAATCTCGTGTTCTTTTTCACTCTCTTCTGCCTGCAATCTGCACAGCTCCAGCTCCTTACTAGTTTCACTTTCACTCATTTTCCTGCTTTTCTGTCCCTACTTCCTGTGCCCAAAATAAGCAAATGGAAAATAACAAACTGGTAACCTCTTTGACTGATTTCCAGCCACCTCACTTAAATCTCACTTAAAATCACCTCCAGTGTATGAAGTACAAATCTCACTCAGAACAAAGGATTTACCATCAGTACCAAATTATTTGTTATAATGTTAATCATTAGCAACAAATTTTGCATCATGAGAATCAACAATACCAGCAAATCTTTTATTACAGGTGTATTAGGAAGAGAGTCTAAGACATAAGCCCTTGTACCAGAGGCCTGGTTTGAGGCCTGAGGTCTAGGCTAAAGTAGTAATCAAAGCTTTACTGATATAAAGCAAAAATGAGCTGTGAGCAAGAGGCAGGACCTGCTCACAGTATCTGCCAAGAACAGGGCTGATATTGCAGAAATACACATTTCTCAGAAATGCCAGGCACAGAGTATGCACGCAAGCACATCCAATATCAAGTGGTAGCAGAACATCCTGCTATTAAGGATGGTACAAAAACATTGCCCAAGGATAACAGGAACACACTGAACTCTCCTAAAAGATAAGGTCAGGATAACAGTACATAATAAATATCAGAGGGGTAGCCGTGTTAGTCTGAATCTGTAAAAAGCAACAGAGGGTCCTGTGGCACCTTTAAGACTAACAGAAGTATTGGGAGCATAAGCTTTCATGGGTAAGAACCTCACTTCTTCTTCTTGCTTCTGAAGAAGTGAGGTTCTTACCCATGAAAGCTTATGCTCCCAATACTTTTGAAGAAGTGAGGTTCTTACCCATGAAAGCTTATGCTCCCAATACTTCTGTTAGTCTTAAAGGTGCCACAGGACCCTCTGTTGCTTAGTACGTAATAAAGATGTTTTAATCAAACCAACATGTACAAGGTGATGGATAATAATGAGCCACATCAGGGGGCAGTAATTAACTATGCCAGAGGCAATATGTAACTTTTTTGCATCAGGGTATAAAAATGTATCTTAGAGGGAGTATCTTTGTCTGGCTTAGGGAGGAAGGGAAAGTCCTGCCATTCACTGAGCTGGTCCATTGTTACAGGCATACATGTATTAGTGGTCTGGTAGAGTCTGTGGGATACTAATACCGTGTTTTGTCAACAATAAACCTTGCTGGGTGCCTTTGTCCCTTAACAGATCTTGTGGTCATTGGGTGGTTTGCTGGGGTGGCACACAGAGGGAACACACACATGCAGGCAAACATCAATCAACTTCTAACCATACCGGTGACCCAGATTGCTGATATGGTAAGTAAACAAGCTGTCCTCTGTAGGAATCGTAATCTAACATGACAGAAAGACATGGGCTAGGAAACTCCCTTATTCCCTCAATGCAAATCCCCATAGAGTTTGATGAAATTTGAACCCATTGAATTGCCAGCAAGGGCGGGCCCATATGAATTTAAAAAAGAAAGTGGGGAAATATGGACAGATGTGTCATAAGAGGGGGAGTTCTCTTCCTCTTTTTGCCTGTGAGTGATATGACCCCCCTGAATGGACTGGCCAAACCCAGGAACATTTGCCAGGATTCCTTCAGCCTGATAGAAGAGAAGAGCCTTCATCCGCTCTCTCTATAAGGCTCCAGTCCCAGTCCCTAGGTAGCGTCAGCAGCCTGGGTTCCCTGCCAAAGAACAAACACCCACAATGGGCCCACTTCTTCTCTCTGTGGTGATTTCCTTTGTCCCACAAATCTGTCTTGAGGACAGAAACCTTGGAACAGGGTAGCACAGCCCCTGAGATTTCACTCCTCAGTCTCCAAGGGTCAGTAAGCCCTATTACACGTCTTCCTAATGTCTTTTTATTTTTCTCCTTTCAAAAGTAAATTGTTGTAGTTCTGTCTCTTTATATGACTCCTGGTCCTGCTGAATGCAGATGATTGGAAGCACCTTCTCTTGACATTTCTATTTCCAATCTATACTTCTAGAGATGAACTGACCCAACTGAATGCAGGATTTGTGGTAAAGAAAAGACAGACATTTGTGTGAAACAGTGATGTACTCTGTGCGTGTTCTGGTGCTGATTTCACTGAGGGTTCATCCAGAGAACACTTCTGGCTTCTCCACTGGTCAGTTCTCAGCTCAGCATTGATTTTAAACTATATTTGTAGATTGTCATGGAAATAAACATGCCACTGTGTGAACATGATCAGTTTTACTGGGGTTTCTAGTTGTAGCCTTATTGGTTCAGTGGAAACCCAGATTCTTATTAACCCTCCTCTAGTCATTATTTTCTATAGAATTCATTTATAGTCCTAGCAGAAATATTCATCCTCTGCATTTATTGCTAATCAGGAAATCTTTTCACAGTTTGTTCAATTTCAGGCGTGAATTACCCAGGGAGAATTTCCCAATTATCTCCTTGGAGTCAATGAAAGTTTAAAATCTGAATTTGCTTCAGGAACAAGCATGTTGCTCATCTCAGAATGTTCTCTTGCTGGTGTCTCACTTTTACCACATGCCTGATGTGTAAACCCAGCCTGCTATCAAACAGCCAGCCATACCCACAGGTGCCTTCCCTTGTCTCTTGGTTTGTTGTATCTCAGCCTCTCCCTGTGGTGAGTCCTGGAAATTGCACAATTCATCTGGCAAGAAAAACGTCCACTAAGGGGGAGACTTTCAGAAAGGATTTAATATGAAAAAGGCAAAGTCAAGCTGAAGAAATGAAGAAATGATAGGCATAAAAAAGCAGGAAACTTCCATCCCCTCCAAACAATGGAAAATTATACAAAGAAAGCTTATGAACCTTTTCCCACTCACTCTTGTATTTCCTGCAACTTCACACAAATCCTATTAAAACACCTGCTTTGTCTATCTACCAGGAAGGGATTTTCTCTGGGACATCATTTCTGAGAGAAAGAGGTGAAGCATTTACATCATTACAGGGTTATTTTGTCCAATCAAACTGTTATGATATTGAACCCCCAGAGTCATCGTGTCCCACATCATCATAATCTGTGTCTCCAGGAGGCAGGGACGGGGTTTCCTCCTCCATCCCAGAGACAACTTCACCCCTTAGCGAGCGCAGACTCCAACCTGAAAATACCAAGGGGGAGACATACAGTCAGTGGATCCATTCTATGGTTATGTTCGGCTGCAGAACAAGATGGAGTGCACTTTACAGCAGTAGTTCTTGAACTTATTTGATTGTGGCCCCTTTCTTTGCATCCGTACTAACTGACACTTCCCCTCCCCACCACACAAGTACATATACCAATTAAAAAAAATTAACATGCAACTTTCACTGAATATGAAAAACAGTAGAGGAAAAAGAGTCAAAAAGAGCTCTCCGTCTGCCTAGCTTGAAGGCAGCACTACTGCCAGCAGCAGCTGAGAAGTGAGAGTGGCAACACCAGACCATGACATCCTTACTTCTTCATTGCTGCTGGTGGCAGTGCTGCCTTCAAAACTGGGCACCCAGACAGGAGCCACCGCTCTGTGCTCTGGCTTCTCACACCGCCCCAGAATATATTCTGTGCTGCCCAGTTTGAGAACCTCTGCTCTACAGTGCAGATTGGGAATTGTTCCCGCTTCAGTCTTGGGTCTATGACAAGTGTTATCCATCATCTCTATACATAGTCTGGAAATTAAAACCTTTGGTTTCCAGAGCAGGTAAACTTGCCAAGCACCAGCTGTAGCTACCTGTCACTTCATGTACAAAACCCAAACACTTACCAGCAAGGAGCGCTTAGTTAAGAACATCATAACTTTCCCTCTGCCCTAGCAATGAGCATTAGCACTTTATTCTTATCAAGTACTAATCAATGCACATTTCATCACCACTGCACCTCCTTTGGGGTGGCTGATGGTGTCTCTGCTCATGACACAATGGGGAAGAGAGGGGAGATATTGGCCAAGGACAATGGGCAAAGCCCATCCCAGATTTTACAGGACGTGTCATGGGCTTTTTAACACTGGTGCAGCAGCAACAGGACTTTGGTTCATAGGATTCTGCCCAAAAGATACACGCCCAGTGAAATGGTGGGAATCCAGCACATCCAAGGTGTGGCAGCCACACAAGGATTGGAACCTAGAGGCAGAAGGATCCTAGGTATCTTGCTGGTTTGACCACGACCCTGCTGTTCCTCTCCCCATGGCAGGCACTAATGCCTCTGATTTGAGGGAATGGAGAGATGAGAGAAGGAAAGATTTTCTCACAGGCATTGGTTTGGCCAGGGCTGTTCCCTTGCTGTGTACCCCACATTTCCAGCCCTCCCACTTTGCAGAGACACTGTGAAGTGCAAACAGTTCTCCACTCACCTGTCTGTGAATCCCTGTCCCTGTCGCTTGCCCCAGTGCCTTGCTCATCATTCTGCCCCAAAGCAGGGTCCTCTTCAGGGTCAGACACTTCTCTGGCATCATCATAACCATCCCCTGGGACATCTGGGGTATCTGATGTGAAGATGTGAAGTAATTAAGAGAATATTCACAGTGAAGGTAGAAATAAACTAAAAGCTGCAGATGCACCAGCCTCACTAGTCCCTGGGGATCTCTCAGCAATTAACTTCCACCCTCAGAGCAGGAAGAGGAGTCCTCCTCTGGAACCCTCAGCTTGAGGGGTTTTACATATCACATTGATCTGATACATTTCAATAGCTGCTTGAGTGGATCCTAGAGCTCCCAGATGATGAGGGGACGGGGAGTTCTAGAAAGAGGTGACTGGGATCTAGTCCAGAGGGATTGTTCCACAAGGTATTTGGTTTCAATAATTACAAATGTAAATGACTTGGAATTGTCCAGAGTTTGTTCCCGGTTTCCTAAACTTGACATTATTTTTAAAATGTCTTTTCAATGCGTTCTCCTGATAAAGTTTACCCCATAAACTGCCATCAGGCTCAAACGTACTGACACCACTGGGACCTGAGCCGGTTAATAAGGGTGGGACCTTGGGTGTAAAATTTCTGTCCCACCCACCCCCCTGTCCCAGTGTGTCTGACACAGATGTATATAAGCTGGAATAGACATGTGCCAGGAAAGGCTGGCAGGGAATATTGCAGCACTGATGACATCTCTGCTTCGATGTGCCCTCTTTACAAATGGTGAGTAACCCTAGTGCTCATGGCAGTGAGGTTCCCAGGGCAGTGACCTGAGCCAAGTACCGCGTGGGCAGTTCCTGAACACATTGCTCCTTCCATCCTGCAATGGGCCTCTGTCATGACCTAGAACATCACACGCTTCCCTACCCCTTGCATAATGACAGGTTTCAGAGTAGTAGCCGTGTTAGTCTGTATCCTCAGAAAGAACAGGAGTACTTGTGGCACCTTAGAGACTAACAAATTTATTAGAGCATAAGCTTTCGTGGACTACAGCCCACTTCTTCGGATGCATATAGAGTGGAATAAATATTGAGTATGTGTGTATATATATATCTCCTCAATATTTATTCCACTCTATATGCATCCGAAGAAGTGGGCTGTAGTCCACGAAAGCTTATGCTCTAATACATTTGTTAGTTTCTAAGGTGCCACAAGTACTCCTGTTCTTTTTCCCTACCCCTGGGATTCCACACAGCTCTTGGAATGCACCTGGTCAGTGCCCCCAGCATTATGCCAATAGACAATACTGGTGGGTGAACTTTGTGGTTTTCTTAACAAACCATTATTGTTCCGACTGGGAAACATATTTAGTTTTTCGACAGGGTGACACTGGTTTCAGGAGGAGGATTCACTCCTCACCTCGGCCATCTGGAGACTGGGGGATGTCGTTCAACTCAGGCTCCTCCACGTTATCATAATCCATCTGAGACCCCCCCGGGGAAGCTCTCTCTGGAACAGCAAACACCACATTCAGTCCATGGCACCAGCAGGGTCTCTTCAGCACAGGTGGCCTATATAACTAGAGCTGTTTATCATGGCACATGAGAGGGGAAGTCGCAGGGGCCCATGGTGAGAAGGGCACAAGTCAGAGAACTACAGTGAAACCTGAGTCCCAGAAATAACTAGGAGCCAATCCTGTCCCTGCAGAATCCAACAGCAGCTCTTTTATGTGTTTCAGTGGGAGCAGGATCTGGGCTTGTGCTGAGATAACAGGTTGGGAGGCGCTGCCAGGCCAGAGCCGGCCTGTGTGAATCCAGCTGATCTCTGCAGACGGGTTTGAATTTTCCTGTTACACTGGGGAGGGGGAACCTCCCCTCTGCAGGAATTAAAGCTCCCGCTGGGAGGTCACTGGCCTGATCCTTTGTGAGCTCCTGTTCTCCACTAGCCTCTCAGGCAGCCCAGGGCTCAGCTTGGCAGCGCTCCAGCTTCTCAGCAGAACTGGCTCATCTGCTCAGTGTCTCCTCCCCCAGCCACAGGCTAAACTCCCAAAGGGCCCAAATCATGGACTCCTTTGAGAGCAGCTGGGGTAGAAATGCCGCCCTGTTTATAACTAGAGATGGGCCCAGGCCAGGAAGTTCACATCCAGGGGTTTGCTTCTGCCTGTTATAGCAACAGGTGCCAGCCCCAAAACTGAGATCCAGAGCTGGGGTCAGAATCTGCAAATCCCCCCACCCACAATGTTCTGTTGCGTTCGGATCAGTGAGTTGGACTCAGCCCATCTGTAATTATAACACAGGACAATCTTCTTGTCTCTCTCAGAGGTGAGAGACGAGCCCTGCTGGGCACTGACGCCTTCCACCCAAAGCGACTGACCCGTCTCCTCCAGCTCCTCACCTGGGGAGGTCACTGGGAGCCACTCCCTGGGCTCTGTGCTCAGGAGATGGTCACATGTTCCCATCCTGAGATTCTGGCAGAAATCCTGTTCAATGGGATTAGACCCAACTGTGTACATTGGGAACCGTGGGAGGGGAAATAGCTGCGATTACAGAAAGTGTCATAGAAATTCTGTTCCTTGCCCAGATTTGGGTCTCTCAGCCTCAGTCTGCCCCTCCCCCGTTACCTTGTTCTGATCCAGGATCGTTTTCCCCCTCGCTGTCCCCGGTGTAATACTGCAGCTTCCTCACTGAGTCACCTGAATAGGAGACTGGAGAGACGAGAACCAGAAATTCATCACAGTGAGAACAGCAGAACTGTGGGACTGGGAACACATCTGGGGCCAGGAGCAGGATTTCCAGTCTCAGGCCTGGTCTACACTACGGGTTTAGGTCGACTTTAGCAGCGTTAAATCGAATTAAGCCTGGACACGTCCACACGACGAAGCCCTTTCTTTCGACTTAAAGGGTCCTTTAAACCGGTTTCTTTACACCACCTCCGACGAGGGGATTAGCGATAAAACCGGCCTTTGCGGGTCGGAATTGGGGTAGTGTGGACGGAATTCGACGTTATTGGCCTCCGGGAGCTATCCCACAGTGCTTCATTGTGACCGCTCTGGACAGCACTCTCAACTCAGATGCACTGACCAGGTAGACAGGAAAAGACCCGCGAATGTTTGAATTTCATTTCCTGTTTGCTCAGCGTGGAGAGCACAGGTGACCACGCAGAGCTCATCAGCACAGATAACCGTGATGGAGTCCCAGGATTGCAAAAGAGCTCCAGCATGGACTGAACGGGAGGTACGGGATCTGCTCGCCATATGGGGAGATGAAGCAGTGCTAGCTGAACTCCGTAGCAGTAAAAGAAATGGCAAAGTATTAGAAAAGATCTCCAAGGCCATGAAGGACTGAGGCCATAACAGGGACACACAGCAGTGCCGTGTGAAAATTAAGGAGCTACGGCAAGCTTACCACAAAGCCAGAGAAGCAAACGGAAGGTCCGGGGCAGAGCCGCAAACTTGCCGCTACTACGCGGAGCTGCATGCGATCCTAGGGGGTGCAGCCACCACTATACCAACCGTGTGCTATGACTCTCTCACTGGAGAAACACACAGGAAAGACGGTTCGGGGAACGAGGAAGATGAGGATGGAGGTACTGTAGGTAGCTCACAGCAGCAAGGAAGCGGAGAAACCGGTTTCCCCAACAGCCAGGATATGTTTGTGACCCTGGACCTGGAACCAGTAACCCCCGAACTCACCCAAGACCCTCAGGGCACACAGGAGACCTCTGGTGAGTGTACCTTTGTAAATATTTGTAAACATTACACATGGTTTAAAAGCAAGTGTGTTTAATGATTAATTTGCCCTGGCAATCGCGGCCAGTACGTCTACTGGAAAAGTCTGTTAACGTGTATGGGGATGGAGCGGAAATCCTCCAGGGACATCTCCAGAAAGCTCTCCTTTATGTACTCCCAAAGCGTTTGCAAAAGGTTTCTGGGGAGGGCTGCCTTATCCCGTCCGCCATGGTAGAACACTTTACCACGCCAGGCCAGTAGCACATAATCTGGAATCATTGCATAACAAAGCATGGCAGCGTATGGTCCCGGTGTTTGCTGGCATGCAGACAATATCCATTCCTTATCTCTCTTTGTTATCCTCAGGAGAGTGATATCATTCACGGTCACCTGGTTGAAATGGGGTGATTTTATTAAGGGGACATTCAGAGGCGCCCGTTCCTGCTCTTCTGAACAGAAATGTTCCCCGCTGTTAACCACGCGGTGGAGGGGAGGGGTGAAGTGATCATCCCAGAGAATCGTGCGTGTGTGTGTGTGGGGTGGTTTACTTGTGTTTGTGCCGCATGTTAACCGGGAAACCGCAGCCCCTCCTTTTACATTGAAAACCCATTTTAAATGGACAACCCAATTCATCCTTGATATGGGAAATGCGCTGCTGTTTGCAACCTTTCCCGCATGTGAAGAAGGTTAAAAAAGCCAAAACACTGTGGCCTACCATGGCTGCCTGCAAGCCGAAATATGCGACCTTGTAATGAAAGAGTGTACCCATTGTTCTCTAAAATGTGTCTTTTTTAACCACCTCTCCCTTCTCCTCCACCAGCTGCAAATGTTTCTCCTTCGCAGAGGCTAGTGAACATTAGAAAGAGAAAACGTAGGACGAGGGACGATATGTTCACGGAGCTGCAGATGTCCTCCCACGCTGATAGAGCACAGCAGAATGCGTGGAGGCAGTCAATGTCGGAGATGAGAAAAGCACAATATGAACGAGAGGAGAGGTGGCGGGCTGAATGGCGGGATGAAAAGAGCAAGTGGCGGGCTGAAGACGATAGGTGGCGTCAGCTTGCAGACAGACGGCAAGAGTCAATGCTCCGTCTGCTGGAGCATCAAACTGATATGCTCGAGCGTATGGTTGAGCTGCAGGAAAGGCAGCAGGAGCAGAGACCGCCACTACAGCCCCTGTGTAACCAACAGCCCTCCTCCCCAAGTTCCATAGCCTCCTCACCAAGACGCCCAAGAACACGGTGGGGGGGCCTCCGTCCACCCAGTCACTCCACCCCAGATGATCGCCCAAGCATCAGAAGGCTGGCCTTCAATAAGAGTTAAAGTTTTAAAATGCAGTGTGTCCTTTTCCATCCCTCCTCCCACACCCATCCCAGGCTACCTTGGCAATTATCCCCCTACTTCTGTGAGGAACTAATAAAGAATGCATGAATGTGAAAAAACAATGACTTTATTGCCTCTGCAAGCGGGAGGGGAGGGTGGGGTAGGGTGGTTGGTTTACAGGGAAGTAGAGTGAACCGGGTCGGGGGGGGGGGGGGGTTGGAGGGTTCATCAAGGAGAAACAAACAGAAGTTTCACACAGTAGCCTGGCCAGTCACAAAACTCGTTTTCAAAGCTTCTCTGATGCGCACCGCGCCCTGCTGTGCTCCTCTAACCGCCCTGGTGTCTGGCTGCGCGTAATCAGCGGCCAGGCGAGTTGCCTCAACCTCCCACCCCACCATAAAGGTCTCCCCCTTACTCTCACAGATATTGTGGAGCGCACAGCAAGCAGCAATAACAATGGGGATATTCTTTTCGCCGAGGTCTGAGCGAGTCAGTAAGCTGCGCCAGCGCGCTTTTAAACGTCCAAATGCACATTCCACCACCATTCGGCAGTTGCTCAGCCTGTAGTTGAACAGGTCCTGACTCCTGTCCAGGCTGCCTGTGTACGGCTTCATGAGCCATGGCATTAAGGGGTAGGCTGGGTCCCCAAGGATCACGATAGGCATTTCAACATCCCCAACGGTTACTTTCTGGTCCGGGAAAAAAGTCCCTTCCTCGAGCTTTCGAAACAGAGCAGAGTTCCTGAAGACGCGAGCATCATGTACCTTTCCCGGCCATCCCACGTTGATGTTGGTGAAACGTCCCTTGTGATCCACCAGGGCTTGCAGCAGCATTGAAAAGTACCCCTTGCAGTTTACGTAGTCGGTGGCTTGGTGCTCCGGTGACAAGATAGGGATATGGGTTCCGTCTATGGCCCCGCCACAGTTTGGGAATCCCATTTCAGCAAAACCATCCACTATTGACTGCACGTTGCCCAGAGTCACTACCCTTGCTATCACCAGGTCTTTCATTGCCCTGGCAAATTGGATCACAGCAGCCCACACCGTAGATTTGCCCACTCCAAATTGATTCCCGACTGACCGGTAGCTGTCTGGCGTTGCAAGCTTCCACAGGGCTATCGCCACTCGCTTCTCAACTGTGAGGGCTGCTCTCATCTTGGTATCCTGGCGTTTCAGGGCAGGGGAAAGCAAGTCACAAAGTTCCATGAAAGTGCCCTTACGCATGCGAAAGTTTCGCAGCCACTGGGAATCGTCCCATACCTGCAGCACGATGCGGTCCCACCAGTCTGTGATTGTTTCCCGGGCCCAGAATCGGCGTTCCACGGCATGAACCTGCCCCAGTGACACCATGATTTCCACATTGCTGGGCCCTGTGCCTTGTG
The DNA here is from genome assembly GCF_013100865.1 of Trachemys scripta elegans. Lineage (NCBI taxonomy): Eukaryota > Metazoa > Chordata > Testudines > Emydidae > Trachemys > Trachemys scripta. The sequence continues at coordinate 133,495,184 of NC_048298.1, forward strand.
AGAGGTCTATGTCCATGTCAATTTCCTCATCACTCTCTTCGCCGCGCTGCAATCGCCTCCTCGGGTGGTCCGGGTTTCGCCTTGGCATGTCCTGGCTCTGCATATACTCCAGGACAATGCGCGTGGTGTTCATAGTGCTCATAATTGCCGCGGTGATCTGAGCGGGCTCCATGATCCCAGTGCTAGCTATGGCGCCTGGTCAGAAAAAAGGCGCGAAACTAGTATCTGATGGACCAGGAGAAGGAGGGAGGGCGGGAGGGAGGGAGGGCCGAGTGACGACATGGCGTACAGGTACAGGAACAGGGAATTAAAATCAAGAAAGATGGCTGTGCATCAGGGAGAAACACAAACAACTGTCACACAGAATGGTCCCCCCAAAGATTAAACTGAAAACCCTGGGCTTAGCAGGCCGTTGATTTCACGGAGGAAGGGGAAGCAAATGAATACAGAACAAATCTATTTTTTACATCTTAAGCTGGCAGCCGACGGTGCAGCATGAGTGATAGCCTCTGCAGTACGATGACGATGGTTACCAATCATAATATACCATCGTCTGCCAAAAGGCAAGGGGCTGCTGCTGTGTAGCAATGCAGCCCCACGTCTGCCAGCCCCACGTCCGCCAGCACCCAGCATCGCCCTCGGCCTCTTCTGGGTGCTTAGCAGACAATACTGGGCAATTGGCAGAAAATAGTATAATACGACTGGTAGCCATCATCATCGAAACAGTAGCATGTCTGCCCAGGTGGCCATGATTGACAGCCACTCCAGTATGACGATGACGGATACCAGTCATAATATACCATCTCCTGGCAAGGGGCTGGTGCAATGCAGCCCTACGGCTGCCAGCCCCACGGCTATCACTCATGCTACACCGTCTACCGCCAAAAGGCAGTTAGCAGCTGCTGCTGTGTAGCAATGCAGTCCCACGTCTGCCGGCACCCAGAGGACATATAGTGACGGTGAGCTCAGCTGAGCTGAGCGGGCTCCATGCTTACCGTGGTATGTTGTCTGCACAGGTAACCCAGGTAAAAAGGCGCGAATCTATTGTCTGCCGTTGCTGTGACGGGGCAGGAGGGGCCTGACGACATGTACCCAGAACCGCCCGCGACACTGTTTTTGCATCATCCGGGCATTGGGATCTCAACCCAGAATTCCAAGGGGCGGCGGAGACTGTGGGAACTGTGGGATAGCTGTGGGATAGCTACCCATAGTGCAATGCTCCGGAAGTCGACGCTAGCCTCGTACTGTGGACGCGGTCCGCCGACTAGAGCACCTAGAGCATTTTATGTGGGGACACACACAATCGGCTGTATACAACCGATTTCAATAAAACCGGCTTCTATAAATTCGAACTAATTTCGTAGTGTAGACATACCCTCAGTCTATTCCTTCTTTTACACGAGATGGTGACTCACAGCGACTCTGAGTGGTGAGAGGCTGACACAGAGTCCCCAAGAGAAATCTCCATGTCACTGTGGTAAATGTGACTGAGGGGTGCTACAATCTGACCTGAAAGATGCTGGGGTGAGTGAAGGGAACGTCTCCGGCTGCTGGTCCAGGGAAGTTCCACAATAGTCCTGGCCTCCTCAGCCACAGAGGGGACTCCTCCTTCTTAAGGATAAATACTCACCTCCCTCATGAATCAGTCAATCACCTCTCCATGGTGTTCCCAGATTAGGGCAAGAGAAGCCCAGAGCAGAGTCTGTGATTCACTGTAACCATCTTGGCAGTGGTGCTGGGATTGCCCTGAGCATGTTCCCAGAGCCCCACCACAGCACAGCCCTTGGGCAGGATGTTCCCATCAGACATTGAGACAAAATAGCACAAAGGATAAAAGGGCCATGACTCAAAGTCATGAGGCTCTCCTGGGCTGAGCTCTCTGCTTCAGAGGCAGGAGGGAGCCAACCCAGCAGACTAGGGGCTGTGGTGGGAGGGGGGCACAGAACATCCCCTGCACCAGTACTCCAGGGCAGTTTTCAAATGATAGTTTAGCCTGGCCCCAGACAATCACTTTCCTGACCCCTCACTGGTTAGACTCCAAGGCTACAGGACAGGCAGAGTGACATTAACCATCCCTAGAACAGGGACACTCAGTGTATGGTGGGAAGGAAGCCCGTCTCCCTCAGTCTACACGAGTAACTGCTGGTCTCACCACAGACCCAGCCCCCACAGCTAGAGCTGGAAAAAAAAAAAAAAAAAAAAAACAACAGATGGTTTGGTTCTCTGGCCATTGGGGAAAAAAGGAAAAAAACAACAACATTGTTTTGAACTGAGCCAAAAATGACTCTTTTTTTGGTAATTTTTGGCAAATGTAAAAGTTTAAAAAAAGTGTTCTTTTGGACATTAGTTAATTTTTGTTTGTTTGTTTGTTTTTATAGATAAAATTAAAGAAATTTTCTAATGGAAAAGTAATATCAAATTGAACAAACAAAATGTTTTCTTTAGAAAGTGTTGAAATGAAATGAATTGTTCGGTGTGTATTTGGAACAATTGGGTGAAATTGACAGGAATTTGTAAAATGTTTCAGTGTCTCTGAATCTGCATTTTTCACCACAACATTTTGTAATGAAAACTTGTGCCCAGCTCCAACGACAAGCTCCCAGGGCTGAAGCTGCAGTGATTGAACTCTGGGTCAGGGCGTCAGATAGAAAGGGCACTATATATCTGCTCCCTGTTAAGAGTGAGACCCACAGACCTGAGCGACTGAACATTTCCTGCTTCTCTGTCATCAGGTTATAATCAATCTCCTCGTACACGGCCTCAGAGAAGGGATCCAAGGGTCTTCTGGAACCTGAAAACAAAGGTCAGGGTTTGTACAGGATCATAGAAACCAGAGATGGGAAACACTATGGGATCATCCAGCCCCTCCCCCTCAGGCCTAGTGCGAGCCTGAAAACTACAGCCCATACCCACTGCTGGAATTTAATTGAGCCAAGTGACAGGGCTTCTTTCCATAACAGCCCTTTGATGATGGTTCCCAGGGCTAGTTCGCTGTCAGGAAGCTTCCTCACATTCATCTTAAATGTTCCCTTTTTAATCTCATCCCATTATTCCTGGTTATTCCCCTTTGGAGCAGTTTAAATAATTCTTCCCCTACGCTGGTGTTTATCTGCAAAATACCAGAAACCTACTGACCGCTATACGTACCTACATGCCTCCAGCTTCCATCCAAGACACATCATACGATCCATTGTCTACAGCCAAGCCCTAAGATACAACCGAATTTGCTCCAACCCCTCAGACAGAGACAAACACCTACAAGATCTTTATCAAGCATTCGTAAAACTACAATACCCACCTGGGGAAGTGAGGAAACAGATTGACAGAGCAAGACGGGTACCCAGAAATCACCTACTACGGGACAGGCCCAACAAGGACAATAACAGAACACCACTGGCCATCACATACAGCCCCCAGCTAAAACCTCTCCAGCGCATTATCCACGACCTACAACCTATCCTGGAAAATGATCCCTCACTCTCACAGACCTTGGGAGGCAGGCCAGTCCTTGCTTACAGACAACCCCCCAACCTGAAGCAAATACTCACCAGCAACTACACACCACACCACAGAAACACCAACCCAGGAACCTATCCCTGTAGCAAACCTCGTTGCCTACTCTGTCCCCATATCTACTCTGGCAACAGCATCAGAGGACCCAACCACATCAGCCACACCATCAGGGGCTCATTCACCTGCACATCCACTAATGTCATATATGCTATCATGTGCCAGCAATGCCCCTCTGCCATGTACATTGGCCAAACCGGACAGTCCCTCCGCAAAAGAATAAATGGACACAAATCGGACATCAGGAATGGTAACATACACAAGCCAGTAAGTGAACACTTCAATCTCCCTGGTCATTCTATCACAGATTTAAAAGTCACTGTCATTGAACAAAAAAACTTCAGAAACAGACTTCAAAGAGAAACAGCAGAACTAAAATTCATTTGCAAATTCAACACCATTAATCTGGGCTTGAATAGGGATTGGGAGTGGCTGGCTCACTACAGAAGCAGCTTTTCCTCTCCTGGAATTGACACCTCCTCCTCTATTATTGGGAGTGGACTACATCCACCCTGATTGAATTGGCCTTGTCAACACTGGTTCGCCACTTGTGAAGTAACTCCCTGCTCTCCATGTGTCAGTATATAATGCCTGCATCTGTAGCTTTCACTCTATGCATCCGAAGAAGTGAGGTTTTTACTCACGAAAGCTTATGCCCAAATAAATCTGTTAGTCTTTAAGGTGCCACCAGACTCTTTGTTGTTTTTGTAGATACAGACTAACACGGCTACCCCCTGATACTTATCTGCAAAATGGTGATAACACTTTTTTTTCATAGACTTTAAGGCCAGATGGGACCATTAGAACATCTAGTCTGACCTCCTGTATAGCACAGGCCACTGCATTTCACCCAGATACCCGTAGGTTTGAGTCCAAAGATGCACTTAGACTAAAGCATTTCAGTCCTCAGTAGAATAAGCTCTTGTGTGCGACAGGCAGAAAGCAGGAGCGACGAAGGTACCACCAAAGGCCAAGGCCCCTGCAATGGCAGGGAACTGACTAGGTGAGAGATGCCTAGATAATCCTGGCAGGCGATCCATGCTCCATGCTTCAGAGGAAGATGAAAATGCCCCCAGGTCCCTTTTTGCCAATCTGCCCTGGGGGGAAATTCCTTCCTGACCCCAAATCTGACAATCGGTTTGACCCTGAGCATGTGGAAAAGACACACCAGCCAGAGATCTTAGAAAGAGGTTTCTCTGTAGCACCTCAGAGCGCTGGTCCAGCCCATTCAGTGTCACAGCTCCCTCATTAGCTAATGTCTGATGCTTAAGAGGAGGGCAAGAAACAAAACAAAACACAAATATGGGCCTTCCCAGAATTCCATCCTGACCCAGGCAGGTGACTGGATGAAGCCCTGAAGCATGAGATCTGATTATAGTCATTGTCTTACTGCAAAGTTGTGAATGTTACGTGTATGTTGATGACAATCCCATTCTCTATCTTCTTCCCAAGGAGCTGGTAGCTAATGTTTGTATGTGTGTTATAGATGTAAAATCCTCTATAAGTGCCAGCTTTCAGTACAATACAGTATAATGCTCCTTTCCCGCACTTCTCCTTCCTAAGATTGTCTTTTCTACTGGATCAGTCTCTTCACAACTATTTACCACAGCTCAATTTTTATACAGCATTAAACACCACAAGGAGATGGGACAGGGGGTTCCCACCCAGAGAGGGGTGATGGCTGGAGACCTGAGTAGGCACTCCTGGAGTGGATCACCGGAGGGTGGGTGGGGGGAATACAGATGCAGCTTCTCTGAAACTGTGATGCTCCCTAGCTAGTATCATCTCCAGATTTCATGGCTGGGCTGTTCCACTGCCATAGTTAATGAAATATTAAATGAGAGAGGAGTTAGGCACCCTCATCCACCCCACCCAGCCTGGTATCACCCCTCACTCTGACACCTTGCAGCCCCCCTGCTATAGCAGAGGCATTTCACACAGTGACACCAATCAGCACCCACCTCTGCGCTGTGCCCTGGCACTTTGCACCTGTGCCCCCAAGATGATTAAGACCAGACAGAGCAGGGCCCCCAGGATAATGCAGACGACCACAGGTACCATGACTCTCCAACTGTCAATTAGAGGGTGGTGCGGGGAAGCTGGATGGAAATGAGCATGCAAAAGGGAGAGATTATTCTCCCCAGTCACTCACTGCATGGCCCAGGACAAGAGGGTAATGGGCTGGGACACAGTCTGTGCTCCATGGGGGCAGCTCACAGGGGACTGTTTAAATCATGGGCCCTGCCCTGTCAGCTGGAGCCAGAGACAGGAATCATCCTGCTCAGCAGGGCCTGCAGCTCCCACCCGGGTGTCATTCGCCCTCAGATGTCACAGGCCAGGGAAAGGAGCTCCTTCCCTCAGGCTGCAGCTTCCAGCTCCTCCTCTGTGACCCAGCCCCAGGGGAATGTAACCCTTGATGGGAGGAGGGGGATGCTTACCTGGCGTATTTGGGTAATCTGTCCTCTCTGTCAGACCTGCAAAGGGAAAGGGAGGAGAGTTAGAGCCTGGAGCAAGGGGGAGGTGACGTGTTTGTTCCCCGGGGGAACCTCACCACTAAGAGTCCCTGGTTGTCCCCAGCTGTCACCTCTGCAAACTCGCTCACAGCAGCACAAGGCCTGTTCGTTAGTGATTTAGGGCCCAAGTCCCTTGTGCTCTGTGCAGCAATGAGGACTCTAGTAACAAACCAGCACACTGGGGCCTGTGATGGATGCAGGGGCTATGTGGGCTGATGCCTGAGCCAATCTGACCCCACAAAGGTTCCACCCCATAGCATCCATGATGGTCCTGCACACAGGAGATGGGAGGGCCTGGTCTGGGACCAAATGGATAGCGGGTGGTCTGATCCATCGTCCTTCCTGAAAATTACAGCATGTAACAGAAACATCTCCTGTCACTCACCTGAGCAATTCACTGCAACATCTTCCTTATGACCACAGTTGCTCTCACCCCAGGGCTTGGCAGGACAGTCCCAGAGAGATGACTCTGTCCCTCTGCAGTTCAGCTTCTCCACCCAGATGGGACCAGTCCCCTCACCGAATGCAGCCTCGCCCGGGGCAGATACAGCAGATCCACAGCCCAGTTGTTTACACACAACATTAGCATCCGCCATGTCCCAGGAGTCATCACAAACTGTTCCCCAGGAGCCATGGTACCAAACCTCCACTCTCCCCGAGCATCTGTCCTCTCCTCCCATGACACGTAACTTCTCCTGGTCTGGAAATGCAGAAACCTCACATGTTACTGGGACAGCTGGAAAAGTCCTTAGGGATCAAGAGTGAGACAGTGAGAAGCAGAGATACCTGTGCAGCTTGGAGAGTTTGGGCATTCGGCAAACAGGGTCTGAGTTGGTTTTGCTTTTTTTCCTATGGAGAGAAAAAGCCGAGGTGAATGCACTGGGTTGTGTGTGATGTGGGAGTAGAATTTATCTGTATTTTAAACCCCTAATTTCAGCACTGTATGAACTGAAATGTGAACTTTAGGTCATTTCATACCTAATTAATTTGCTCTTCAGCTGTTACTCAGACACACAGGCCGACATGCACATAGACTTGTGGGGGATTCCAGTCTTGACACAAACTGCACAGCCTGGGCCCATCTCTGATTGTTCATCCCAAAAGGATTAATAACCACAGAGCTGCCTAATGACGGTCTCTAGGGAGAGGCTTTTCTAGGATCTCACACTGCCTTATCACACTGTATAACACGGGTCTCTTTTATAATTAATTGATTAACTTCCATGTTTGTTGTTAATCAGAAAAATGCTTATTCCTATAAAAGACTGTGAAAATATGTTTGTATCTTGTGTTGAGAATTTACATCTGTCTACACTGAGATGTGAACAACAACAAGTTCTATCCTGATCCTTCAATTAATTAAACACATCATGTATATGTGTTTTGCACGCACACGTGCAGCTAGTTTCAGAATTACCAGTGCAAGAAATATGGGTCTCGTCAGCTCGGTCATCACATGATTTTGGATTCCAGGGCTCTGACAGGCACAGCCAGAGGGAGCTGTGCTGCTCACCGCATGCAATATGGTCCAGCCACATGGGACCAGAACCTGCTCCATATTCAAATTCTCTTTCAATCTGCCCTCCATCTCCACAGTTCAGCTGTTTGCAGACAATTGCTGCGATGACTCTAGACATCCCATTGGAGCAAACACTGCCCCACGTCCCATTGTAGAAAACCTCCAGCCGCCCAGCACAGTCACTGTCGCTCACCAGCCTTAGATCTGTGAATTCTAGAAGGAAATGCACAAAAAGGGAATTTAAATCATCTGATTCTGAAATGAACTGGGGCATGAAGAGTGAAATCCCAGCAATTGCTAACAATCCTGTGCATCATTCTGCAGGAGCAAGTGTCAGAAGCACTCCAAGAATCAGAGACTCTTTTAGAGCCCACAGGCCCCTTAGAAATACAGAGGGCATCTCTTGAAGGCCACCATTTACCAGCAAATCCATACAGATTGTAATAGATTAAGGCCAGAGAGGATTGAGACATGGGCAGGCCAGATGCCAATGTCCAGCCAAGGCTGCAGGCATTAGCTGAGAACTGACAATCTTGTAACTGGAGACCATCTCCACATCCATGGAGGTCATCTGTATGTTTGTTTTGCTCGAAACAGGTGTTAGTCTTGTAAGAATGTACTTAGTGTTTAGACTCTATGAAATGGTGGTTAGTTGCTGCAGGCATTAATCTCACTGGTAATGTCTGTGGTCCATGCTACAAGAAAATATGTAAGTTTTGCTTTATAAGTTTGAAAATGTTTTCTCTGAAATTATGTACTCAGGCACAGGAATCATGCCCCCATCCATCCCCAAGGACTATCAAAACCAGATGGGCCATCAAGGATCATCACAATATACAGGATTGGTTAATGGCCTTATCGCACCCAGGGAGCAGCACATGCAGAAGGCCTCGTCCCATAGCTTTGAAGGCTGGAAGAGGGAAATAAAAATGGTAGATATGAGGATTTTTCATCTTTTTGGCTGTTTGAACTATGACAGGGCTAGAGACATCAAACTGAAGCCAGAGACCCCAAGGGGTTACCCCTGGGTCAGCGCTGAAGGACATTTGGAACTGACAGATCATTACAACTCTGTCACTCCTAGGATGTAAATGGCAACTCATTTGTGTGTAGATGTTTGCTTGCTTTAATCTATAAATAACCCCTTTATTTCCTTTCCCTAGTTAATAAATGTGTATATGGTTTATTATAGGATTGGCTACAGGCATTGTCTTCAATGTAAGATCTAGGGTACCAACTGATCTGAGGTAAGTGACTGGACTCTTGAGACTGGAAGCAACCTGAATGTGGTGTGATTTGTGGTGTAAGTGACCAATTATCACTAAGTCCAGTTTGTGTGGGTGGCAAGATAGACTGGAGAGTCTAAGGGGACTGTCTGTGACTCCATGGTAAGATTGATATAGTGATCCAGGAGTTCACATCTCCCACACTCCAAACCCCTCGGCGGCAACCCCGCCACACATCACCTCTATACTGATGCACATAAGAAAATTCATTCCGCACATGGATGTAAAAAATAGAGGGAACGTTGGTCCAGGAGTTCACATCTGTTACTGTCTTGGTGAAACCTAATTAGAGAACACACCACCAGTTCGGGGTGTTGCCTTGTTTCTCACCATCTGCCCTGAGGTGGGCACTCAGAGCCGTGAGCCACTCCAGACAGCGTGACAGGGATCATGAGAACAAATAGTTTGACCTTCTGTAAAACAGCTGCATAGAGCCTAATAACTTGAGTTTGACTTAAGCATCGCTTCCAGAAAGGCATCCGGTCTAGACAGGAAGACTTCAAGAGATGCAGAATGCACCATTTCCCTGGTAGTTTGTTCTGATGGTTAATCACCCTCCCTGTTAAAAACCTGGGCCTTATTTCTGATGTGAATTTGTCTGGTTTCAGCTTCCAGCCATCGACTCTTGTTCTGCCTTCCTCCATTAGATTAAAGAGCCCTTTAGTAAGTGTATGTTCTCCTTGTGATGGAACTTATGCACTGTAATCAAGTTACCTCTTGATCATTTTGATAAGCTGAATAGATTCAGCATCTTAAATCTCTCACCGTAAGGCTTTTATTCATCAGATCACTTTTGTGGCTCTTCTCTGCTCCCTCTCCAATTTTTGTGGACATCAGAACTGGACACAGTATTCCAGTATCTGTCTCACCATTGCCATATACAACAGTAAAATTTAGTCCCCACTCCTACTCACTACTCCCCTGTTTATACATCCATGGTTCGCATTAGCCCGTTTTGCCACAACGGCACTGGAACATGGGAGCTCATGTTCAGTTATTTATCCACTAGGAGCCACAGTCACTGGTTTCCATGATACAGCCTCCTTCAGATACCTGAGATGCAGCATTCTAACATTAGGGAAATATTGCAATATCTCCAATACCTCTGGATGTGAGCTGAGGACTTTCTAATGGTAACCCTGGTAGGTAGTTACACAAGGGAAGGGAGGCAGAGACAGTCAGGGAGAGTATCATTCTCAGCGATCTCCTTAAAATCTGTCCCCTCAATTAAATTGCCTGGTAACCAGTCTAAACAAAAGCATTCACAGAACAGACCTGAGCAAAGAACTCCCGCATCCTCTTTGTGTCTGCAGTTGTGCTGGCCCCAGGCCCTGGAAGGACACGCCCAGAGATCGGATTCATTCCCAGAGCAGTTCACATCATCCAGCCAGATCTGCCCAGATCCTTGCCCATAATGAGCAGAGACAGTTGCATTGATGGCGTGTCCACATCCCAGTTGTTTGCAAACAACATTGGAGTCTGACAGATCCCAGGAATCATCACAGACTGTCCCCCAGCTGCCATTGTAATAAATCTCCACTCTCCCAGCACAGCGACCTGTCCCATTCACCAGTCTGATCTGCCGGCTCCCTGCAGGGATAGATCCCAGCTGTTAATATGTATTTTCCTACTCAACAGAGAATGTCTGTGAGATTTAGAAATGAATCACCTGAGCAAACAACACCAACGTCCTCAGCAATTCCTGGCTGGGCTATTTCAGACGTGGAGTTGTCACAGAGAGTCAGACGAGTCTCATTTCCTGCACACTGGACACTTCTCAGCCCCACGGGGCCCGTTCCTCGCTGAGACTTACGGGGGTTATAAGTTTTCTCAGCGGCTCCGCACTGGAGCTGCCTGCACACCACACTGGCATTGGTCATGTCCCACTGGTCATCCAGCACTCTGCTCCACACACCATGGAGGGAAATCTCAACTGTCCCATCGCACCGGCTCTCTCCATTCAGCAGTCTGAGTGATTCAGAGCGACCTGGGCTCAGGAGAGATGGGAAATACACTGAATAACACTCCCTGTTATACACTAGAAATAATACAGAGTGTGCATGAAATTATGGACTGTTTCTCAATAAGAAGGTTAACACCCAATGATTGGAGCGTGTCACAGTGTTAAATGGAACAACCTCTGTCAGAAGAAACTTTCTCTTTTGAATCTCTAAGTGAAGCTGCTATAAGGATTGTAACACGCTGAGCTTGCCAGCAGGGCTTGTCAGCAGACCCGGTAAATGAGTGAGTGAGGGAATTCCTGAAGTCTCTGTGTGTGGTGGTGGAATGGCTGCTGAAGTCTTAGTCACTTTATCCAGGTTTAAATGCCTGGAAGCCAGTGAATGGTGTCTGCACAAGCACTTAGCAGGTGGGTCATGAGTGATTTAGGCAAGTCTGCCTTGAGGCAGTTTGGCCAGTGGAAGAGCAGGGTTCACGGTGGTCAGCAATGGGTTATTGTTGGTAAATTCCCTTAGTTCCCTCTGATCTTTGCTCAGTAGGTGGCAACTTTCTTGGTTCACCTGGATCCAGTGCAGGAGCTTTTAGTGTGAGACAGTTCCTAGCACTCATGGTTCTGACTGGAGCTGTCCCCTGAAGTGTGGTGTCATCTCTGAGCCCAATGTGAGATTCCAGCTGATCAATTCACACCACACTAAGCAGGTTGTGTGTAGGGCGGGGAAGGAGACATTCTCTGTTGGTGAATATTGTGACTCCCTTGGGTTGTGAATCTCAGTGTTTGTGTGTGTCAAAGAATCAATGAGTCCTACAGCAAGGTGGTAAGTTAGGAATTACTCACCGAGTTCAGACCCAGGTGCAGCCAGAAGACACTGACAATGGTAAAAGACAAGAGCAGAGTCAGTGCAGGGCGCACGCACTGTCTGTGTCAGGTACAGTATGTACTAGTATGGCAACCTGATGGGTGCAGTGTGTGTGCACTGGATCCAAACAGCTCAAATATCTTGGTAGTCAAATAAAATTTTAAGGCTAAGAGTGAAATCCTGGCCCCCTGAAGGTAATGGTAAAACCTTCATTGACTTCAACGGAGCCAGGAGTTAGCCCTAAGACTGGGCAGGAGAATGCCTGCATGCAGCTAGTGTAGTGTAAGGGAAGAGAGTAGATTTGGGGCTTTCCGAGGAGACTCATGGCTAAAACTGGATACCACAGGCCCTCGGGAAGGGCAGATGGGATCGGGGCAGATGGCACTCGTAAGGAAGGGACCAGGTGTTTTTACTTAGAAGGGATTCTCCTTCCAGCAGCTAAGAAGAAAGATTAATAAAACTGGGAATTCTCAGCTTGGAAAAGAGATGACTCGGGGGATATGCTAGAGGTCTATAAAATCATGATTGGTGTGGAGAAATCATAGAATCATAGAATATCAGGGTTGGAAGGGACCTCAAGAGGTCATCTAGTCCAACCCCCTGCTCAAACTGCCCAACTAAATCATCCCAGCCAGGGCTTTGTCAAGCCGGGCCTTAAAAACCTCCAAGGAAGGAGACTCCTACACCTCCCTAGGTAACGCATTCCAGTGCTTCACCACCCTCCTAGTGAAATAGTGTTTCCTAATATCCAACCTGGACCTCCCCCACTGCAACTTGAGACCATTGCTCCTTGTTCTGTCATCTGCCACCACTGAGAACAGCCGAGCTCCATCCTCTTTGGAACCCCCCTTCAGGTAGTTGAAGGCTACTATCAAATCCCCCCTCATTCTTCTCTTCTGCAGACTAAACAATCCCAGTTCCCTCAGCTTCTCCTCATAAGTCATGTGCTCCAGACCCCTAATCATTTTTGTTGCTCTCCGCTGGACTCTTTCCAATTTTTCCACATCCTTCATGTAGTGTGGGGCGCAAAACTGGACACAGTATTCCAGATGAGGCCTCACCAATGTCGAATAAAGGGGAACGATCACGTTCCTCGATCTGCTGGCAATGCCCCTACTTATACAGCCCCAAATGCCGTTAGCCTTCTTGGCAACAAGAGCACACTGTTGACTCATATCCAGCTTCTCGTCCACTGTGACCCCTAGGTCCTTTTCTGCAGAACTGCTACCTAGCCATTCGGTCCATAGTTTGTAGCAGTGCATGGGATTCTTCCGTCCTAAGTGCAGGACTCTGCACTTGTCCTTGTTGAACCTCATCAGGTTTTTTTTGGCCCAATCCTCTAATTTGTCTAGGTCCCTCTGTATCCAATCCCTACCCTCTAGTGTATCTACCACGCCTCCTAGTTTAGTGTCATCTGCAAACTTGCTGAGAGTGCAGTCCACACCATCCTCCAGATCATTAATAAAGATATTAAACAAAACCAGCCCCAGGACCGACCCTTGGGGCACTCCGCTTGAAACCGGCTGCCAACTAGACATGGAGCCATTGATCACTACCTGTTGAGCCCGACGATCTAGCCAGCTTTCTATCCACCTTACAGTCCATTCATCCAGCCCATACTTCTTTAACTTGGCGGCAAGAATACTGTGGGAGACTGTATCAAAAGCTTTGCTAAAGTCAAGGAATAACACATCCACTGCTTTCCCCTCATCCACAGAGCCAGTTATCTCATCATAGAAGGCAATTAGGTTAGTCAGGCACGACTTCCCCTTGGTGAATCCATGCCGACTGTTCCTGATCACTTTCCTCTCCTCTAAGTGTTTCATAATTGATTCTTTGAGGACCTACTTCATGATTTTTCCAGGGACTGAGGTGAGGCTGACTGGCCTGTAGTTCCCCGGATCCTCCTTCTTCCCTTTTTTAAAGATGGGCACTACATTAGCCTTTTTCCAGTCATCTGGGATCTCCCCCGATCGCCATGAGTTTTCAAAAATAATGGCTAATGGCTCTGCAATCTCATCCGCCAACTCCTTTAGCACCCTCGTATGCAGCGCATCCGGCCCCATGGACTTGTGCACGTCCAGTTTTTCTAAATAGTCCTGAACCACTTCTTTCTCCACAGAGGACTGGTCACCTTCTCCCCATATTGTGCTGCCCAGTGCAGCAGTCTGGGAGCTAACCTTGTTCGTGAAGACGAAGGCAAAAAAAGCATTGAGTACATTAGCTTTTTCCACATCTTCGGTCACTAGGTTGCCTCTCTCATTCAGTAAGGGGCCCACACTTTCCTTGAATGATGGGCAGGACCCTGTAGGCTTAGTCATGGTGTGTAATGTTACCAGTGACACTGGGCTCTGTGGGAGACAGTCCTGGAAGCTACATGTACATTATTAGGAAGAAGGTTTAAATGCAGGGCTTCTCCAGTAAGTTTTTCTGTAAGGATCGTAGTACCAGTCTCAGGACCGGCCAGTCAAGAAGCCCTATGGAGACACTGTACATGGATTTGAAGATGAGGCAGAGAGGGGAGCTGCAAACTTCATTAAGCAGGAGGGGTCGCTTTGGTGAGGGGAGAAGCAGAAGATCACAATGACCTCTTTGTGTTTCAAAACTCTGTGGATCTATGACCCAGACCCAGAAGATGCGCTCCATTTAGCCATAAGGGAACCAGATTGTCTAGCCATTAAAATTAAGTTTTCTAGTGAATTATTTTTTTCCACAGGGCCCCTGCCACTTTCAGTGCCCAGGATGGATAAATCAGGGTTGTGCAGAATCAGGCTGTTGCCTGTACAACCCCTGCCTCATTCACTTTAGAAACTGGAAGGCCTGTAGAGAATGAGCAGGGGAGCGCAGGAAGAACTAGGATGATCTTGTTAAGAGCAGTGACCCTCATTCAGTAGAACTCAGTTCTATTCCTGATTCTGTCACAGATTTCACAGGTGATGCTGAGCAGGTCTCTTAAGCCAGTTTTTATGCAGTGTGAGTTTCAGAAGTACTGAGCACTCTCAACTGCTGCTAGGGTCAAGACAAGATGTGGCTACTCAGCTCCTCTGCAGTCAGGCAGTGAGTGTGTGTGTGTGGGGGGGAGGGGGGATGAGCACAGGGCTGTGAGTCAAAATACTGAATTTTATCCTGGCTCTGCTGCTGACTCACTGGGGGGCCTTGGGCAAGTCACTTTGCTTTTCTCTCTCAGTTTCACCATCTGTAAATCAGAGCTAATAATAATACTTACCCACCTGCTTCCCTGGAGTTTGTGAAGGTTTATTAATGTCTGGACAGTTCTTTGAATCCAAGATATGGTGAGTACTCTGAAGAATCTGGCCCTGAGTGTCACAGGTTGGTGCCCAATCACCCCAAATAAGTAACAAGTTTGGAATTTTGGTTTTAATCATTCTATGTAAAATTTTCAGAAGAACCTAACTAATGTAGGAGCCTAAGTGCCATTTTCAGAAGTGACTTAGGCAACAAGAGGTTGAAGTCTCCATGGTTCTTCGGCTCCTGCGTTACTCGAAAAAATGGGATTTAAGTCCCTAAGTCACTTAGGCACTTTTGAAAATCTTATTCTTGGACTTCTAAGTGTCTAAGTCACTTCTGAAATGGGCATAATAATGGTGCTATTTCCCAGGGTGTTATGAAGACAAATTCATTCATGTCTGTGGTGCACTCTGATACTATGGTGATGAGCACCCTAAAAAAGCCCATGAAGAAATTAATGTCTGTATGCTGTGCAGTGTTTGTATGGTACGTATAGTAAATAAGGCCCTGGATCGCATATTGAATGATGAGATAAAAGGAAATATTTAACAACTCCCTCATCCCCTGAGCCCCAACCTTGTGTGTGTGTGTGTGTGTGTGTGTGTGTGTGTGTGTGTAGGGGGAATAATAGGATGTGTGCATGAAATTAGATTGTATCATAATTTATACACACAAGGGAGGGATGGGAGCTGACTTAATATTACATGGGTAACCTTAACACTGCTATTTCCTAATTCTTGAGCATTTGGCTTTGACTGTTTAAGGATTTATTTTTATTTTTATGTAAGGTAAATATTAGAGGTTGTCGACAACCCACAAGTATTTCAAATGCAGTATTTCAGTTTTTAAACAGGTCCGAGATATTGGCATGTGGAAATGGAATGAGAATTTTTGTTTAGATTCTAACTAAAATGTTGATTTATTTCAACTTTTGGAAAATTAAACCTTCAATTTTCCTTTTCAGTTTTTGGGTTTACAGGTTTTTCCCCTTCCTTCCCCTTTCTATTGTTTCATCTTTTCTTCCACCTTAAAACATTAGAAAAAAGTTAAAAAGTGTAATAAAGCAGGGGGGAAATTTTTTGTGTTTTTTTTTTTAACTGGAAAGATGTGAAAAAAGGTAATTAAAAAATACAAATTGAGATAAGGTGCTACTTTCTCTGTGGTGTGCTACCAAAAATGCCCTCAGGAACTCAAGTGAGAGAAGGGAAATGGTCATTTTCAGCAATTTATAGTTCAGCCAAAATGGAAGGAATTTCACTGGAGTAGGTGGAGGAACATTCTTGGCCCCACACTGACCCCTTCCCAAACTGCAAAGGCCTGCTGCAAACAATGAAGGCACGAGAGCTTCTCAAAGCCGTCGAGAATATTTTATAATAGAAATTGTGAAGCAACCTCTATATTGGCGGTTGCTACTAGCGCCCCCTCTAATTACTTTAGCAGTGATTTGGAGAAGGATGGGGCCAATGAATTGATGACATTTATGTAACCCAAGGGGCAAAGTGCTGCCCCTGCTCCGCTGCCCTGCATAAGGACAGAGTTGCTGACTAAAGCTCTTCCTGGAAAATCCAGGGCTTTCCTGTAATAATATTATTTACTTTAATTTTGTGTTTAATATATTTACTATCATTATGTGTGGTTTAGAATCTAGCTCCCCCTCCCCTTGCTGTGCCCTGAGGTTCCCCTGCTCTGGGAGCAGTGTCACACACTGACGGGCAGGTGTCCTTAATCCAGCATTTCTCCTGCACTTACCTGAGCAAATCACACTGGCATCATTGTCGTGTGAGCACTGAGAGGCCCCCAGAGCAGTAACAGGGCAATGGCCCAAATGGGTTTCAGTCCCTTTGCAGTGAAATGTGTCTGTCCAGACAGAGCCAGTTCCCTTCCCAAAATACCCTCCTCCTGGGGCTGATACAGCGAATCCACAGTCAAGCTGATGACAGAGAACATTGGCATCCAGTAAATCCCAGCGTGAATCACAGAGGGTTCTCCAGACACCAAGAACCTGGATCTCCACCCTCCCTGAGCATGCTGTGCTGCCATTCACCAGCCGGAACCCTGTGTGCCGAAGGGAGAAGGGGTTTAGAAAGGGAGCCTTGGAACTATTTTATACCAAATAGTTAAAGAAAGGAAAGTCAGGGGGCATTGATCTCTTTTTCATTATCTTGGCTTGTTTGGGTTTTTGATCCAACCCTATCCAAACCAGCTCCCTACACAGTGAGATCAGTACATTGCTTGGCCCTAATCTAGAATACACATCATTGGAATTTTAAAGACATTGTGCTGAGTTCTTACGTGAGCATATGGCACTAGCATCATTTGTGTGTGAGCACATCTGATTTTCTTGTAATTTCCTGGGACAGGAGAGCAGGAGAGACTCATTCCCCACACACTGGAATTCTTCAGTCAAGATCTTTCCTTGTCCTTCTCCAAAGTGAGCTCCTCCTGGGATAGATACAGCTATTCCACACTCAAGTTCATTACAGATAACGCTGGCAACTTTGAGATCAAAGTGTGAATCACAGACTGTGGTCCAAGTGTTTCCATGTATTATCTCCACACGTCCTGAGCAGGCACCGTCCCCTCCAACCAGCCGAGGCTTAATGTGTCCTAGAAAGTCAATGAAGGTTGAAAATTATAAATGGGCCTTTAGGAGTTAGGATGCTTCACTGACATAAAGCTCATTGCTGCCTTCACTTGGCCACCAAACCACAATAGTACTAAAAAGGCAAGGTATAAATAATGGGAAAAGGGGGATTTAGATAACTTCTAATGTATATTGATTGCTATGCTATGTAGAAAACTGATAAGGGAAGCTAAAGACATCAGGGTAACATCCATGACTGGCAGGACTATGAACAACAAGAAGGAGTTTTTAAGTATACTAGGAACACACAAACAAACAAATCCTTACATTGGTGTAGGTACATTACAAATAGAGATGGTTAAAATTTTAATAATGATGCAGAAAAGGCAGAAGTGTTCAATAAACATATCTGCTGTACAGACCGCAGGCAGGAGGACTCAGGGGACGCAGCTATATGGAAGGGCTGGGGACAGGGCTAGGGGTGGGATCCTCCTGTGTCTTTCTGATATGCCATACAGCTATAAATATCTTACTGGTACGGCATACTGGACCGTACCACCATACTTGCACCATTACTTGTGTCTTACATATGACATTCTTGTTAATACAAGCCAGAATGACATTTCCCTTTTTCGCAACAGCATCACACCTTTTCAATTTGTGATCCACTATAACTCCCAGATCGTTTTGTGCAGTACTGCTGCCTAGTCAGTTATTCCCTATTTTGTTGGGTTTTTTTTTTTTGGGGGGGGGGGTGTTTTTGCATTCGATTTTTCCTTCTTAAATCTAGTATTTTGCACTTTATTGAATTGAAACTTACTGATTTCAGACCAATTCTCCAATTTATCAAGATCATTTTGAATTTTAATCCTGTCTTCCAAAGAGTTTGCGATCCCTCTCAGCTTGATGTCATCCACAAATTTTATCAATTTATTCTCTACTCCATCATCCAAGTCATTAACAAAAACATTGAATAGTGCCAGACTCAGGACAGTGCTATTATTTATTTATCCATAGGGACACAGCAATCACAGAGAAAAGGGATAAAGCAACTGAAGGTCTACAGGCCTATGTTTTACCTAAAGCTCAGCATTTCCCTCAAAACTGGGCTGATAACTTATCCCAGGTATCCCTGCTTCTGGGGACCGAGTTTCAATCTCCTTCCCTACAGATCCTGCATCATCCCCTCTGTTTATCAGGGCTCTCCTTTTAACAATTCCCAAGCTCTCTGTTTAAGATTTCTACCTTGGGGGCTCCTCCCCAACAAGGTGTGGTTATGCTCAGCTTGGTCAGAGGAAGAAGTTCAAAGGCCTTGACACCTGTATTGTCAGTTAATTACCAGTGACTGGGTTCCCTAGAGCCATTATCTGCCTTCCTGGGACATATGGGGAGCTCAGACGGGAGATACCCTTTGAACCCTGGTAGGAAATGTGAAAATAGCAATAAAAGGAACTGAGGTACACATAATATTCACAGAAATACAGATGTAGCCCATGCTCTTTGCAGAGGACATACTAGACAAAGAACTGAACTTGAGCCCCCAATGTGTGATGCTGTGGTTAAAAGGACTAAGATGATCCTTGGATGTATAAACGGGAGCAATGAGTACTGCTGGCTGAAATACAGGATTTCTAGTGTACAGGAAATTTCACTATTTTAAAATGTCCTGTAAACTGGAAATGACCCTAAAATTTTGTTTTGGAAACTCCAGCCCATGGTGTATCCAACCTGAAATTTGCGCCCAGGAACCCCAACAGATGCGGAGTGACACTGACATCCTTGTCAGTTTCACCACTGTTAGCACCAGGACAAGCATGTTAATTTCTCACAGCCACTGCTGGGGCTCTGGGGCAGGTTCATCATGTGGCCTGCCCTGGACTGGGGTCCCCCTGGCTTCCAGACCCCTTGGCCAGCTGGCAGCCTAAGCAGGCAAATAGCCCAATCCAGCCCATTCTGCAAGGCAGGGCTGCCCCGGAACCGCAGACCCTGGGACACCAGAACCCATCCAGGACTTCCAGGCCCTGCTATGCAGACCCTGGATCTGATCCTTGGTTAGAGCTGGGATTCCCAGGGCTTTCAGTCTCCTTTCCCATGGCAGAGAGCCTGAAAGCATTGGCAGGGCTGCCCTGGAGGTACAGACCCTAGAAAGAGCAGAGTTTCCAATTCTAGAACAATCTACGTGACAGGGTTAACAGGAACTGACCAGGGAAGCTAGCAGGGATCCATGTTGGTTTCCACCAGACCCCCCTTGTGGTTTTGAGAAAGTTTACTGAACTCAGTTCCATGATAAATGTTGAGTTCAACAAACTTGTATTTTCCAATGAAATTCTGGTTTGCAAGATAATTTCCTACCAGCTCTAGTAGGAAGGTGATTTTACCTTGTATACACCATTGGTGAGACCAATATTGCATCCAGTTTTAGTGTCCATATTTTAAGAAGGATGTTAAAAAATTAGAAAGGGTGCAGAGAAAAACCACAATAATGATTCGGGGGCTTGAAAATGTGCCTTGCAGTGAGAGATTTATGGAGGTCAATCTGTTTATTTTATCAAAAAGATGACTGTGACATTCTATACCTTGGGGTAATGTGCTGTAACCCCCATATTCCTCACTTTCATATAATCGTGATCTTACGTATAAAGCATGCCTTGTAAGGTATCATGGGAAAGGTTATGATCTGCCAAAAGTCATTTCTCTATCCATATATGTATATCATTAATGCATATGAAGTTATGAGAATTGTGTAGTATGGTTGTCACTAAAACATGCTGTAAGTTGGGGGAATCAGCCAGATATTAGCTCCCCAGAGGCAACAGCAAGGAAAGTAACCAACGCTCGGTGCGGTGGCAAACAACCCATCAACAGCCATTGTCCAGCAAAGGAGCTACAATGCAATGACTCACCAGCATCATGCCACACCAGGGGAATTGCTCAACCTTGCTTGGAGAGACTCCGTAATGCTCACCTGACTCTGAAGGAGGGGGAGGCAAAGCCAAGAGGGAGGAAAGGACATGATAAAAGGAAGAGATGTTTGCCATGCTCTTCCTCTCTCTTCCACCTACATCTACAGACACCACACCAAGCGACTGAAGCGCTGATCAAAGGGGAGAGCCTGGCTGAAGAGTAACCAGCCAGCCTGTGGTGAGAAGCATCTAAGTTTGTAAGGACACTGAAAGTGTTAAGATCAGCGTAGAATGCGTTTTGCTTTTATTTCATTTGCCCAAATCTGACTTGTTATGTTTTGACTTATAATCACTTAAAATCTATCGTTATAGTTAATACTTCTGTTTGTTTATTCTACCTGAAGCAGTGTGTTTGGTTTGGAGCATGTCAGGGACTCCCCTTGGGATAACAAGCCTGGTACATACCAATTTCTTTGTTAAATTGACGAACTCATATAAGCTTGCAGCATCCAGTGGGCATAATTGGACACTGCAAGACGGAGGTTCCTAGGGTTGTGTCTGGGACCGGGGGTAATGGCTAGTGTCATTCGGTTGCACAATCCAAGGAGCAGCTTACATGCCAGAGGCTGTGCGAGAACAGCCTAGGAGTGGGGGTTCTCATAGCAGAGCAGGGTAAGGCTGGCTCCCAGAGTCAAGGATTGGGGTGACCTAGCAGATCACCAGTCCAGATAACACCAGGAGAACATCACAATGACCTAGAAGTGACTTGATTGCAGTGTATAAGTACCTTCGCAGGGACAAAACACTACATACTAAAGGCCTTCTCAGTCTAGTGGAGAAAGGCATAACACCAACCAATGAATGGAAGTTAAAGCCAGATAAATTAGAGGTAAGGCATACATTTTTCAGAATGATGGTGATGAAATATTGAAACAAACTACCAAAGGAAGCAGAAGATTCTCCACCTCCTGAAGTATTCAGAACAAAATTGCATGCCTTCTCGAAGATGTGCTTTAGTCACACAAGTTATTAGATTCAGTACAGGAGTAACTGCATTAAATGCTATAGCTTGTGTTACTTAGGAGGTTAGACTAGAATATCTAAAGCTCCTTTCTGGCCCTATAACCTATAATGAAATGAATCAAAAAGAAAGTAAAATTTGCAAAGTGAAGCACTCAAACATTCTGAATGCCAGACTTGTACTTACCTGTGAAACCTTCATTAGTCCCTTTTGTGACTATGCATTATGATACAATCTTTAATTACATGATCAGATGCTATTTTTTCCACTTGACCCCTCCCTCATTCAGTGCAGAGGACACACGGTGCTCACAGATGGGTAGATGGTCAATAGTTCTTTTTATATTCACTCTTTAATGTGTGGCCATGATGTCCTGCACGTCATCCAAACCCTAATCTGAAAACTGAATTATTAATTTCTGCATGAGATTGTCTGTAGTGCTAATTTCTATATTAAACGAGTGCTTTACAAAGACTAATTAATTTCTCTTCACAACACCCCTGGGAGGTAGGGAAGTGTTATCTCCATTTTACATGTGGGGAATGGAAGTCCAGAGACACTATGACCAAAATTATCAAAAGTGTCCCTAAGTTTTGGTGCCCAACTTGAAACATCCAGGCCCTGGTTTTTCAAAGTACTTAGCCTTACACAGCACAGCTCCCACTGACTTCAGTTTACAGCAGCGAGTGCTCAGCACTTCTGTAAATCAGACCCCCACGGTTACAAGGGGGCCACCCATAAAATGAGGAACACACAACTAATGACCACCTGTGAAACTTTTGGTTTCAGTGACTTGCCAAGCATCACATAGGAACACTGAGGCAGAGATAGAATCTAATTCCCAAGGGCAGTATTCACCTGCTTTAACAAGAGACCCTCCTTTCTTGTAACGGGATGGACACCCGCTCCTGCCTGGAAAGGTCTGAAAGCAGCCCTGGAGAGGGCTGCAGCTCTAAAAGCTGGGCTGATTGGGGAAGTGGCCGCAGCTGGGCTGTATAAAGACGCTGGGAGCCAGGAGCTCAGCAGTCTCCCTCTGCCTGTAGAAGGAGAAGGGCCTGGCTGCAGGGAGCTAGAGACAGGGTACCTGAGTGGAGCAGGGCTGGGAAAGGCAGAGGAGCTGGGGAGCCTGGAAAGCCCCAGGCTGCGGCCTAGCATAAGGCCAACAGGTACTGGGGGTTGCAGAGGGCAGCCCAGGAGTAGGTCAAGGCAGCAGGTCCAAACCCAACCTTGCCAGTGATGAGTAGGCTGATACTGCAGTCTGCCCCAGGGCGTGAGGCTAGAGGATGACTGGCAGTAGCCTTATACTGAGGCGAGGTGGGGATAGTGGGTGGGGGTTCCCTGGGAAGGGGATACCCTGAGAGAAAGGGGTTACTGCCAGGGGGCAGCACCCCAGCTAACAGGGCACCAGAGTCCAGGGAGGGACACGGGGGCCAGTTGGCAGTGGGACACCAGCCTGCAGAGGGTGCTCTGGCTGGAAATTGAGCTAATTCCCTGAGAGACCAGCAGGAGGCACTGCAGAGGTGAGTCTGCACTGCTATATTTCTCTTTCTGCAAACCCCTGCCTCACACACTGCACACTTTACAGTTTCTGCAACAAATGAGGCAGGGGACCTACAGACAACCACCTCCTTCACTCCACAGCCCTGATTCAGGGCAGTGTCTGTCCTGTGCACTGAATGAGGCAGGGGGTCCTGTGGAGAAAATAGCATGTCATCATGTAATGAAAGACTATATCTTAATGCATATGTACAAATGGGCAAAATAAATTTGCAAAGACAACTTTAATTCTGCCCTTTTCTTGTTTTTTATTGCTCAATTTTATGTTCCTTAAAAGTAATGTTTTGTGCATAATTGCCTAGGTTTTTAAAAAAAAACACTGAAAAAACTGAAGTTCCAAGATGTGAATCATATTGATACCCACACTGGTCATCAGCAGGGTTTGAAACCTCTGCCACTTGCGATAATAGAGTAACTGACAGCAGTAGTAGGTTGTCATCCTCTTTGTGGACCAGCACTAGAGGGGGATCAGAAGATTTTGTTGGAGGGTTTGACAAATATTTGCTGAGAGCAGGGGAATGGTAACATTCAGGGATTCCATTCTAGGTTCTAGGTTTGTGCTCTAGTGTTGACAGACTCTTCTTCCCCTGTTCCCCCAACCCCTAGCCCCTTCTGCCCCATCCCCTCCAAGCTGTCCCTGTCCCAGTCCTGTCTCTTCCCCATCCCTTGCTCTGTGTCCCAGTCCCATTCTCCTTGTCTACCTAGTTCCAGTCTCCACTCCTCAAGCTTCTCATCTCCAGTCCCAGTCTCCTTGCCAAGCCAGTCCTGGACTTCACTTCTGGCTTCCCCAGCGAAGTCCCAGTTTCCCCCCGTTCTCTGTGCTGTCCCTCTCCTCTGGGGTCCTCATCTGATCTATTTCTAACTCTTACCCTTTCCTTGGGTCGTCATGTCTGCTCGGAGCCCCAGTTTCCCTCCCTGGATGCCTTATCCAATATCAAGGCTTCTCTACACGAACACTTAGTTTGTGGCAAACTGGGATGTAAATTTACCCCGCACTAGTCTGCAGCACACTGAGTGTCTGTGTGGACCCTGCTGTTGTGCACTAACCTTTCCCTAGTGCTGTGAAATGGGAGTAGATCAAAGCACACTAGGGAACAGTTAGTGCACGGCAGCACAGTCCACGTGGACTCTGGCAAGACAGTGCAGGGTAGATTTACACCCCAGCTTGCCACAAACTAAATGTTCATGTAGATCAGCTCTCAGTCTCCCCCACCCCACCCTGACTGCTTATTCCAGTCTCTTTGCCCATTTAGTTTTAGGGTACATCTACACTACCGGGGGGAGTCGATTTAAGATATGCAAATTCAGCTACGTGAATAGCGTAGCTGAATTCGACGTATTGCAGCCGACTTACTCCGTTGTGAGGACGGCGGCAAAATCGACTTCTGGGGCTTTTTGTCGGCGGCGCTTACTACCACCTCCGCTGGTGGAGTTAGAGTGCCGATTCGGGAATCGATTGTCGCGTCCCGTTGGGATGCGATAAATCGATCCCCGAGAGGTCGATTTCTACCCGCCGATTCAGGCGGGTAGTATAGACCTAGCCTTAGACTCTCCCCACACTCTGGCTCCTTATCTGGTCTGTCTCTCCTCACCCACCCCCAGTTCCACACCACTGGTTCCCAGTCCCAGACTCCTTGTCCAGTCAGTCCCAGTCTCCTGCACCTCCCAATCTCCTTGCTCAGCAAGTCACAGTTTCTAACCCCCACTCTTGCTCTGTTCACCCTACCTAGGCAGTAATACTGTAGTCTCTTCCCTCTTCCTCCTCCCTATACCAGTCTCCTTGCCCAGCCAGTTCCCATCTCTCCCTTTCACTCCCAGTCCCAGTTTCTCGCTTCCCACCAGTATTCAGTCACAGAATGTCTGTCTGTCCCCCGGCCACCCCACAGGCTCCTTGTCCCAATCTACTCTCCTCCTCTTATCCTGGTCTGATTCTGGTCTCTTCAACATTCAATTCAGGTGGTTTCCTTTCTGCACTGCCTGGGCCCAATAGGGGAAGACAGTCTCCCTGGGACAGAGTGCCAGGAGTGACAGATAACCCTGCACTCGGATTGTAATGCTGGCAAACCAGGTGCCAGCTCATGCCAAGCCCCAGGTCTTGTTGAATGCTTACAAATGGATAGCCAGGCCAATTCGCATGTGTATTAGTATTGATCAAAGTGATTATTAAATGTGTAAATGTATAAGAGTGTTTAATCTTCAAGAAAACTAACAGGATGTTATTAGCATTATTCTCACTTATCTGTATCCTGTTATAATGCAACAACAAACATTTACACTGTGTATAGCCCTGTAACTAAATAACCCATCAAAGGAGAAAGAAGCCTTGTGGAATGCAAATGAAGAATTTTTCACAGAAAAGTGCTAATTTCAAAGCAAGTGGTCATTGTGTGTGATGACTGAAGGCAACCACTCTAAATGCATTCCTCACTCTTGGTCATCAGAGGAAGAGTCCACATGGATAGTGACCCTGTTGGCTTGTTTTCTGTGAGAAGAAGCTGTAGATCTGGATTCAAGGAAAGAGCCTTGATCTCTGGACTGTCTGGATTCTAACAGGGTGGAATAAGTGAACGAAAAGATGGAGATCCCCAGAGTTATTCTGGATAGCCTTGAGAGATCTTTGGGAAACTGGCAGATGACTACATCTCTGCTACCATTTTCAATTATAGACTGTGACTCACCTGTACGTATATTTTACCTGCTCTAACCTCTCAATAATTCTCATTTCCTTTTCTTAGCTAACAAATCTTTAGTTAGTTTACTATCAAATTGGCTACCAGAGTTGTCTTTGGTGTAAGATCTAGGGTACCAACTGATTTAGGGTAAAGTGACTGGTCTCTTGGCACTGGGAGCAAACTGAATGTGGTGTGATTTTTGGTGTTAAGTAATCATTTTATTGCATAGGCCAGCTTTTCTGGCGGGCAAAATAGACTGCAGAGTCTAAGGGCACTGTCTGTGACTCCATGGCAAGACTCTTATAGTAATCCAGGCACAGGTGCTGGCTTCCAATTGTCCCGGGGGGTGCTCAACTCCTGCTCCGCCACCAGTCCAACCCCCCCTCTACCCGGTCCCAAATGCCCCCTCCACACCGCCTCTTTCTACCCCTCCTCCGAGTGCGCCCCATCCCTGCTTCTCCTCCTCCCTCCCAACACCTCCAGCATGCTGCAGAACAGCTGATCGTGGTGGCTGGGAGGCACTGGGAGGGAGGGGGAGGTTGAGCTGGCAGGCAGGAGGCGCTGAGGGGGGAGGGGGAGGAGCAGGAATGGGGCACGCTTGGGGGAAGGAGGGAGCTTGGCTGTTGGTGGGTCCTAATTTTTTCCACAGAGTCGGCTCCTAAGAATCCAGGAGTTCACATTTGTTACTGGCCTGGTGAAATCTAATTATAGACCACACCACCAGTTTGCAGTGTCTACCCTGTTTTCTGACAGTCTGCCCTGAGGTAGACACTCACAATCATGAGCCCATCCAGACAGTGTGACACTGATCTCTTAGACATCAATTAGTCCCCCAAAGAAAGCTGACTGAGGTAATTAGCTAAGAAGGCTAGCAGGCTGGGTGGATAAAGAGCCAAGTAGCCCATCAGCCCAAATCTGATAAAGAAGCACAGGAAAGAAGCAAGAGCCGGTATGCTGTATTGGGGTGGATTGGCTTCCCCTGGCGGCAATTTAAAGGGCCTGGGAGCCTTTAAGACGGCCTTTAAATTGCCGTCAGAGCCCTGCTGCCGGAGCCCTGGGGTAGTGGCGGCAGGGCTCAGGTGGCGATTTAAAGGGCCCGGAGCTCCAGCCGCAGCTACCGCTCCAGGCCCTTTAAATCGTCCCCAGAGCCCTGCTGCCAGAGCCCTGGGGTAGCGGCAGCGGGACTCCAGCAGCAAGTTAAAGGGCCTGGGCGGTAGTGGTGGCTGAGCCCTGGGCCCTTTAAATTGCTGCTGGAGCCATGGGGTAGCAGCAGCGGGGCTCCAGCGGTGATACTGCAGTGGAGCCCCGGCCCTTTAAAGCTCTGCCAGAGCCCGGGGCCCTGGGCTAGCGGCGGCAGCTGGGAGCCCTCTTGGATGGTGATTTAAAGGCCTCACCTATTCCGGTTGAGTCCCCCCCACTCCCCAAGGACTCTGGAGTACCGGTAAGTCCTTTAAGTTACTTTCACCCCTGGGTACACTGGAGTGGGATGGCTGGAGTGAGGGTTTCTGAGACAGGTTGGTTTCTACTTTGCATTTATTCAGCATTTGCCTTGGGAACTGCTTGTGCCTAGTTCCCAGGCAGCCGGTCGAGTTCCTTTGAACCCTCTGGATACTCCCCAAATCCCCAAGCAGCAGGGAACAGCCCAGAAGTTCACGGTTTACAATCCCAGGCAGAGACAACCCATAGCTGCTGATAGTGGGGGTGGGGGAGGCACAATTTACATTTTTGGCTGCCTCTAGCACTCGAGTCATGCCCCATCCTCCAGGCAGCCCCCCCCCCCCACTCACCCTGTTACCCTCAGTCTCCCCTCCCGGAAAGCAGCAGCCCCATCCCTGCAGCTCCCGTCTTCCTCCTGCCTCTCCCCGTGGGGCACAGCTTGCAGCTCACAGGTTCCAGCAGCTGCCACGCAGGGAGGGGCGCAGGCCGCACTATTTGCCTGAGCAGGGCTGGGAAACCATGGCAGAAATCACACACACACACCTGAAGAGACAAGAACAGGCCCAGCAGGAAATGGGGATGTGGCTGCAAGGCTCCCACTGTTGGCTCCTCCCATTATGCAAAGGAGCTCCTCTCTACACTTGTGTATTTCTGGTATAGAAACAGTGGAAATAAGGATGGTGCAGCTCAGTCAGTTACACCAGGATCAGCTGAGAGTCTGCGGCACTCGCCCCCACCCCACAGCTCCTATCCCAGCTCCCTCAGCCACAGGCAGGGTCACAACTGCTGCTGCTGCCCCGGGGAGACACTGGGCTGCTGCACACAGGCACCTATCAGCACAGACCTGCTAATGGGGCCACCACACCCCACAACAACTGCCCCAGCTGCCCCTGCTAGTGGCCCAGAGGATGGCACAGCTGCTCATCCCCAGTCTGCCCACAGGAGCTCAGGGAGAGACTGGTCAGTTCCACCCTGACCCCAGTGCAGGGCACAGTCCAGTTCTGAGGCACCAGGAATGTCACACACTTTGGGTTCAGTCCCTTCTCCCTCACAGGGAGTTTCCTACAGGGCAGGTTGGCTGAGTTCTTACCTGAGCAGATCACTCCAGTATCAAAAGAATGAGGGCACTGGAATGCACCCCATCCTCTATGACTGCAGTCCCAGAGAGCTGACTCGTCACCATCACAATCAATTTGATACAGCCAAGTCGGTCCAGATCCTGCTCCAAAATGAGCCCGGCCAAGGGCACTGACAGCAGATCCACATCCCAGCTGCTTACAAACCACCTCAGCATCTTCCATGTCCCAGATAAAATCACACACTGTCCCCCACTGATCCTGGTGTTTAACCTCCACTCTCCCGGCACAGGGGCTGCTTCCATCCGCCAGCCTCAGCTCGTTGATACCTTCAAAGAGAGACACAGAGCAGGGTCAGAGCGAGCAGGGAGTCCCCTCCCCAGCATTATCACAGCAGAGTCCGCACCCGGCAGCAGGGTTCCACGCCCAGAGCCATGAGAATGGGACATGCCCAGAGCTGCCTGATGGCGCCAACTGATCCCGTCTCAGGGCCTCACACTCAGGGCTGTCAGTGCTGCAGCTTTCACCGTATTATCCCCACTCTGGCGATTTGGGGTGTTTTTACCTGTCTTGCGAGAACACGATAAAAGGCGCCAACTCACGGAGTTTCCCTTATTTCAAATGGTGCCATCTCCTGTCACTGTCACTGGGGCTGAAGCCAGAGAGACGCAGCCATCTCCCTACAGTCTGTCGACATGTGGGAGTGAGGCTGCCCTGAGTAAAGTTGGCTGCCACCTCCCACTGTTTTCAATGAGACTGAAGCCCACAGGGAATGTGACTTCCCCTGAATGGCTGAGACGACTGGACAGGACCCAGGGACTGTGATGGGCAGCAGACACCCTGTGCAAAGAGGATGGGAAGAGTGAGGGGAGCAGGGCACTTGGGGGCAGGAGGCAGATTCAGGGGTTGTTAGGGAATGGGGTGCAGGTGCTGTGTCAGCAGAAAGGAGGAGTAGAAAGTGTAGGGTGGAGGGTCTGGAGTAGGGGACCATGGGAAGGGAGGGGGTTGGAAAGTTGGGTCAGGAGGTAGGGAGAGGAGGGGGTCTAGAGTGTGGAGGAGGGAGAGCTGGGGGATGCGGAGGGGTCTGGAAAAGGAGGCAGAAAGAGGGAGGTGGGGGAGTGAAGGGGCAGGGAGGTGGGGGTTTGGAGCAGAGGGGCATGAGGGAGCAGTGGGACTGGAGTAGGAGGCAGTAGGGAGGGTGGAGAGAGGAGGAGGGGGTCTGGCACAGGAGGCTGGAGGGAGGCAAGGGAAGAGGAGGGGCCTTTAGATTGTGGGGAGAGTGCTTCACAGCCTCCGACAGAGAAGTTGAGGGGATGGGGTGGGGGAAGCCAGGGAAGTGTTGCTGTTTGCAAAAGGCTAAACAAATCCCGTCATGTTATGGTGACATTATAGCTGATGTGAATGGTTGATGTCAGTGTGAAGGTCTCCAGTATCTGTCTGTAACTCACCCCTGACCAGTAACAGAAGTCTGAGTGTGAGTGTGAACCACGCTGCGTTAATTAGCTCAGTGGCTGTCAAGCTCTTTCCCAGCCAGCCCTTCGTCTGTCAGAGGAACTGAACCAGGAGGGGAGAGCGAAGGCAGCGCTGGGCAATGGGCGGCAGTTCCCGTCTCAGGGTTGAGGGGAGGGTAAGCGCAGTCTCCAGCTGAGCAGCCAGGGGGAGTCATGCAGTTTGGGTGCATTAAATGGTGACTTTTCAGCCTGCGATTCTCACCCCCACCCTGGCAGAGGGGTTGAGGGGGGTTCTACAGTCCAAAGACAGATGGGAAAAAATGGATTTTTTTTTAACTTCACAATTTTTCTTCTGTGGCGCTTGGCATTACAGCCTTGTGTGCCCTATCGGAGCTTCCTCTCCCCACCTGCCCCACACATTTCCCTCTTCCACTGGTCTCTTCCCACCCTCCTCCCCTGGGCTCTTCCCCCTCCTCTTCTCCCCTTTCTACCTGGCCTCTCTGCCCTGCGTGTACAGGCTGCTCCTTCCCCAGGTGAGGAGCAGACTCTGCCCCCACTCCCTGTAAGCTGCTTTTTTCCCAGTAGCTCTGAGTTCCACCCCCGGCCCCCAGTTGTCTCTACAGCTGTTTGCATCTCTGGGGGTTGTGGAGAGGAAAAGCTGGCTGCTGGGAGAGAGGCAGTTCACAGGGACTTTGAGGATGGGGCCACTGCCTGCCACACAGTCCTCGGATATTGCCTGGGAGAACTGGCCCCCAGGACAGGGTTTGAGAACCCAGGACTGTCCCTGAGACTGGGAGCAAGTACAGGCATTATTACTACGCCTAGGAGCTATGGCTACATGCTGAGTTCCACTGTGACCCCTGGAACAGGCTGGTTGCAGCAGTGGGTGGCTGATCTGGGAACTCCATGTTTATGGAGCCTCCATGGAGCTCAGAGAACAGTGCAATTCACACCAGTACATGGTCAGACCATCCTGCTCCTTCAATGCCAAGCAAATACAAAATGGTCACTTTGCTGCAATCCATAGGGAAGGTTATTTAGATGCCTCTCTGTTCATTCCAGTCCCAAAGGAAACCCCTCGGGCCTGGTCTGCACTAGACAAAAAGAGGCTTTTTTCAATCGGGTTAACTCGGTGACATTCCCTCGTGATAGGACCCAAGGCTAAGTGCACACAAAGTTCTGTTTCCCTGTATACAGCTGAACCTAACAACAGCCGACAGTTTCAAAGCTCAGAAATCCCCAGTCTGCCCCTCCAGCGAGCTTCAACCGGCTTTGGTTCTTTGCTCCCTTCTAGGATTCCAGTCACAACTCCTTCCACTGACTTCTCCCTCCAAGAGACGTAGTCCAACATCAATATCCTGGTCCCTGCACTGGTAACAAGGGAAATCCCTAGCTAGCTCTGCCCTGATCATGTGGCCAGTGCCCTGTGTGGTAGCCCCCACTGTCTGCAGATGTTTTTACTACATAAAGGATTTTGATGGTTCTGTCTATTGAGCCTAATAGAGTGTGCTTGGCCCAGGCATTGGCTTTCATGAGCTCTGTGATTCACTTTCGACCCAAGACCCCATGATGGCAGCCATTACCACCTTTCAGGATAACAATTACATTTACATACTACACCTATCATATGCTTGCACCACTTCTGTGCCCCAACTTGGAATAATGACCTTATTGCCAAAGAAGGGGGACCTCCATGACTTACGGAATTGGCATCCCGTCTTGCTCCTCAGCATGGACTACAAAGTCATAGCGAAGGCCATCTTGCTACGGCTGGGGTCCATGCTGGTGGAGGTGGTCCACCCAGACCAGACCTACACTGATCCGGGCCGTACCATCTTTGATAACCTGTATCTGGTCCGGGATCTCTTGGAGCTTGGGTTTAGGGATGGTCTGTCGTTCGCCCTCCTGTCCCTGGATCAGGAGAAGGCATTCGACAGGGATACCACGGGTATCTCCTGGGCACTCTGCGAGCATTAGGCTTCGGACCCCGGTTTGTGGGCTTTCTCCAGGTGCTGTATGCTTCCGCAGAGTGTCTGGTCAGGCTGAACTGGACCTTGACGGAACCGGTCAGCTTTGGGTGGGGAGTGCGGCAGGGATGTCCCCTCTCGGGCCAGCTGTACGCTCTGGCGATCGAGTCCTTCCTCTGTCTCCTCCGTTGGAGGCTGACGGGGTTGGTGCTGCGAGAGCCGGAGCTACGGCTGGTCCTGTTGGCATATGTCAACGACGTGCTCCTCATGGTCCAGGACCCGGGTGACTTGGCACAGGTGGTGGCTTGCCAGGCCATCTACTTGGCAGCCTCCTCCGCCCGGGTCAACTGGGTCAAGAGCTTTGGCCTGGTGGTCGGGGACAGGTGGCGGGCGAGCTCCCTCCCACCCGCGCTTCAGGCCATCTGGTGGAGCGCGGGTCCGCTACTCTATCTCAGCGTTTACCTTTCTGCCACGCATCCATCTCTGCTGGAGAACTGGCAGGGTTTAGAGGGCAGGGTGACAGATCGGCTTCAGAAATGGACAGGACTACTCCGGTGCCTCTCCCTTCGAGGGAGGGCACTGGTGCTCAATCAACTAGTCCTGTCCATGCTCTGGTACCAGCTCAACACCCTGGTCCCAGCCTCAGACTTCCTGGTCAACCTCCGGACGGCGATTCTGGAGTTCTTTTGGCCAGGAATGCACTGGGTCTCTGCAGGGGTCCTCCACCTGCCCCTGGAGGAGGGAGGGCAGGGCTTGAAGGGCCTGGAAACTGTTCTCAGTGACCAGGTCCGTGGTGGCCATCGCGGAGCCCCTGCTATACAACCCCCAGCTCCATGTGCAGGTGGCGGAGCCCCCCTCAGCGCGCCACAAGTTGGTTCTGGCAGAAGTTACCAGAGTTGGAGACCTCCTGGACTACGACTGGGGAGCCTGGCTGGATCCCCTGACACTTGCTCGGTGCATGGGGCTCTCCAGACCTTGTACTCCCTGGTGCATACTTCAGCAGGTGAGGGCCACTTTACTTCCCGTTGCTCGCACCTACCTGAACCGGGTCCTGTGAGCGGGCATGCCCCGCCCACCCTCTACCCCAGGCCCTCCGGACCTTTTCATCAGGCCTCTGCTCATGGACCCGACCGCCCCCCTCCCCCCCGCCCCTTCACCGTGAGCTGGCTGCACGATTTTCAGCCGGTTAGTTTCCAGACCGTGCCGAGGAAACATCTATACATGCTTGTGCTCCACACCCTTCACATCCTCACTCTCACGTCCCACCCCAATGCAAAGTGGAGGAACCTCCTGCCACCTCTGGAAGGTGAGGAACCCCGGAGGGCCTCGGGATCGGGGTGGAATATAGGCTGGCCCACCGGGGATATCAGTTGGTGGCTCCTTCATGGAGCCGTGAGCACGGGCGTGTACTTGGCGCGGTTCACCCCCATCCTGGACACCTGCCCTTTCTGCGGCATGAGGAAGACCCTGGCACACGTTTACTTGGAGTGGGCCAGGCTGCAGCCCCTCCTAGATTTATTATTACATTTTTGGTTGCACTTTCCCCCTCACCTTCTCATCAATGCACTCCCTCTCTGTGGCCCCACAAAGTAACGGGACCTCCTTGTCAACCTCCTCCTAGCCCTGGCCAAAATGGCCATTTACAAAACCAGGGCAGGGAGGTTGGCTGATGGGGTTTCCTGTGACTGCGGGGCCTATTTTCGCTCCTCAGTCTGTTCAGGCATCTGGGCGGAGTTCCTCTGGCCAGCATCCGCTGGCTCCCTTGACACCTTCGAGGAGCAGTGGGCACTGTCCAGAGTTCTCTGCTGGGTGTCCCTGTCAGGTTCCCTTTGTTTAGCCCTGTGACCTCACTCCTGTTCCTATTATATCTTTAGTTGTCCCCTGCAATTATGTGGAATCCCAGACCTGTGGATCCTCCCACTAAGCTGGGGAGAGGTCCTTTAGCAGTGGGTGGGCTTCCGCCTTCCCACTTCCTGGATCCCAATAGGATCCTATAGCCATCTGGCCTGATCCTGTCACAATACATAGTCAGTATTCATAACTTCAGATACAAAAAAGAATACATGCATATGAATAGGATAATCATATTCAGCAAATCATAACTTTTCCAATGATATCTCACATGACTTATCTTGGATAAAATCCATCATAATTATGTCATGATCATATTATAATAATATCACTGTGATGAATATGGGGTGCATTGCACAACATCTTCTGGCAAA
This sequence comes from Trachemys scripta elegans, assembly GCF_013100865.1. Lineage (NCBI taxonomy): Eukaryota > Metazoa > Chordata > Testudines > Emydidae > Trachemys > Trachemys scripta. The sequence goes on from NC_048298.1 coordinate 133,529,030, forward strand.
GACTGACCTAGCCTCTGTTCAGGTCTAATGGAGGGGGATTGAGGCACTGAGGAAAAGGAAAAATAGCCACATGGTGATATCCCCTATCCTCTATACTCCCCTGCATCACTGTGTTTGCCTCATGTGAAGCAAACTCAAATTTCCCATAGAAAATAAAAAATATCTAAGGGATGATGCACATTTGCTCATAAATCCAACAAAAATACATTGAGCTGAACATGTGCTTGGCATCATTATATGACACTGTCCCACAATCATGCAGTTATTTATCCCTCACACAGCAACAATTGTCCATCCCCTGCAATATCAGTCTGATCGCCCAGGAGTCAGCACAGAATTCCCTGATTTCCGGTCATGTACAGCTGTATCATGAGCTTAACTCCAGCACATCATATCTGAACTTCTTGGGAATTTGAAATATAGATTCCAAGTAACCTGCTAGATGGTTTGGTTTGCTCAGGATTTTCTGGGTCTCAGGCCCCTAATCACCGCACAGTTACTGAGCTGCCTGTGAAATACACATTAGGGCAGGCTTTTCTCTAATGCAATAATTTAGACGGATATTTCTCATTATCAGCTTCAACTTCAGTTTCTCAGGCTGGTGCAGCAGCACATTGGGTTCCCACGAACCAGGTACTGCTGAGGAGTTCGCTCCCCCGCCAATCACCTGGATCTTTGTCATCCTATTAATACAAGCCTAACAGGTTCCAATCACTGTATTATTTAAATCATATCTGGGAGCCACATTCAATTTTAATCCTATTTTTAATCAGTTTTGGAATCTTTGGGCCAGATTCATTCCCTGTGTTGCACCAGCACTTGCTGCTGTAACACATGGACTAGGTCTCCCCACTAGTGTTAAGTCTAACTGGAGCTGGGACACTGCTTGGCAAAGAGCCTGCAACACCCTCTGAAACTGGGCAGGGGCGGCCTTGAGGGAATGAAACCAGTGTGGTCGTGAGAGGCACTGATACAGCACCTCTGCCATGCAGCTTATGCTGGTCGGGCTTCTCTAGACTCCAGCTAGGATTCAAAGCTTCTCTGCTCCAGCAGAAACCCTTGGGGAGGCAGGAAGGGCTCCTGCAGGATAAATCTTCCTGCTGGCAGAGCTTCCAGTACCCTCATGCACACAGGGCATTGCACACTGCACCCTGCCTCACCCCCACCCCATCTGTGGCAGGAATCAGCTCCGGGTTTATTTGGGAAAATCCTGCTCATTTCACATTTGCAAAACTTCCACTGGTTTCAGTGAGTGAATGGGGGAGTGAGGACCCAGGCCTTGGCCCTTGGAGCTGTTGGATTCTGGACCAAACAGACATTTCTGTTGGATCCCAAATTATCAATGTATTTATTGGGATTTAAAACACTAAAGTGATGCCCAGCCAAGACTCTAGGCACCCAGATGCATTGATACACACTCAACTCCCTGCAGCATTAAGTGACCATTTCAACAGGAACTCAGCCAGCCAGACAGCTACAGAATCTCCTTCCCACCCCTTTCTCATTATGTGACACACAGCCTGGATCCTTCTCAACCCCCACCCCTCAAACAAGTGTATTTGGCAGTGTGCCCAAAATTTCACCAAATTTGGGTTCTTTTGGCCCAAAGGGTGAGCAAGTTCTAGAGTCCTGGAGCCCTCACAGAGAGCATCCTGACAGCCACCCCTCTTCTTTATAAAAGGGGGAACCAGCTTGGGAACCCCTGCTAACCACAGCTCTGGCCATACGGCAAAGGGAGAGAGGTGATCCATCAGAGAGGCCGGTCCCAGGCCATTTAGGACTTTATAAATAATCATCAAACCCTTAACCTTCACCCAGAGCTGGGCAGCCAGTGCAGACCCTGCAGCACGGCTGTAACATGCTCCCAGCGAGATGCCCTGCACAGTGAGTCGCTGCCATTTGCACCAGCTTCGTTCTCTGAAAGGTTTTAAGATGCAGCCGCACACAGAGGTCACTGCAATAGTCCAATCTGAAGGTAACAAAAGCCTCAGTAACAGTGGTAAGGTCCAATTCCGAAAGGAAAAGTCACAACCTCCAAGCCAGACATGTATGGTAAAAAGCTGACTGCAAAAGTTACCAACCTAGTTCCAGTTAACCCGGCTCCCCTAGTGAAACACAGACAAGACTTACCTGCTATGTCCTGAATTGTGAGGAGAAGAAGCCACAGCACCAGAGTGGAGAGATGTCCCTTCATTGCCAGCCTGACTTGCTTCCCCTCTTCACACTGCACTGGCTGCACCTAGGCACCTGCCAGGGCTCCTCTGTGTCTGACAAGTGACAACAAAGCAGTGGAAGGGAAATATATAGATTCAGAGGCTGGCATCAGCTGTGGGAAGGAACCAATAGCAAACCCATCTGCCTTTTTAGTTATTATCAGTGGTTTTATCTGTGACTTTATGTAGCTAAAACATCCAATAAAACTCAAAAGCAACAAACATCACCATATATGAGTGATGAGCCCCCTCCTGACGTCAGGTTTACCACAGCCTCAGATCATCAGGTAACCCCCAATCCCCGGTGCAGGAAGAAAAACTGCTGTACAAACTGTAGGTATCTGCGCTGTTTCTCACCCTCATAGATTCTATATCGTATTAGACATCAGTTGGTAGACATTAGAGGCTGGTTATTTTATAAACTAGGGAAGAAATCTCCTCTGCCAAAGGTGATCATTACAAGACCAATTCCCAGTATAGGACATGCCCAATTGTAGACAAGGACAAGTCACTAGAACCAGGTTGTGTCACTCAGATCACCTGTTGTACAAGAGAAATTACCGAGCACCACCTGTAATATTGACAGTTGTTCTACTAATAGACCTTGGGGTTTCCTGCCTAGACCATGATCCTTAGTGGTGGTGGCAGATCTTAGGGCTTCCTGAGTAGGCCATGACCCTCTCTTGCAGTAGCAGGATGTCCTGCACACACCATGCTGCTGTCAGTAGGGGGAGGGCTCCTTGAAAACCAGTTTCCTTGATTCTTGGGACAGAGACAATTAAAGGAACAGGCACAAGGCACAGGGCATATAGCACAGAATAATGACTGGCTGACACCAGACCTACCTCCTGTTCTTCCTCAAGAGAACTGTTACAAATACTTGGATTAAGGGAAACATCTTTAACTCTTTACCTTTGCATTTTCTTCCATGCTGCCCTTTCTGTATGGAGAAAACTATCTGAAAAAATCTGTGCAGCCAACACCTGATCCTCCTTCATATCCTTTCTTGAGATCCCTCCCTCTGTTGTGATTCCGGAAAAACCCTTGACAGTGACTAGCTTGGCAGGGGAGGAGGTGGGGCTGTGCCTCTTCCCCTTCCTTCCCTCTCCTTATTGTTACCAACCTCCCCGCCCCAATCCTGCCATTCCCCCTCACTTGGCCCTCCCCCTACTTAAACAAACACTAACGACAAAACAAGAAATTTCACCAGTCATCACCATGTGAATTTGCTTCTACGTTATTTCTCCCATATCCAATCCTGCATCTGTTCTTGAGTCTTTTGGACTGTCAAGTCTCTGGAGCTGGGAGTGTGTCTATATATGTGACCTGAATGGGCCTTTGGGTGCCTCAATAATATAAATGTAATAATGATTTTATTAATAATAATAATTAATAATTAATCAATCTCCTGCTTTATTAGCATGGGGTTTAAAGAAGAAAGAAGAAGGCTGCAGCAGTTAAAAATAAACCAACCTGGCTTAGAGGGGAAGTGAAGGCCGCTATAAAAAATAAAGTATCTTTCTATGTCACGTAAACTATTTATCCACTTGTTATTTTATATATATATATAACAAGTGGATAGACAGGTTACGTGATGTCAGGAATTGTGGAAAATTGGTAAGGGAAGCAAAGGCATACAAAGAGAAATCTATAGCTAGCAGAATTAAGGACAATTAGAAGGAATTGTAATGCATACTAGCAACAAAAGAATCCTAAAAACGGTATTGGTCCATTACTATATGGAAATGGTAGAATTGTCAGTAGCAATGCAGAAAAACAGATGTGTTCACTATATATTTGTATTCTGTATTTGGGACAGTCAGATGATGTAGTTGTATCACATGAGGATAAGGATGGTCAGGGCCGGCTCTAGGCACCAGCTCAGCAATCAGGTGTTTGAGGCGGGCAAGAGGAAGGGGCGGCACGTCGGGCTCTTCAGCAGCAATTCAGTGGTGGGTCCCTCAGTCCCTCTCAGAGGGAAGGACCTGCTGCCGAAGAAGAAAGCAGCACGGTGGAGCTACCGCCGAATTGCCGCTGATCGCGATCGCGGCTTCTTTTTTTTTCCTGCCACTTGGGGCGGCAAAAACTCTGGAGCCGGCCCTGAGGATGATGATGAAGCAGAAACCCAGAAGAATGTTAAACAGCAGCTACTTTTAGACATGTTAAAATCATCAGGTCTGGATAACTTGCAACCAAGAGTTTTAAAAGAAGTGGCCGGGAAGCTCCTTGAATCATTAATATTGGTTTTCAATAACTCTTCGAACTCCAAAAAGACTAGAAGAAAGGTAATGTTGTGCCAATATTTAAAAAAGGGTAAAGAGCATGAATTAGGTCAGTGGTTCTCAAACTTTTCTATTGGTGATCCCTTTCACACATCATGTCTCTGAGTGTGATCACCCTCACCAATTAAAAACACATTTTTTTTTATATTCAACACTATTATAAATGTTGGAGGTGAAGTGGGGTTTGAGGGTGGAGGCTAACAGCTTGCAACCCTCCATGTAATAACCTTGCGATCTCTTGAGGGGTCACGCCCTCCCCAGTTTGAGAACCCCTGAAGGTAATTATAGATCTGTGAGACTGACATTGGTTCCAGGCAAAATAATAGAACTTCTGATATGGGACTCAATTAATAGAGAATTAAATGAGTATAATTTAATTAATGCCAAACAACATGGGTTTATGGAAAATGGATCCTGTCAAATTAACCTGATGTCCCTTTTTGGTGAGATTACAAATGTTGTTGATAAATAAGGTTCAACTTGATTATGGATTAAAAAATGGCTACCTGACAGGTGTAGTCTTTGATAAGTTTAGGGTGCAAATTGAACAGGTCACTAATAACAGGTTCCTTACTCAGGGAGCTACCTAAGATTATTATCAAGTGAGACTGATGAATCACATAAATAGGAACAGGAAGACTTTGTTTAAATGTATTTAAAATCCAAATAAATCCAAGCATAAGCATAATTATACGAACACACATACACACATAAACACACACACACACACACACACACACACATATATATGCAGAGTCAGAAGGAGCTGTACCGTGACATCTGGTGGTGAGCTGTGGAAAAGGACATCACAGGCTGATCTCGTTTGCATGGGAACACCCACCCCGCCTAGCATGATGGGGCTGCTTGCCCAAATGGTCACTTTGGCTGCTATGGAATCCCCAGTCTCTTTATTATTGGGGCAGGAGTAATAAAGTGTTGTTGTCCTGGTTATGTGAATCAAGAACAGTAGAACTGTACTTGTCATTTTATGACAGTGGGACGAGTCCTCAATTAAGTAGCACTCGCTAGGCAAGGGACATGGGTTCCAAAGGCTAGTGAACTGACAAAGGTTGAGGACAGGTATATGTACCTGGCAGTATGGGCCCCCAAGTGCTACCTTGACCCTGCTTCTCTCCACTGTGTAATAATAGAGCTAATTTTGATTCCATTAGGAGTCTTGTTACATGGTGCAGAGCTGCAATCACTGATATCTAGGTCTAAGCATTAGACCTATTTTGGACTAGCGGTTCTCTCTCTCTCTCTCTCTATATATATATATATATAAAACAAAACATCGCCAAGTCTCACGTATTTGCAATCTTATAGCAACTGTTAGAGATGAAGAGAACAGTATGTGGAGAGCACCAGAAATGGGGAGTGATGATTTGGTTTCCCCCATCCTGATGTCTCAGCTAGGCGTTGGTCTGACCATCTGTTTATAAAAGGGATGAGGCAGGTGAGGTAATATCTTTATCTACAAACATCTTCTATACCCCTTTCCTTATGTCCCCCACACATCTGGGACCATTTTTGATTGAGGTCTCAGCCGGCTGCCCATATTTGTCATTGAAGGGCCTATAATTTAGGTTCCGCGTACTAGCATTAGCTCTTTTTGTGTCATTCTTTTTCCAATGGTTTCAATACATAAATGTGGTTTCTCCAAATCCCCACAAAGCCCCTAGAAATCCATTATTTCCAGTTTCTGTGGTGTCTTTGTGTATCCCAAGATACATATTGCAAACTATTGTTAAATCCTATAATATTAGGTTAAGCAGTCATACTAACGCCTTTCCTACATAGGCTATCATAACTACTAACAGGCCCACCAGGCCTCAGCTTATTGTTAAGCCCACCTTAGTTGTTACACAGATTCTTATGTAAACCTACTTACATCTCTTGCATTACAGCTCCAAAAGCGTCTATTTTACTATCTTCAAGCATTTTAATATGCCTTCATACGTGAGATATAATCTAATCTTGCAGAGTCAGATCAGGTTGGGGTTACAGGTCAACACACGTCTCAAAATGTAACTGTAAACAGGGATTTATCATTGAGTGGGTGTGTTTCTAGTGGGGCCCCACAGGGATCAGTTCTTGACCTTATGTTATTTAACCTTTTTTATCACTGACCTGGAAGAAAACATAAAGTCATCACTGATAAAGTTAGCAGATGACAACAGACTGGGTGAGTAGGACAGGTCTCTGATACAGAATGATCTGGATCACTTAGTAAGATGGACATAAGCAAATAATATGTGTTTTAATGTGGCCAAATGTGAAGTTATACATCTAGGAACAAAGAACGTAGACCCTGCATATAGGATGGGGGAACTTTATCCTAGGAAGCAGTGACCCTGAGAAAGACTTGGGGCTCATGGTGGATAATCAGCGGAACATGATCTCCCAGTGTGATGCTGTGACCAAAAGAATTAATGCAATCCTTGGATGTATAAATAGGGGAATATTGAGTAGGAGCAGAGTTATATTACTTCTGTAGTAGGCACTTGTTCTACCACTGCCTGAGAAATTGTGTCTAGTTCTGGTGCCCAATATTTAAGAAGGATTATCAAAGAGAATGTTAGAGGGTGACTGGATCACAGTCTACAAGAACCTACATGAAGAATAAAACTTTGGCAAGGGGCTCTTAAATTTGCAGACAAAGGTATAACAGGATCCAATGGCTAGAAATTGAAGGTTAGTAAATTCAGGCTAGAAATAAGGCACTGTTTTTTTAATAGTGAGGATAATTAACTATTGGTATGACCTACCGAGGGTTGTGGTTAATTCTCCTTTGTTAACAATTTTAAAATGAAGATTGGATGTTTTTGTTAAAGTTAGGCTCCACTCTAACAGGAATTTATTCAGGGGAGTCCTGTGGCCTGCCTTAGATTGGTCAGGCTAGATCAGAGGTGGACAAACTGTGGCTACATCCGGCCCGTGGGACCGTCCTGCCCGGCCCCTGAGCTAGTGGCCTGGGAGGCTAGCCCGCGGCCCCTCCCCCACTGTCTCCGCTCCCACGCAGCCTCAACACACCACATCACCAGCGCTCTGGCGCACTGATCCTGTCAGGCAGCACGGGTGGCGGGGCTGTGAGCTCCTGCATGAGCTCCTGCTGCTCTGAGCAGCATGGTAAGGGGGTGGGAAACAGGGGGGTTGGGGAAGGGGAAGGGGGTCCCGGGGGCAGTCAGGGGACAGGGAGCAGGGGGCAGTTGGATAGGCGTGGGAGTCCCGGGGCGGCTGTCAAGGGGTCGGGGTGTGCGTAGGGGTTGGAGAAGTCAGAGGACAGGGAGCGGGCGGGGTCCTCCCCCCACTTCCAAGTATGAATAGTTACATGCCACGGATGGGATCAAGCCGATTACCTCCAAGTGGACTCTGATCAATTCTGAGGCTACTGATAACTTCACAGATGCTATAGCTGATCAAACACTACAAATCCCCCTCTGTTTAAAGCCTTCATCATTTCTCATAGAAACAATAGATGGGCCCCTCCTGTCTTCAGGGCTAATGAAACAGGAACAGTACTGCTACAGATTGTAATTCAGGGCCATTGGGAAGTGCTACAGTTCAATGTGATCCATTTTCCAAACTTCCCCCTAATACATGACATCACCTCATTGAAGCAGCATAAGCTTTGCATCTCCTGCTGTGAAAAGAGGATCAGCTCCTCTCTGAATACTGCCAAAGGATCTGCCTGCATCCACCTAAACCCAACTTTCTGGTCCCGGGCTCCTGCAGCCATTTGGAAGCACCTATGGAGGAACTCAGGTTTGTGGTGGCTAGCCTGAAGTGGTCACTTCCAAGCCTCAGTCCCCATATCCCTGAAAAATATTGGGATTATGCAGACATTTTTGAAAAGAAGAATGCAGACATGCTACCTCTGCACTGGGACTATGACTGCCTCATAGACCAGCAGCCTGGGGCAAATGTGCCTTATTAACAGATCTATGTGATATCCTAGTCAGAATTGGAAGCATTTCATGTGTACATCCAGGAAAACCTTGCCAAGGGCTTCATCTGGTGCTCTACCTCCTCAGAAGGGGCGCTAGTACTTTGTGTTAAGAAAAAGGACAAAGTTACATTTTTGCATAGACTATTGGATCCTAAACCAGGTGACAGTCTGAAACTTGTATTCCCTGCCCTTAATTTCGGAGTGTGCAGTGTGTAGATTGTATCAAGTGTGTGAGAATTTTCACAAAACTGGACCTCTGCGGCACATATAAACTAGTTTGCATCAGGGCGGGAGACGAATGAAAGACTGCCTTTAGATCCCGTTATGGACACTTGAATATTTAGTAATGCCATTTGGGTTGACCAACGCTCCCGCAACCTTACAATACTTCATGAACAACCTATTTAGAGACATCTTGGGCCAGTAGGTAGGCATCTATTTCAATGACATCCTTGTATTTTCAGATGATCCTGAGCAGCATTGTTACCACGTTCGTTCCATCCTGGAAAGATTACAGAAGCATGTCCTGTTCGTGAAATTAGAACAATGTACCTTTGACCAATACTCCACAGAATTCTTGGGTTCTATCTTTCCTCTGAGAAGGCATCAAGATGGAGCCCCAGAATATACAGGCCATGCCCAGATCCCACCGGGTGTTACAGTGCTTCCTGGGCTTTCTCTATTTTCACAAATGGTTCATTCCAGGCTTCTTAGGGAAAATAACCCCCAAGACAAACCTCCTTCTCAAGGCAGTTAAATTTGAATAGTTCAGGGCTGCTTTCACCACCGCTCCCATTCTAGCATACCTGGACCTGGCCCAGGCATTCGTATTAGAAGCAGAGTCCTCTAATATAGCCATTGGGGCCATAGTGTCCCAGAGGCATGGTACATACCAAGCATTGCACCCGTTTGCCTACTACTCCTGAAAACTCATCCCAGCTGAATAGAATTATGATATCTTATATAATGAACTACTCACAATTAAATTGGCCTTCGAAGAGTGGCAAAATTAACTTGAAGGAGCCCAATGCCTAGTGCACGTCTTTTCTGACCATAAAAACCTTGAATATTTGTGTAACTAAAAAATAACCAGTGAAATACATTCAAAAATTAATTTGTAATAATTTAAAAATACACTAAATACATTATTTAAAATCATTGAACACTTGTGTAACTAAATATTCTTCTCTTGGTTTGATTTCATCATCACCTATCGCCTGGGAACCAGGAATGGGAAAGCCAACGCCTTATCCTGAAAGGGGAAATACTACCAGAGGTGAATACTCTAACCAAGAAGTATCTTGTCTCCTAAAACCTCACAACTTCCTTAGTGCCACAATATGTCAAGACTTGCTTGATCTAATCCGATCTGCTTCGCGGGGAGATCCACTATCACTGGAGGTAACAGAACAGCCTGAAGAATTGAGAACCAAAATGCAATGTTCCATGCAGGATGGGATCACATACATGGATGGGTGCATATTTGTTCCAGTGGGACACCCCTGGCTAGAAGTGCTCCATCTCTGCTCTGACATGTCATTGGCAGGCCACTTTGGCTGCCTTAAGACTTTCTGCACAGCTTCCCATTTCTTCTGGTGGCCCCATTTGTAAGCTGAAGTCCAGGACTGCATTGACTCTTATGACCTGTGTGTGCACACTAAGGTGACCTGTACTAAGCCCTTTAGTGCCCCTGGAGACTCCACCTAGACCCTGAGCCATCGTAAGCTTGGACTTTCATAGCGGAACTCCCTGACTCTGATAAGCACACAGTTGTCTTGATTATTGTGTGTCATTTTGGTCACTTGGTCTACTTCATCCCCTGTAACAGCCTGCCCTCTGCTGAAACAGCTCGACTTCTAGTGGTTTATGTGATCCATATTGAGGAACTTCCTGGCTGTATCACATTGGACCGAGGCCCAGAGCTTGTCTCAAACTTTGGTCATGAAGTGTGCTGGCTAGTGGATGTTCATGCTTTCAGTTCCTCCGTGTATACTCTGTGATGGGTTGCATCCCCCATCCGGGATGCCACCTGATGTACTGGGGTCCCACTGAGCCCATCCGTTCCACCAGCCTGGGCTCCATCACCCTGTCCTGCTGTGCCGAGCCCTCAAGCCTCCTCTACCACACACATAGGTAGGGCCACAACCAGCTGCAAACAGTCACAGAGACACTGAGATCAGCTCTGTGTGGGAAGACTCAGCATGGGGATTGGTCAGCACTCAAGTGCACACACACTCTGAAGTGTAAACCCAAATTATATTATCTTGCACTATAGAGAAATTTATACAGTGTAAACTCATGAAAATTGCCCCCTCCCTCAATATGGAGGCAGATATACACAGCTTCCCCCACCCCACCCCATATGAATTGCACAAACTGGTTTATAGAAAACAAAAACAAGTTTATTACTACAAGCAGATTACTGAGCAAAATAAACAAACACGCAAACTGAGCTCAATGCACTAAAGAAACTGGTGACAAATAGTAAATTCTCACCCTAAATGTTGTTTTAGGCAGGTTGCAGAGGTTCTTGAAGACAAACTGCTTTTATTTGCAGTTTAAAGTTCCAGGTATTTCTCTTCACAGGTCAGACCTCTTTCTCAGCCTGGGTCCCTGTCCTTCTTCCCCAGATCAGTCTTAGGTGTTTCCAGCAGTCATCCTGGGTGGGGAATCTGTGAAGAACCGGCAACCTTGATTAACTCACTCCCCAGCCTTAAATAGGTTTTACATATAGTGGGAATCCTTTGTTTCCCTGTTTTGTCCCCACCCCTACTTCAATCTCCGTGGTCACTCAATAACAGACCTAAAAGTGGCAATTAGTCTACAAGAAAACTTCAAAAACAGACTCCAATGTTAA
>NC_048298.1:133540430-133586156 GCF_013100865.1 Trachemys scripta elegans
ATTCTGCTTCAAGTTGCAAAATCAGCTGTTGGGAGGAATTCAGGTGGAGCGGGAGGGACAATCAACAAATGGCATTTTGTCTAGTGATGATGGGCCTTCTTTGCTTGGGCAGGAGGTAACACCTCCTGGTATTTTACACTTGTTAATGATTCTCTTCACCTGGTGATTCACAGTTAGGGAGCAAACACTTAAATATTACCTTATAATATGGGATACAGATATTAGAAGTGAGATTAATGCCTGCAGCAATTTACAAGCATTCCATAAAGTCTAAACACTGAGTACATGTTTATAACTCTAACAAATATTTTAACAGTAACACGTGTGAGCCAGACTGGTACCACCTCTGTATTTGTCAGTGTTCAGTTGAGACCTACGGGCCTTGGCATGATCTGGCACCTGGTCTGCCAGTGTATAAGACTAATCTGGAAACAACAAGGAGAGCCGATCGACTGATTGATGATGTGGAAAAAGCTGAAGTACTCAATGCTTTTTTTGTCTTGGTCTTCACAGACAAGGTTAGCTCCCACACTGCTGTCCTGGGCAACACAGTATGGGGAGGAGGTGAGCAGCCCTCAGTGGTGAAATAACAGGTTAAGAACTATTTAGAAAAGCTGGACAGGCACAAGTCCATGGGTCCAGAGCTAATGCATCCAAGGGTGCTGAGGGAATTGGCTGATGTGATTGCAGAGCCATTGGCCATTATCTTTGAAAACTTGTGGCAATCAGGGGAGATCCCAGACGATTGGAAAAAAGCAAATATAGTGCCCATCTTTAAAAAAGGGAAGAAGGAGAACCCGGGGAAGTACAGACTAGGCAGCCTCACCTCAGTCCCTGGAAAAATCATGGAGCCGGTCCTGAAGGAAACCATTTTGAAGCACTTGGAAGAGAGGAAAGTGATCAGGAACAGTCAACATGGATTCACCAAAGGCAAGTCATGCCTGACCAAGTCGATTGCCTTCTATGATGAGATAACTGGCTCTGTGGATATGGGGAAAGCGGTGGACGTGATATATCTTGTCTTTAGCAAAGCTTTTGTTACAGTCTCCACAGTATTCTTGCCAGCAAGTTAAAAAAATACAGATTGGATGAATGGACTATAAGGTGGATAGAAAGCTGGCTAGATTGTCAGCTGGTCTCATTGGTGGCAAATGAAAGAATAAGAAGCAACAGTCTCAAGTTGCAGTGGGGGAGGTCTAGGTTGGATATTAGGAAACACTATTTCATTAGGAGGGTGGTGAAGCACTGGAGTGAGTTACCTAGGGAAATGGTGGAATCTCCATCCATAGAGGTTTTTAAGGCCTGGCTTGACAAAGCCCTGGCTGGGATGATTTAGTTGGTGTTGTTACTGTTTTGAGCAAGGGGTTGGACTAGATGACTTCCTGAGGTCTCTTCTAACCCTAATCTTCTATGATTCTATAATTAATGGAGGAGGTGGGTATTTGCCGTTAAGGAGGAGTTTTCTCTTTAGCTGAGGTGGCCAGGACTATTGTGGAATTTCCCTGGACCCGAAGCCAGAGATGTGGACTTCACTCACCCCACAGGGTATGTGAATTACCAGCATCCTTCAGGTCAGATTGTATCATCCTCTCAGTCACATTTTCCACAATGAAATGGAGATTTCTCTTGGGGAGTCTGCATCAGCCTCTCACCACTCAGAGTAGCTGTGATTCAGCATCTCCTCTAGAAGGAGGACCAGACTGAGACCGGAAATTGTGCTCCAGGCCCCGGATGTGTTCCCTTCCCACAGTTCAACTGTTCTCACTGTGATGAATTTCTGGTTCTCGTCTCTCCAGTCTCCTATTCAGATGACTCAGTGACGAAGCTGCAGTATTACACCGGGGACAGCGAGGGGGAAAACGATCCTGGATCAGAACAAGGTAATGGGGGAGGGACAGACTAAGGCTGAGAGACCCAAATCTGGGCAGAGAACAGAATTTCTATGACCCTTTCTGCAATCGCAGCCATTTCCCTTCTCACGGTTCCCATTTTACACAGTGGGGTCTAATCCCACTGAACAGGATTTCTGTTAGAATCTCAGGATAAAAACATGTGACCATCTCCTGAGCACACACCCCTAGGAGTGGATCCCAGTGACCTTCCCAGGTGAGGAGCTGGAGGAGATGGGTCAGTCTCTTTGGATAAAGGTGTCAGAGCCCAGTGGAGCTCAATTCACATCGCTGAGAGAGAGAGGGAAGATTGTCCTGTATTATAATTACAGATGTGCTCAGTCCAACTCACTGATCCGAACCCAACAGACCTTTGTGGGAGGGGGATTTGCAGATTCTGACCCCAGCTCTAGATCTCAGTTTTGCAGCTGGCACCTGTCACTATAACAGGCTGAAACAAACCCCTGGATGTGAACTTCCTGGCCTGATTCCATCTCTAATTATAAACAAGGCGGCATTTCTACCCCAGCTGCTCTCAAGGGAGTCCATTAATTTGGTTCCTTTGGGAGTTTAGCCTGTGGCTGGGGGGGAGACACTGAGCAGATGAGTCAGTTCTGCTGAGAAGCTGGAGCGCTGCCAAGCTGAGCCCTGGGCTGCCTGAGGGGCTAGTGGAGAGCAGGAGCTCACAAAGGATCAGGCCAGCGACCTCCCAGCGGGAGCTTTAATTCCTGCAGAGGGGAGGTTCCCCCTCCCCAGTGTAACAGGAAAATTCAAACCTGTCTGCAGAGATCAGCCGGCTCTGGCCTGGCAGCACCCGTGTCCCAACCTGTTATCTCAGCACAAGCCCAGATCCTGCTCCCACTGAAACACGTAAAGGAGCTGCTGTTGGATTCTTCAGGGACAGGATTGGCCCCTAGTTATTTCTGGGACTCCTGTTTCACTGTAGTTCTCTGACTTGTGCTCTTCTCACCATGGGCCCCTGCGACTTCCCCTCTCATGTGCCATGATAAACAGCTCTAGTTATAAGGGTCACTTGCGCTGAAAAGATGCTGCTGGTGAAAGGGGCTGAGTGTGGTGTTTGCTGTTCCAGAGGGAGCTTCCCCGGGGGGGTCTCAGTTGGATTACGATAACGTAGAGGAACCTGCCTTGAACGACGTCCCCCAGACTCCAGACGGCCGAGGTGAGCAGTGAATCCACCTCCTAGAAGCAGCATCACCCTGACGAAAAACTAAACGTGTTTTCCAGTAGGGTCAATAATGGTTTGTTAAGAAAACCACAAAGGTCCCCACTAGTATTTTCTATTGGCGCAACACTGGGGGCACTGACCAGGTGCATTACAAAAGCTGTGTGGAGGCCCAGGAGTACAGAAGCGTGTGATGCCCTAGATCATAATAAAGACTCATTGCAGGGATGGAAGGAACAGTTCACTCAGGAGCTGCCCACATGGTACTTGGCTCAGGTCACTGCCCTGTGACCCTCACTGCCATGATCACTAGGGTTACTCACCATTTGTAAAGAGGGCACATCAAAGCAGAGATGTCATCCGTGCTGTAATGTTCCCTGCCTGCCTTTTGTGGGATTCTGCTATAGCAGCTTATATACACTGTGACAGGGGGGTGGGTGGGTCATGCAGATTTTACACCCAAAGGGCCATGTCACGCCCTTATTAGCTGGCTCAGCTCCCAGTGGTGTCAGTACATTGGAGACTGATGGTAGTTTATGGGGTAAACATTATCAGGAGAACACATTGTAATTATTGTAACCAAATGCCTTTGTGGAGCAATCCCTCTAGGCTAGATCCCAGTCACCTCTTTCTAGAACTCCCCCACCCCCTGCTCATCTGGGAGCTCTAGGATCCTCTCAACTGGTGATTGAAATGTATCAAATCAATGTGAAATACCCCAGTCTGAGGGTTCCAGAGGAGGGCTCCTCTTACCACCCTGAGGGTGGAAGTGCTGAGAGATCCCCAGGGACCAGTGAGTCTGGTGCATCTGCAGCTTGTAGTTTAATTCTATCTTCACTGTGACTATTATCTTAATTACATCACATCTTCACGGCAGATGCCCCTTCCCTTCCTGGAGATGTCCCAGGGGATGGTTATGATGATGCCAGAGAAGTGTCTGACCCTGAAGGTGACCCTAGTTTGGGGCAGAATGATGAGCAAGGCACTGGGGTGAATGACAGGGACAGGGATTCCCAGACAGGTGAGTGGAGAACTGTTTGCACTTCACACTGTCTCTGCAGAGTGGGAGGGCTGGAAATGTGGGGTACACAGCAAGGGAACAGCCCTGGCCAAACCAATGCCTGTGAGAAAATCTCTCCTCTCGTCTCTCCATTCCCTCAAAGCAGAGGCTTCAGTGCCTGCTATGGGGAGAGGAACAGCAGGGGCCCTGCTGAGTGGTACTTCATTTTCAAACCAGCAAGATACCTAGGATCCCATGTATCAGGGGGTAGCCGTGTTAGTCTGTATCTACAAAAACAACAAGGAGTCTGGTGGCACCTTAAAGATTAACAGATTTATTTGGGCATAAGCTTTCGTGGGTAAAAACCTCACTTCTTCAGATGCATAGAGTGAAAGTTACAGATGCAGACATTATATACTGACACATGAAGAGAAGGGAGTTACCTTACAAGTGGAGAACCAGTGTTGACAGGGCCAATTCAATCAGGGTGGATGCAGTCCACTCCCAATAATAATGTTTTTTTAAGAAAACCACAAAGGTCCTCACTAGTATTTTCTATTGGCGCAACACTGGGGGCACTGACCAGGTGCATTACAAAAGCTGTGTGGAGGCCCAGGAGTACACCATGTAGGAGGTGTCAATTCCAGGAGAGGAAAAGCTGCTTCTGTAATGAGTCAGCCACTCCCAGTCCCTATTCAAGCCCAGATTAATGGTGTTAAATTTGCAAATGAATTTTAGTTCTGCTGTTTCTCTTTGAAGTCTGTTTCTGAAGTTTTTTTGTTCAATGATAGTGACTTTTAAATCTGTAATAGAATGACCAGGGAGATTGAAGTGTTCACTTACTGGCTTTTGTATGTTACCATTCCTGATGTCCAATTTGCGTCCATTTATTCTTTTGCGGAGGGACTGTCCAGTTTGGCCAATGTACATGGCAGAGGGGCATTGCTGGCACATGATGGCATATATAACATTAGTAGATGTGCAGGTGAATGAGCCCTTGATGGTGTGGCTGATGTGGTTGGGTCCTCTGATGGTGTCGCCAGAGTAGATATGGGGACAGAGTAAGCAACGAGGTTTGCTACAGGGATTGGTGTTTCTGTGGTGTGGTGTGTAGTTGCTGGTAAGTATTTGCTTCAGGTTGGGGGGTTATCTGTAAGCGAGGACTGGCCTGCCTCCCAAGGTCTGTGAGAGTGAGGGATCATTTTCCAGGATAGGTTGTAGATCGTGGATAATGCGCTGGAGAGGTTTTAGCTGGGGGCTGTATGTGATGGCCAGTGGTGTTCTGTTATTGTCCTTGTAGGGCCTGTCCTGTAGTAGGTGATTTCTGGGTACCCATCTTGCTCTGTCAATCTGTTTCCTCACTTCCCCAGGTGTGTATTGTAGTTTTACGAATGCTTGATAAAGATCTTGTAGGTGTTTGTCTCTGTCTGAGGGGTTGGAGCAAATTCGGTTGTATCTTAGGGCTTGGCTGTAGACAATGGATCATGTGATGTGTCTTGGATGGAAGCTGGAGGCGTGTAGGTACGTATAGTGGTCAGTAGGTTTCCAGTATAGGGTGGTGTTTATGTGACCATCACTTATTTGCACTGTAGTGTCTAGTCCAGGCTGAGGTTGATGGTGGGGTGGGAATTGTTGAAGTCCAGGTGGAATTCTTCAAGGGCCTCCTTTCCGTGGGTCCATATGATGAAGATGTCATCAATGTAGCGCAAGTAGAGAAGGGGCACTAAGGGACGAGAGCTGAAGAAGCATTGTTCTCAGTCAGCCATAAAAATGTTGGCATACTGTGGGGCCATGCGGGTACCCATAGCAGTGCCACTGACTTGATGGTATAAGTTGTCCCCAAAGTGACTGAAGTGGTTGTGGGTGAGGACAAAGTCACAAAGCTCAGCCACCAGGTGTGCTGTGGCCTCATCAGGGATACTGTTCCTGACAGCTTGTAGTCCATCCTCATGTGGAATATTGGTGTAAAGTGCTTCTACATCCATGGTGGCCAGGATGGTGTTTTCAGGAAGAACACCAATGCATTGTAGTTTCCTCAGGAAGTCGGTGGTGTCTCGAAGATAGCTGGGAGTGCTGGTAGCGTAAGGTCTGAGGAGAGAGTCCAAATAGCCAGATAATCCTTCTGTAAGAGTACCAATGCCTGAGATGATGGGGCGTCCAGGGTTTCTGGGTTTATGGATCTTAGGTAGCAGATAGAATACCCCTGGTCGGGGTTCTGGGGGTGTGTCCATGTAGATTTGTTCCCGTACTGTAGCTGGGAATTTCTTGAGCAGATGGTATAGTTTCTTTTGGTATTCCTCAGTGGGATCAGAGGATAGAATGTGGTCTTGGAGAGTTGCCTGGCAGCCTCCTGTTCATAATCCGACCTGTTCATTATGGCTACAGCACCTCCTTTGTCAGCCCCTTTGATGATCCCATGCATCTGACGAAGTGGGCATTCACCCACGAAAGCTTATGCTCCAATACATCTGTTAGTCTTAAAGGTGCCACAGGACTCTCTGTTGCTTTTAGGAACTTCTATCTCTAGGTTCCAATCCTTGTGTGGCTGCCACACCATGTGTGTGCTCGATTTCCACCAGTTCACTGCGCGTGTATCTTTTGGGCAGAATCCTATGAACCCAAATCCTGTTACTGCTCCACCAGTGTTAAAGAGTCTGTGAAAGTTGGGCTTTGCCCATTGTCCTTGGCCAATATCTCCCCTCCCCTCCCTGTTGTACCATGAGCAGAGACACCATTGGCCAACCCAGAGGAGGTGCAGCAGTGATATAATGTGCATTGCTTAGTGCTTGATAAGAATAACGTGCTTATGTTCAGTATTAGGGCAGAGTGAAAGTTAGGATGTTCTTAACTAAGCACTCCTGGTTGGTAAGTGCTTGGGTTTTCTACATGAAGTAACAGGTAAATAGAGTTATCACTTGGCAATGTTAGCTGGTCTGGAAACCAAAGGTTTTAATTTCCAGACTATTTACAGAGATGATGGATTAGAACTTGTCATAGATCCGCCAAAAGACTGAAGAGGGAACAATTCCTAACTATTACTGTAGAGCAGAGATTCTCAACTGTGGCACACATTATATATTCTGGGGCAGCATGAGAAGCCAGAGCAGAAAGTGACGGCTCCTTTCCGGGCACACGGCCTTGAAGGCAGCACCGCCACGAGCAGCAGCGCAGAAGTAAGGATGGCAGAGTATGGTTTTGCCACTCTCCATTCTCCGCTGCTGCTAACGGTAGTGCTGCCTTCAGAGCTGGGCAGACGGAGAGCTATATACTTAAATGGCTCTTTTTGATTCCATGCCCTACTGTTTGTAATATTTAGTGAGAGTTGGATATTGTTTTTTAATCGGTGTATGTGCCTGTGTGGTTGGGGTGGGATGTGTCAACTATAATGGACACAAAGAAGGGGGGTGATCAAATACGTTTGAGAAACACTGCTGTAAATTCTACCTTGCTCTGCTGCTGCACATCACCATAGAGTGGATCCACTGACTGTAGGTGTCTCCCTTGGTATTTTCAGGTACGATTCTGCATTCGCGAAGGAGCGAAGTTGTCTCTGGGATGGACAGCGAAACCTCATTCCCACTTCCTGGAGACACAGGTTATGATGATGTGGAACATGGTGACTCTGGAGGATCAATATCAGAACGATTTGATTGGAAAAAAATAACCTTGTGATGATGTAAATGCTTTGCCTCTTTCTCTCAGAAATGCTTCCTCTGCTATGATGGCCTAGAGACAGTCCCTGCCTGGTAGATACACAAAGCAGGTGTTTTTATAAGATTTGTGTGAAGTTGCAGGAAATACTAGTGGAAGTTGGAAAAGGTTCATAAACTTTCTTTGTATAATTTTCCATCATTTGAAGGGGGGTGGAAGTTTCCTGCATTTTTATGCCTATAAATTCTTCAGCTTGAATTTTGCCTTTTTCATATTAAATCTTTTCTGAAAGTCTTCCCTGTAGTGGAATTTTTTCTTGCCAGATGAATTGTGCAGTTTCCAGGGTTCATCATGGAGAGAGGCTGAGATACAACAAACCAAGAGACAAGGGTGGGCCACCTCTGGGTACGGCAGGCTGTTTGACGGTGGGAGAGGGAGGGAGGGTTACACTGAATGTTCTATCAGACATGTGGTAAAAGTGGAAAACCAGCAAGAGAATATTCTGAGATGAGCAACAGGGTTGTTCCTAAACCTACGTCAGATCTGTAACCTTCATTGACTCCAAGGAGATAAATGAGAAATTATCCCTCATAATTCACAGCTGAAATTAAACAAACAGTGAAAATAATTCCACATTAGCAATAAATTTGGAGGATGAATATTTCTGCTAGGACAATAAATGAATTTTATAGAAAATAATGAAAAGAGGAGGGTTAATAAAAATCTGGGTTTTCACTGAAGCAATAAGGCTAAAACAAGTAGCAAGTCACTGAGTTGTTACTAGAATCCCCAGTAAGACTGATCATGTTCACACAGTGCAATATTTATTTCCATGACAATCTACAAATATAGTTTAAAATCGATGCTGAGCTGAGAACTGACCAGTGGAGAAGCCAGAGGTGTTCTCTAGATGAAACCTCAATGAAATCAGTACCAGAACGCATGCAGCGTACATCGCTATTTCACCGAAATGTCTGTATTTCCTTTATCACAAATCCTGCATTCAGTTTGGTCACTTCATCTGTACACAGATTCAATGGCAATAGAAATGTCAAGAGACATCACTTCCAATCATCTGCATTCAACTGGGTCAGTGGGTCATATAAAGAGACAGAAATATAACAATTTACTTTCAAAAGGAGAAAAATAAAAAGACATAGAGATGTGCAATAGGGCAAACTGACCCTTGGAGACTGAGTGGGGAAATCTCAGGGGATGTACTAACCTGTTCCAGGGGTTGTGTCCTCAAGACAGATGTGTGGGACAAAGGAAATTACCACAGAGAGAGGAGGTGGCCCCAGGGTGGATGTTTGTGCTTTGGCAGGGAACCCAGGCTGCTGATGTTGCCTAGGGCTTGGGACTGGAGCCTTAAAGAGGGAGCAGGTGAAGGCTCCTCTCTTCTTTCACGCTGAAGGAATCCTAGCAAATATTCCTGGGTTGGTCAGTCCAGGGGTAGTTAATTATTTTTTGTCAAGGTCCAGATTTCTTGGTCAAGGTTAGTTAAGGTCCAGACTCCAGAGAAACATTTTTCACACTGTTGCCGGCACAGGGGCCCGAGGACAGCAACAGCGGGGTTCGTTGCCCGGAGTGCTTTGCGCCAATAAACATACCGGGGTGGAGAAACAATCAAAGTTTATTTGAGATCTCAAAGTGGTGCAAGGAGACAGGCAAGTCTCAAATCGAGCACACCAGCAAAAACAGTTTCTCTCTTCTTTATACATTTTACAACTAAGCCCCCCTCTCTCCCCCTCTCTACCACCTCCCCCTACTCCCCCTCCCCTCTCTACCGAAGGCATGTTTATACATTTAAGCAACTAAATCATTCTAGGGCTATAAAGCTAGCTTGTTAGTAACTTCTCTCTAAACAGTTATTTGGTCCTGTTTACCCTTAGTTTATTACCCCTTCCCCAGCTAGAAACATGCAAACCTCATCATTATTGTTTGGTACCTGAAATGAGCAAGGTCGTAATTGCTAACTAGCTATTTACACATTCCAATTCCTGTCCTTGGCTGTTAAGGTCGATCAGAGTTAAACATGGAAGGACAGAGTTTAAACATGGAAGAACTCTGGCTCAGGCAGGGATAGTAACCCCAACAACACCACAAGTGCCACTGTTCAACGAACACATATAATTCTGTGTAATCTACCCAGGGCCTATTGCAGGGGAAGTCAATAGGCGGACTGCAGGCCAATGCCAGACTGCCAGAGGTTTTTGGCTGGATCGCAAAACTCCCGTGGGCACTTAGTATGTGGGGAGGCTAGTTAGGGTTGCCAACTTTCCAATTTCTGAAAGCCAGACACTCCTGCTCCTCCCCTGCCCTCAAGGCCCTGCCCTCTGCTCATTCCTCTCCCCCCACCCCCCATCATCTAGGCTCTCTCCCCTTTAACATTAAAACTGGCATTTGATAATTACTAAACAAGGTGTAATTGCTTTGAATATTTTGAAAAGAAAAAAGTTAAAACTGACAGAGACATGTTTAAGGACCTGATTTTGAAAACCCTATTTCATCTGACTACTCCTTACTCCCGTCAGCAGTCCAACTGAAGTCAATGTAAAGTCAACTCCATCCCCTGAAGAGTATATAACTTTTTAAAAGCTTTTAATATGTACTTTAATAATAGAGTGGAATGGCTCCAAAGTTATTCGCAAGCATAGATGTGTTTGCGGACTGGGATCCCTAATGATTTATTTGTAGAAGAGAAATCTAAGGAAATGTCCACCCTTCCCTCATCTATGCAGTCTCTAGCCCTGAACATTCAGTAACTTCACAGCCAGGGGAATGCATTTGTCCTTTCCTCTATATATTTTTTCTGTGCTTTGCATTAGTCTAATTTTCTAAAATCTATTATGACAAACTATTTACCCCAGGCCACAGCTTTGAAACTTTGGTGTGCCCTTCCCACGCCTGTCATATGTCATATGTCTTTACATATTGACTTTAAACAGCTGAAACTTTTAAAATTGTCAGCATTAATCAGCAAATGTATCCATGCTGTTTGCAACAGTATTATAGGGTAACAATTGTTATGTTATCATTTCTCCTGATATTTTTCTTCTTGCACAAAGTACCTTAAAAAAAAAAAAAGTAAATACATTTTGGACAGCATTTGAAAGCACCAGAAATAAATAAATATCTTTGATGGGAAAAGGTATTTCCTATTCCCATCCTCTCTCCTCCTGGGCAGGTGTTTAGTTTGGGTTTGGATTTTTGTTGCACTGCCTCCAGTTGCCTGGTTTAGGTGCTGGGATCTCATAGCCTTATTCAGGGGCTAATTCCTGGTCTCTGAAGCTGGGGAAATTTAGAGGAGACATTAAAGAGAGATTTTAATCTTCTGACTGGAAACATACAGCCCAGTCCAACCACGCACACAGCACATCACAAAAAAAAAAAAAAAAACATATACAGCACAACCACACAAACCCAACCCAAATACACACATAGCACAACAAAAACACACACAGAGCACAACCCAATCCAAATATAGGCACAGCACAACACAAACCATATACAAAACACAAACACACAACCCCAACACAAAATACCCATACAGCATGTCACAAAACATACACACAAAGCAACCTCACACACCCAATCCAACCACACCCAGCAAATAATCCAAACACCCATTCCACCACCTACGTACACAGCACAAAGACAAACACACAACCCCAGCCTTCCATCCCTGCCCCACAGCACGCACAGCACTGTCCACCCCTCGCCAGGTCTTAGCTGCCTTCCTGAGCTGCCCAGAGCCCTGCAGCCCTGCGGGGAGCCCAGAGACTCCCTGCGTTACCCGCAGCAGCTGGGCGAGTCACAGATGCTCAGCGTGGACAGTGACTTCATGCCCTGGGACCTGCTGCCGGGAAGACTGGACCGGAGCCAGTACTCGGGAGCGGGCTGGCAGAGCTGCAGGCTGGAGAGGGGGTGGGAACGCGAGGGACAGGCAGTGAGCTGTGCTGGCCTGGCCCCTCTCCTGCCCCAGGACTCACCTGCCACCTGCAGAGCTGGGCTGGGAGAGGGTCACAGCCATGCTGCCCCCCGGCTCTCTGGCAGCCAAGTGCCGCGCTGCGGTGAGCAGTGCCTGCCTGGCCCCCACTGTTCCGCCACCCCTGCAGGCGGTAACCGGACTCTCAGCACCCCTAAGGCTAATGCGGGGAGAGGAGTGAGTGGCGACATGCTGGCGGGCTAGGGGGAGATGGCACCCGGGGCTGACTCCTAACTTGGGGGTGGGGCAGGTGCCCCCCTCCTTAAGTGGAGCCCTGCCAGGTGTGCGGCACACCAGGACTTGGGGGCATCAGATGAAACCTTGAGCTTGAGCATGTGGCCAAGCTCCACTGGGCGGGGGGGCATCTTCCCCCCCACACTTACAAGTTAGCCTGGGGCACCAGCTCCCCCAATCCCACCAGCACATAGCCAGTCACTCTTCTACCCACACTAGACCCCTCTCTCCCCAAATGCCCACTGCCTCCCAGAATTTTGCAGTCTGACCAAAAGCCTCTGGCAGTCTGCATCTGGCCCGCGGTTTGCCTATTGACTACTCCTGATCTAACATACCTCTATTTTTGTGATCAGGAAAGAATTTCCCCCAGGTCAGATTGGCAGGGATGCTGCGGGGTTTTACCATCCTCTGCAGCATGGCCTGCAAGTCATTGCTAGGATCATCTGGGTATCTCACCAATCAATTCTCTGCCATTGCAGGGGCCTCAGGTATTGGTGCCTCTCAGTCCCTCCTAGTCTCTGCCTGTGGCACACACTAATTTATTCTCCTGAGGCCTGTAACACTTTGGTCTAATCCAGGTTGGTGGGCTCAGTGCAGGGGGGACTTTGGTGGTCTGTGATATGTATCGGGGTTAGACTGGATTATTTAGCTGTCCCAACGGCCTTAAAATCTATGGATCTATATTATGGCTACAATGCTGCAGTGTCTGACCTGTGGCTGCCCTGATTCACAGGTGTCCCCTCTTTCCAATCCAGTCACTCAGGGAATGACAGCTGCAGTGAAAGGCAATAGGGCACTGGTAGGGGTAACTTTGGGGGCAGTCACTAGCCCCAGAAAACTAAATCTCTCCCAGCACCCCTGACTGCTGCATATCAGGGTCTCTGGCCATACAGGAGACAGGCCAGCACCACCACAGTGGATGGAATGAGGGTGGGGAGGGGATGGAAACACCCAGCAAGGGAAGTTGCATTTTTCAGTCATGTTGGTGTGTGGATACCAGCTCAAAGACATGCACTGGACACACAAGCAGAGCAAGTTCACACTGTAAAAACTGTTCACACTGTAAAAACACCAAAGCAAAAGGGACGTGATAATCTCAGCACAAATTCTACTTTAACCCATTAGAAACAATATCCACTGTCCTGTAATTATTGGGCTACTCAGTGCTGGAGTACACCTGACCAAACCCTCAGGTGCCAGTACCGTGCCAGGTGTACCGCGACTCGGAGGCAAGCACTGTAGGTGCTTCATTACCTAGGCCTTGCAGGTGCTGGGTCCCAATAACTGCTCAGACATGTGGCTAAGGGAAAGGGTATTTGACTAGAGCTGGCAGGAAAGGGGAAAGTTGCAGATTCCATAAGTACCAACGCTTCAATAGTTAGAGTTCACAGCAAGCAATAGTGATAAATGTTTGGGTCTCTGGGGCTGCCCAGTCGAGAGACAGGGCTCTTCAGGCCGAGTGCCTGGGGTGCTCTCTCCAGTCCATTCTCTAGTCAAGCAAATAGGAGCTTGCAGGTTTCCAGGCCAGCTTCACATAGTGTCTCTCATTGGGGCCACTTTGCACTGGCTTCCTGCTCAGCCACTGCTGCTCCCCCATAAACCTCTCACAGACCCGCACCCAGACATAACCTCCAGCAGTCAGAGCCACATGTGGCTCTACTTACAGGTCCTGGGGATTGCCCTCTACATCCAGCTCTCTGCAGCTCCTCATTTGCCTTACAGCCACTGCTTCCTACAATAGCCCAGCCACTTCCTGGTTCAGGACTCTTCCCCTTATCCAGCCAGAGAGAAGGGATGTGGAATGGAGAAGGCTCTGATGGATGTTGTAGTCTCCTTCTTAGCAGATCCATCAGAATCTCAAACACAGGCTAAAAGATTCTGCAAACAGAAGAAGGTTCCTCTCTGATTATGACTCCAAAGGAGTTTTGCAGTCACATTGATAGTTTCTTTATGAAAAAGGTGGCAAAGTCTGGCTCTGCCTTTTCAGCTCCTTTCTGTACTTTTTAAAATTACAAACTTTATATAATATAGTTTTGGGGACACACTGATTTCCTGTATTCTTTTACCTATTACTCAAAAAGATTATGAAATATTATCAAGAAATGTAAATTTGGGAAAGTCAAAGTGTTTGTGAAAAAAAAAATCCATCTCTTGGGTTAGTGGACCCCGATCCACGGATATTCAAGCCAGACTGAAGACTGGACAATTGAAGGGAACATCCAATTGATAGACAAAGTTTCTCACTCTCCCTGCAGCAGGGTCAGCAAAGCCAGTGTCACATAAGCTGGCAGGGACCAAGTCCAGGATAAGTAGGGCACATCTCCAAAACCTTGGAGACAGCCTGGCCTGAGGCTCAGTAGGACTAACACCCTGCACACCTGAGACTAAGAAAAGAAATGGGATGAACACTGAATACAACCCACCCCTTTTCACTGGGGGTGTCATAGACAGATAGTTAAGGGTTAATGCCTCTTTTATCTGTAAAGGGTTAAGAAGTTCACCTAGCCTAGCTGACACCTGACCAGAGGAACCAATGGGGAGATAAGATGTTTCAAAAGGAAGGAGGAAAGTTTCCTTTGTTTAGAGTCAGTTTCAGTTTTGGCCGGAGTGGAAAAGATCAAGGAATCAGCCTCTTATCAGAGTAGTGAGTATTAGAAAAGGAATAAATAGGTTTATGTTTATTTTCTTTTTGTAACTTGTCTTGGGCATTAGGGAATAATCAAATTGGGTATTCTTTGTGTAATTAAGATTTTGCCCAGGGGAACATCCTATGTGATTTGAATCTGTTGTCTATGAGATCAGGTTGTATGCTATCTCCCAGAGGGTTTTCTTTTACCTTCCTTTTCTTTAAATAAAAGCCTTTTTTTAAGAACCTGATTGATTTTTCCTTGTTTTTAGATCTAAGGGGTTTGGATCTGGACTCACCAGGAAATTGGTGGAGGAGTCTCTCAAGGCTACCCAGGGAGGAAAAGGTTTTTTGGGGGAAGACAGAGTTTCCCAAATGACTCAAACTATTTGGGTGGTGGCAGCCAAACCAGATCTAAGCTGGTAATTCAGTTTAGGGGTTCACATGCAGGTCCCCACATCTGTACTCTAAAGTCCAGAGTAGGAGTCAAACCTATGACAGTGGGGTTTTCAAAAACCAAAAAGTTCCTCAATGTTGTAGTTTTGGGTTTAGATTTCCATTGAAAAACAATAAGTGTTTCTGGGAAATTAAAAAAAAAATTAAGAAAACAAACCCCCAGATGAATTACCCCTAGAATACAACTTTTGAATGAGGCTCTCGTGGTTCTAGTTCACGGTTCCTTGTGCAGCTAGAACAAAATCTCATAGCAGCAACCCACTTTCCAGAGCTGTCACTCCAGACACTCCTCAGCCAGAGTTCAAGTTGGAGAACCTGCAGACCAAGTGGTCCCTCCCAGGCTAATCAGAGTAAAGCACCTCTAAGGGTGTGTCTGTGATTGCAGCTCATGCAGACATACCCGAGCTAGCTTTAATCCAGTGTTTCCCAAATGGTAGGTTCCAACCCACTAATGGGTCGTGGAAAGGTTCTCGATGGGTCACGAAAGGCAGGCTTGTATTTACTCATCACAGGACCCTGGCCGAGGCAAACATACAGTTCTCCTGGCCCAGTGGAGGGGAGAGGCCCCCAGGGATGGAGGACAGGGTGAAGAATGGGCTGGCCCCTCACTCACCCCAAAGTGGCAGCTTCTGTATGGATGGGACCAGTTCTGACACTTCTCAGGGGCACCCAGGGTTGTGAGACACGTCGCTACCACTTGCCCTTAGCGTGAAGAAGTCTCATCTGTGCCTTCCACGGGTCAGCTCCCAACTCCACTGGCCCGGGCAATGGAAATACTCCCCTCTAAGCCTCACATACCCTGCTGTTACCCCAGAGCTTACCAATAGGCAAATGCTAACCCTCGACCCCTCCGAGCATCTCCATGGAGTGTCCAGCCCCTGGTTCATTGGACTCTCGCAGTATTCACACATTTTCTGCTCTCAAAGAAGCAGTGCACCCACAGTTTAGCAGTTCCACCTCAGATCACCACTCGGCTTAACCTACAGCACTTAGATATGTTTATAGCGAAAACAAGTATAAGTTGATTTAGCAAATCACAGAGATTCAAGCAGTAGTAACTAGAAGAACTGGAACTAATGGTTACATATAAAATATAATTGTAACACACCTTCTAGAGCTTAGATCTAATTAACAAGACACTCTCATGTCTTGTAGAATAATCCTTACTCAGAACACTTTCAGCGTTTTACTGCCAAGCTACTATGAACCCTCCTTTCATGAGACAAATACGCTGTCAGCTTGCCTCCTAGGTGAAGGATTCAGTGGGCACCTTAGCGCCCTCTTCAAGATATACCAGTCCCATCCTT
The DNA here is from genome assembly GCF_013100865.1 of Trachemys scripta elegans. Taxonomy (NCBI): domain Eukaryota; kingdom Metazoa; phylum Chordata; order Testudines; family Emydidae; genus Trachemys; species Trachemys scripta. Next base: position 133,556,765 of record NC_048298.1, read on the forward strand.
TGTCTTTATTCATAAACAGGATGCCCCCTCACACCCGCTGTTTTTTTTTCTTTCTGTAGATTTTCTCTCTTGTAGATTTCACAATCTTTTGACTCACTCTGGCTCAGTCTGCAGATAGGCCTCTGTTGTGAGGCAGACAATGCACAATACAAAAGTGACCAGTCAGGGAGATAGATGCGCGTTACCTCGGAAATGTTCCTTTGAGGCAGGAGGTATGTCACCTCCTGGACCTGCCTTAACTGAAAGACCGTATTTTAGTCTAGATACATAACTCCTGAAATATTATCTATGCATACATTTCACAAGGATTATGATGACCACAATTTACTGACTCTCAGTAGAGACCTCACAGGCCACTCTTCGGTGAACTACTATGCGTATATCTGACTCCGGGATCCCTGTGAAATTCCAGGCAGGCTGAGTTCCCTCTGCCAGTTGGCACCAAGAGGACTTGGGTCACACCAGCTCCCCACTCCATGTGTTTCAACCTGGCACATGGGGTTGCTGCGCCACTCAGGGTCTGGCCCTGCTGCTCCTCCATAATTATGAAGGGGAGGATGAGCCAAACCGGACAGACCCTGCAACCCCATGTGCCAGCTCACAGCACCCAGAGCAGGAGGCCTGGCCCAGCTCCGCAGGACAGAAGCTGCTGCTGGGAGTGAGTGAGATGCAGACTCACTCTCCTACCCTGGGGCTGCCCCTCTGCACCAGGCCAGGATTCAGTGTTGTGGTGCTGGGGTGGAGGGTACATATAGGTACTGGTGGGTCACAAGAAAAGCAGAATGCAGTTAGTGGGGAGTCTTAGGAAAAAGTGGGGGAACCGCTGCTCTAATCTACCTAGCTCGAGTACCAGAGCAGTGAAGCTGCAGCAGCAGAAGTTTCAATGCAGGCTAGTCCCAGGCTAACACAGGGTTCTGGATGGGCTTGTACAGAGATGATGCAGCACATGCTGCTGTGGCTTCACTGCTCTGATAGCTGAGCTAGCTAGATTAAAGCTAGAGCCAGTGTGTCAGCGCAAGCTGTGATCACACCCTTGAATTATGGTGTAGACGTACCCTCCAGAGTGAAAGAAAAACCAAAGGCAGATGAATTGCTAAGTTATGACCCACTGCAAAGAGGTCTGGACATAAGCGCAACATCAGACGTCTCTATGAAGCTGCACTGGGTGGTTTCAGGTGATCTTAGCCTAGACCCCAGGCTGTTGTTGAAGGGGTCGAGACTAGTCATCCCCACATGGGGGTGAAAAAGGACATTCTGCATAAACTGCACGGGGGCCACCAACCCAGCCCAAAATGCACAGAAACAACTCAACAGTCAGTTCAGTGTCCTTGACTGAGCAACAAGTACCAGAGAGAGGTGAGAACTCTGAGATCTGCATTCGCATGAGAACCAACCAGCCAGAACCATCATTACCTTCCCTCCCCCAGACACACCATGGCAGAAAGATCTTCTCCAGCTGGCTAATGGAACCTCTCTTCCATTCACTGGCTACTTGACAAGATTTACTGAAATAGCCAAGCTGCTGACCACTACATCACAGACAGTGGGGTCACGATGAAATCCATGTTTGGCTGCAATGGAACCCCACTGCAAGTCCTCGCTGATAATGATCCTCAGTTTGTATCAGAAACTGTTAAATTTGCGAATCCCTGCAGTTTCATCCATGTGCCATCCCAGTCATTAGAAAACCATGGGGAAGCAGAACTTTCAGTAAAAATGGTGAAACAGCTTTTTACACAACATACAGGCCTTATCTGGCCATGTTCCCATACAGGCCAGCACCTCTGACAAATGGAATTATTCCTTATGAGTTGCTGAGTTGAGGTCCAACATCCCAACCTCCCTTCATTCTTAGACCTTCGTTGGCCTGAGATTCCAGTGCTACCAAGGAAGGAAGAACAACCTAAAACCGTCAGAAGAGAAACTTTGTCAGACATCACTGAGTCTAATTCTGAGGGCGCTGAACCCAGGAGATCATGTCTGATTGAAAGGCTCCCCAGAAGAAGGAATGGTACAGGCACGGCTGAACACCCCTCAATCTTACTGCATTTGAGTCCTGGAGTATCATGTGACAGTGGGTTGTTTCACCAGGTAAATCTCTGGAGCATTCAGATCCCTACCTGCAGGCTGAACCTGCGAGTAACGATCCCCCTGCTCATATAGACCAGCCACCATCTCCTCCAGAACTTGGGTAGTGGAGACAACCAGCTAGATCTAACAGCCACCCTGCTTCCTGAAAGGCTAAGTCAGATCTTGGGAACCTGAGGAACTCAGGGATTGAGTAGCCAGCCAAGTGTTTTACCTGGGCAGGACAATCTCCTGGCATGAGGCTGAAGGGTCAGACAGTTTGTCCAGCCTTTACTGGGCTGTTTTTTTTAATATTCTGTGCTGATGTTTAGTGAATGGTTGTATGAATGTTTTACTATCGTTCCCTCTCACAGAGGAGGATGCAGTGATAGATATTTCTCCGGAGACACTTTTTAGACGGGCCACTAGAGGGCCGTGCAGAAGACATATACAGCTGCAAGCAAGGAGGAAATTAAGGTTGTTCTGTTATTCACCTTCCCTTTAACGCCCTCTGAGCAACAATGAGATTGGAAGGCTGGAAGGCTGAGCAGCAACAATGAGATTGATCAGATCACTGGGATCAGGGAGGTGTTAAGATGCTAATGGCTCACTCTGCTGAAACTCACTCATGAGGCGCTAGGTGTCTGTCACATCAGCCATCTCTCCTGCAGGGAGCTGAGATGCTACATTCACTTTGGCACTAACCAGCTGTTGGCATCAGCACATCTGTGGCACTGCACTAACTCTGTGAACTTCCTGAGCCCTGCCTAGATCTGTGGTGTTGGTCACATGCACACAGGGCCAGCATTAGGCCGATTCGCCTGATTCCCCGGAATCGGGCCCCACGCACTCACCCCGGCGGCAGTCGTCTTCGGGGGGCCCCACTCCCCTGGCCAGAGTGCCGGCAGAAGCACGGCAAGCACCCCGGCCCCGCTCTCCTGGCTGGAGCTCCGAAAAAGTGCAGCAGCCCCGCAGTACTGCGACCCCGGCCAGACCACGGCAGCCCCTCAGCTCTGCGACCCCGCCCAGAGCGCTGGCTGGAGCGCGGCAAGCCCCACAGCCCCGCTCTCCCAGCTGGAGCTCCGGACAGACCACGGCAGCCCCGCAGCCCTGCGACCCCGGCCGGACCACGGCAGCCCTGCAGCTCCGCGACCCCTGCCGGACTGCCGTCTGGAGCGCGGCAGCCCCGCGATCCCAGCCAGAGCGCCGGCCGGAGCACGACAGCCCTGCAGCTCTGCGACCCCAGCCAGACCATTGGCCAGAGCGCGGCAGCCCCGTGACCCCAGCCGGACTGCGGCAGCCCCGCAGCTCCGCCACTCTGGCCGGACTGCCGCCCGGAGCGCGGCAGCCCCACAGCCCCGCTCTCCCAGCTGGAGCTCCGGACAGAGCGCGGCAGCCCCACAGCCCCACGACCCCAGCCAAACTGCCAGCCGGACCGTGGCAGCCCCGCAGCCCTGCGACCCCGGCTGGACCACCGCAGCTCTGCGACCCCTGCCGGACCGCCGGCCAGAATGCGGCAGCTCCACAGCCCCACGACCCTGGCCAGACCACCGGCCGGACTGCGGCAGCCCCGCAGCTCCGACACCCCGGCCGAACCGCCGCCCGGAGCGCGGCAGCCCCACGACCCCGGCCAGACCACCGCCCGGAGCACGGCAGCCCAGCTCTCCCAGCTGGAGCTCCGGACAGTGCACCGCAGCCCCGCGACCCCGGCCAGACCGCCGGCCGGACTGTGGCAAGCCCCGCAGCTCCCCCTCCCCCAGCCGGCAATCTGAAGTGCCGCCGCAGGAATCGGGCCCCGCACTTGCTAAAGCCGGCGCTGCATGCACAAAAGGGGAAGGGTTCTCCAAGTGCAGCCAGAGAGAGAAAATCATTATAAAAAGGTTCACAGATGCTGAGCACTCATGGGAATAGGGCAGGAAGTGCTGTAGTGGTTAAAAAAAAAAAAAAAAGCATTGGTTACACTCCCAAACGAAACACCGTATTCCCCAAATGAGATATGGGTAAATTCGATCTACCCTCATTTACTCCCAACTACACGACTGCAGGCAGGTGGTAGGAATGGGTTTGGAAGCCTAACTCAGGCTGCTATTTTTCAAAATCAGACTCTGATTGTGTTCCTCACAGCTCTTGCTGGTGCTGTGACCCAGTGTGTATTTTACGGTAGGTCAGTGGTGGGGAGGTGTGGGCTGTCCCTTGCCACCATCCACACACACACAAAAACACTGAAACCCACAAAGTAATGTCACCAACATAACCCCTAGGGACTGTGAAAGGGAGGGAGGAGGGGGTGAGGGTGGGAGATAAGAAGGAGGGGGAGGATAATGCTCAGAGGAGGGGAAGGGGAGTGCAATCCAGCTGCCCTGCAGGGAACCTTGTTAGCAAGTGCCCAGATCCACAATGCATAAGGACTGTCCTATGTAATGGAAAGCCCAGCCATGCATCTGCAAATTGCAGTGGTCAGTGAGACAATCACCAGCCTCAAATCATTTCCTTTTGCCCAAAACTGTCAGGGGGAGCCAGCTGCATCTCAGCTGCCCTAGAGTGAACCCCACAAGCAGATGGTCAGTCTTGTAGTGTGGGTCGGCTTAGCCCCAGTGCTCATCAGAGACAGCAACAGTTCACCCCGTGTGACATGGGAGTCAGCTGAGCCAATCACACATTCTCCCGCTATGAATGGGCACTCACCACTCAGGGAACACCTCCTGGCAGCATGGCACAAAATTCAGTCACTAATCAGTAGAAACAGAGAGAAACAAAAAAGTGTGACTTTAAAAAATCAAACATTTAAAAATAAAAATTAAAAAGACATCAATATTTTTGTATTTGAAATTTTTTCACCAAAAGGAAATTTCTTCCAAATTTGCTTTCTTCAAAAAAGCAATTTTTATGATTTGTTTTCATTTGAAAAATATTTCATAAGCTCTCCCCTGACATTCTTGGCTCTTGCAAAAGTTAATACATTTCTGACTCTCCTTGGGAACTTTTGAAACAGACTCTTTGGTGCATACAGGAAAGGACATGCAGACATACAGCACCAGAGGCATTTGTCCCAAGGTGCATGTTTAAAAAAAAGAGTGTCCCAATATTCTCTCATTTGAGATACAGAGATTAATCCTTCTGAAAGCCAGATATAACTGCAGAAACCACAGTACCGCATCTATAGGAGACTCAAACTCCCTCCAGCAGGGCCTGAGTGAGGAAGAAAGTGGTTTCTCTCCCACTAATCATTTCTTCTCAGGTAATGTCTCTCTTTCCTTTCCTGACTGTAAACTCTGTTATTAGCTCCATCGCTTAAATAAATTTTGTTATAGGAGCTAACAGCAGCTAAAAATCACACATGTGCACTCATAAAAACATACAGTTATACTCAGAACTGTGAAACCCTGGTAATTTGGGTCTTAGTGTGTCTCTCTCACTCATACATTTTTACATTTTATTTATTTTATTTACTTGTATTACATATTTGCACAGTCCTCAATATACATCGGGGCCCTAATCCTGACTGGGGCTGTTGCCCCTTTTTAACCCGAGTGACTAGTCAAATTTTAGGGCTCTGGGGATGTTCCACCTGGAAGCAGAAATTGATGGAGAAATTTTCTTTAGTGCCATCTTGTTTATTTACAAGGAAAGTTTAAAGTCCTGCTTCTCTGAATGCAGGAGGGACTAAGAACAACAGGAGCAGTTCCTTCGCTTACAGCCCCAAGCTGCTTTAGCCAACAGAACCACAAGCTCTTTGGAGCAGGGGGGTCTGCCCCTTTAAGGGCCTAGGGAGCCAGGGAGCAGCAAGCCCTGGCCTAAGGAGAAGCTCAGCAGGCAGGTATTGGGAACCAGCTGATCCAGCTGTTCCCAGCTGGACGATGTAAGAGAGAACCCAGTTCAGTGGGGGGAGGGTGGAGAAAAGGAAAGACAAACATGTCCCTGAGCAGCAGCAGAAGGAGGCTGCCACAGGGCAGGTAGATAGTCAAGCCAGCCAGCTGACCTGTGGCCCCCCGAGGTAAAGTGAAGGCCGTGACCCTTGAACTACAGGAGAGTAGAGGACCCTGTAGCATCAGCACAGGTCAGGAGTCAAGACTATCACTTGTGTTACTTTTCCATACGCCTTGTCTTTGTGTGGCAGAGGAATAACAGAGGAGGCTAAAGCAGAGTGGGGTGGGGCTGGTTGTTTTGCCCCTAGACTGGTGGACAGGCCCAGCGGACGGGTGGAGAATGCAGGCTGTGTCTGCCACTGCCTAGGAAACCATGGATTCTGAAGCCCTATTAAAATGGATGGGTGAACAACAGCAGCAGCAGTTACTACAACAGCAACGGTGCCAGCAAAAGCAGCAGGGAGCAGCAGCGGTTTATGCTTCGCCTATTAACCCTGGAGAACTGGAGCCCACAGGTGGGTGAGGGGCTGTGGTTACCTGTGTGGGAGGGAGGAGTTCTCACCAAAATGGGGAAAGAAGATGTTCTTGAGGCCTTTCTCAAAAACAATGAGGAGTCCTTGTAGAGACTAACAAATTTATTTGGGCATAAACTTTCATGGGCTAAAACCCACTTCATCAGATGCATGGAGTGGAAAATACAGTAGAGAGGTATAAATACACAGCATATGAAAAGATGGGAGTTGCCTTACCAAGTGGGGGGTCAGTGCTAATGAGTCAATTCAATTAAGGTGGGAAGTGGACTATTCTCAACCGTTGACAAGAAGGGGTGGAAATCACTTTTGTAGTGCTAATGAGGCCAATGTAATCAAGGTGGCCCATTTCAAACAGTTAACAAGGTGTGAGTATCAGCAGGGGAAATTAGTTTTTAGAATGATCTATCTACTCTCAGTCTTTATTCAGGCGCAATTTGATGGTGTCCAGTCTGCAAATTAATTTCAGTTCTGCAGTTTCTCGTTGGAGTCTGATTTTGAAGTTTTTGTTGTTGAAGAATTGCCACTTTTAAGTTTGTTATTGAGTGTCCAGGCAGATTGAAGTGTTCTCCTACTGGTTTTTGAATGTTACAATTCTTGATGTCAGATTTCTGTCCATTTATTCTTTTGCATAGAGACTGTCCAGTTTGGCCAATGTACATGGCCAGAGGGGCATTGCTGGCACATGATGGCATATATCACTTTGGTAGATGTGCAGGTGAACGAGCCCCTGATGGTATGGCTGGTGTGGTTAGGTCCTATGATGGTGTCTCTTGAATAGATATGCGGACAGAATTGGCACCAGCGTTTGTTGAAGGTTTTGGTTCCTCAGTTAGTGTTTTTGTTGTGTGGTGTGGAGTTGCTGGTGAATATTTGCTTCAGGTTGTGAGGATGTCTATAAGTGAGGAGTGGCCTGTCTCCTAAGGCTTGTGAGAGTGAGGGATCGTCCTTCAGGATAGGTTGTAGATCCTTGATGATGCACTGGAGAGGTTTTAGTTGGGGGCTGTAGGTGATGCCTAGTGGCGTTCTGTTACTTTTTGTTGAGCCTGTCCTGTTGTAGGTGACTTCCAGGTACCCTTCTGGCTCTGTCAATCTGTTTCTTCACTTCACCAGGTGGGTACTGTTGTTTTAAGAACACTTGATAGAAATCCTACAGGGGAAGATCAAGAATAAGCTCTCAAAACTGGAAACTCTCATAAAAAAACTTATCTTCCACACACACTTCCTCGTGGCTGGACTTTACAAAAATTGGACAAGTCATTTACAAAACACACTTTGCTTCTCTACAGAGGAAAAGGGACACTAAACTATCTAAACTCCTACATGCCACAAGGGGCCACAACAGTGGTTCCCTTAAGTTGTGCAATTAATATTGTTAATCTATCCAGCTATACTCTTAGCCTGACAGAAGAATCTGAGCTATCTTGGAGCCTCTCCTTTTGCCCCACCACCCCTACATGTGATACAGTTCTGCAGTGACCTAGAATCCTACTTTTGACATCTTCAACTCAAGGAACACACCACTAAACAGCAAACTAACCCACTAACGGGAAGAGGGTAGGAACACGGGGTGGGGGGTGAGGGCTCTGGCTGGGGGTGAGGGCTCTGGGGAGGGACCAGGGATGAGGGGTTCAGGGTGCACGAGGGAGCTCAGGGCTGGGGCAGAGGGTTGGGGTGAGGGCTTCGGCTGGGGATGCAGGCTCTGGGGTGGGGCCAGGGATGAGTAGTTTGTGCTGCAAGCTGCCCCAGGGCTGCGGCAGGGAGAGAGAACTCTCCCAAGCCCTCTCTCGCTGCAGCAGCCCGGGGCTGGGAGAGAGCACTTGCTCCCTACCCACCCCCTACCTCTCTCCTCTGCAAGCGCTTGTGGCTTTGCGCGTTCCTTGATAGCCTGCTGTGTGGCCATGCAGCTTAGAGGGAACTTAGGGCCCAACTTCATCCAGAGTCAGAGGGACGACCCTGTCTTGAGTCTTCCATAAGGCCAGTGGACTTGGGCAAATGGATTGTTGAGTGATTCTGACCAGGACACCCCTTACCCCCATTTTGAACTAAAAGGGGATTGCTTGGTGAGGGTGATCCGGGACAAACAAACCAGGGCCCGCTAAACCCAACTCCTGGTCCTCAAGTTTTATCAGAACCAGGTGTTAAAACTGGCCCAAGATGTGCCGTGGTCCTGTCACTTGGGAGTGGAGAAGACCAAAGAGAGGATACTGGCCCAGTTCTTTTGGTGCTGGATTAATCACAACATTAAAGTTTATTGTGCTTTCTGTCCACAATGCCAACTGGTGGCCCCCAGCCAGCTCACAGGGCCCCCTCAGTCCTCTTTCATTGGTGAGCAGCCCTTTTGACAGAATTGTCGTAGACCTCTTGGGGCCCATGGAACCAAGTTCAAGCCGTCGTCAGTTTGTTTTGGTGATTGTTGATTATGCCACTTGGTAACCCGAGCTACAGCCCTGCGCTCAGCCCTGTCACAAACACAATAGTTACCCAATTAATGAAAGTGTTCGCAAAGGTAGAGTTTCTAAGATTTCTCCTGACAGATCAGGGCACAGTCTCCACATCCCAGTTAATACCTCAGGTCGTGGTCTCCTGAAAATTTATTCAGTTAAACCTCTGTCACCCACAAACAGACGGCCTGGTAGAGCAATTTAACCATACAGTAAAGGAGATGTTGCAAAAATTTGTAACTAAGGAATCCCATAATTGGGACAAAATGCTCCTGTGTTTGTTGTTGCAATCCAGGAGGTCCTATAATCTTCCACCACTTTTTCAACCTTTGAACTGCTGTACAGCAGACAACCCTGGAGGATACTGGATCTTTCACAGGAGTCTTGGCAGGAACAAGGCACTTCTAGCTAGAATGTAATCCAGTGTGTCCTCAAGTTGAGAGAGAGACTGGATCTGGCAGGGGGCTTTGCTAGGGAGAAGCTGAGTACAATAGAAACGCCGGCCTCTGGGTCTACTAGCTGGGGGATGAGGTTCTCCTGCTGATTCCCTCTGCATAATGCAAACTGCTAGGAAAGGGGCAAGGGCCTTTTGAGATCCTCAGACAAGTCACAGGGAGTGGACTACAAGTTTCAGTTGACGGACAAGCAACAGTGGTCCCAGTCATATCATGTCAAGTTACTGAAGCCGTGGAGGGCGCAGGAGATGTGACTTACGCTTGTCCCAATGCCCAAGGCAAAACTTGGTCCTCAGGAACCAGAGACCAGTTTGAGCACAGAGATGCCTCTCAGGGAAAACTTGTCCCTGGACCACCAGGAAGAGGCCAGAGAATTGGTCAAGCATTTCACAAATATCCTTCCTACTAAACCAGGGTGGACCCACCCAATTGAACATCACGTACATCTGAAACCTGAGAGCTGTGTCCAGAAGTGCTACTTCCTGGTAGTAGAAGTTAAAGGATACAGTCAAGAAGGAATTACAAATTGTGTTGCAACTGGGTGTAATTGAGGAGTCAAATAGTGACTGGTGCAGGCCAGTTGTGCTGGTCCCTAAGCCAGACCACAGCATTCGCCTTCACATTGATTTTCGCAAATTAAATGCAGTGCCCAAGTTTAATGCCTATCCTGTACCCCAGATCAAGGAGATGCTAGAAGGCCTAGAGAAAGGTCAATACCTCACCCTTCTCAGCCTCACAAGGTGCTATTAGGAAATCCCCTTGGCACCTGACTCCAAGGAGTTAAATACATTTGCTGTGCCCTATGGGCTGTGCCACTCCAGCACATTCCATTCAGGTTCCATGAAGCTCCTGCGACATTTCAGACCCTCATGGCCAAAATACTTCTGCCCCACCCAGTATATACCACTGCATAGTTAGGCCATGTCTACACTTACAAGTTTACAGCAGCACAGCTGTACCAATACCACTGTGGCGCTGTAAGAGTACTCGTGTAGCTGCGTTATGCCGATGGGAGAGAGCTCTCCTATCAACGTTATAAAACCAGCTCAAAAACGGTGGTTTCTATGTTGGTGGTGATCACATGAGCACTTATGCCAGCAAAACTTATGGCACTCGGTGGCGGGGGGTATTTTTTCACACGCCTGAGCAACAATAGTTTTGTCGACATACATGCTAGTGTAGACAAGGCCTTAGATGATATAATGGTCTATTCCACCACCTGGGCAGAGCACCCCCATCGTGTCAGTGCAATACTCCAGTCCCTTTGAGCTGTGAGTCTCATGGCCAACCCGGCCAAGTGCCACACTGGCTGCATGGAGACGAAGTACCTTGGATATACACAGGGGAATGGCAGGATCTACCCCTTCATAGAGAAGGTAAATGGCCTGTCCCCACCACAAAGTGGCAAATAAAAGCTTTCCAGGGGTTGGCTATGAGCCACCAGTGCTTCATACCCCACATTTCTATGATTACAGCTCCACTAGCATCACTATTGTGCAGCCAGGCACCCTGAAAGATGCCGTGAACCTCTGCATGTGCAGCTGTGTATGTCAAATAAAGCAAATTCTCTGCAGTGCCCTGATACTTCATTGCCCAGACTTTACTAAAGAGTTCATCTAACAAATGGGTGCATTGCAATGGGGCCTGGGGGCAGGGGCGGCTCTATGTTTTTTGCCGCCCCAAGCACAGCAGTCAGGCAGCTTTCGGCGGCATGCCTACGGGCGGTCCACTGGCCACGTGGATTTGGCAGGCCGCCCCCCGTGGCTTGCCGCCCCATGCACGCGCATGCTGCGCTGGTGCCTGGAGCCGCCCCTGCCTGGGGGCTGCACTCTCACAGGAATTGGAGGACAGAGACTACCCCATTTTGCCCTTGAGAAAGAAGTTGCTGCCCCAAGAACAAACATACGCAGTCATTGAGAGAGAATGTCTCGTGATAAAGTGGCCTGTCAAGGTCCTTAGATACTATGTACTTGTACTTGTACTATTTATTCTGCTCTCATCTTAGACCACACCCCTTTAAAATGGCCGCATGCCATGAGAGACACAAACCCCAGGTTGGCCCAGTGATACCTGGCTCTGCATCCTGATGTGTTTACACTTTGCCATCGAGCTGGTGTCACGCATACAGGGGAGCTGGAACGATTTTTAGAGTAGGGTGGGGGGCTGAGACCCATTCAACCAAACTGTAAACTCGGTATATGATGCAAACCACTTCAAGCCAGGGGGTACAGCAGCACCCGCAGCACCCTAATTCTAGCACCTAAGCACACATGAATGGGGACTTTTATTCACAAGATGGGGAAAGGGCTAATAATATCTTTTGTTTTAGATGGGGGCTTATGCTTAATGTTCTGTTAACTCAAAGATGACTTCAAACTTCTCAATCTCCCTGGGGTTTTAACTCAACCCATGATAAAGTTTCACCCAGCTCATATTAGGGGCCTTCTGAACACTACACTAGTATAAATCATAATAAATATAATGCCTTATTTTACAGAGCAATGGATATTCTACAGCTCAGACTCTCTGGCCTATCTCAGTGCAATGGCTTTTGCAGGTTTTCATACTTTAAATATCAAATACAATATAGTCCCCAAAGACACTGCAGTATCTGGGGCTGCAATATCTGTCGCATCAATTTAGTACGTTCTCAGAACTAGGCCAAATCCAGACAGATTTTCTCTGTGCCATCTAAAAGCACATCTGCAACCAACATCTGCTAACCATCTAGTGTCTGCACCAAACCCCAGACGTGCTATTGGTGCTCAGCATAAGGTAGTTTGGGGTTTTTTTCTTGTTTGTTGGTTAGTTGGTTTGTTTGGTTTTTTTTAAGAATGGTACAAGTATATTGTTTCTATCTGTGCTCACAAATGGTTGATCTGTTTTCATTAAAAACAAACTTAAATCATCTTAAGTAGAGACCAGATGTAGAAGAATTCAGCCTGAAAGATAAAAAGCTATAACAAGCTGAAAATAGATCCTTTCACATTGAAACACTCAGGCAATATTGACCATAGTCTATAGCACAGGGGTTGCTATGTAAACACAAGATGACAGCCACCCCCCCATATGGTTGGATGTAGCTCTCAATGGTCAGCTCTTCTAGTGAATTCACTCAGTTTCAGCAATTCCTTGGATAAATTTAATTCACTAGAACTGGTGACCTCATATGATCTTAATTCCTCCAAAGTAGAGGCTTCATAGTAGAACTGGCTGAATAAGGAAAAAGATTTACAAATAATCTCAGACAAACAGCTCCAACTCCGTTTGCTGCTGTTCATTAGGTCAGGCCACTGTTCAGATGACTGCTTGGGACTCTTCCAATTACTTTCCAATCTCAGAACTTTCATGAAGTGATCCCAGAAATGCATTATGGGGTCCTTATTAATCACAGTGCATTCTGTGTTCATCTTCTTCTAGAAGTTTCACTCATCCCGTTGAGGAGCAGACACAACACTTTGGGACCAATCACGCACCACAAATAGTGAATCGCTAGTAGTGAATGTGAACAGTTTGCAAACATTCCTTGGGCTGAGAATAACTAAAAGACATTTTTATGAACTGGTGCAGGTGAGTAAACTATACAAAAACCAAAACTCACCACATATTTGGTTTGATAACTAATGTTCAGCAAGATCTATTGCATACCCAGCTTGGTGAAGCAATTTAGATTATGTAAATAGTTAGATTGATGCCCTTTCAATGGACTGGTTCAGAACAGCATGTGAACAGTTCTAGACCAAAAAGGAAGAATGACTGGCCCTTAGGCCAGGTTGATAGATGTATTTAGGCATTGCTACATTCAGCACTGCAAGGCCTAAAGCTATGTCTATACTGCAGGCTTCCCATGTGTTGTTCCCATCTCCCCTCCCTGTCCATCCAGACTCAAAGCTCTTAAACATGTGTCTAGGGGCACATTGAATTTGTGATGGTGTGGATGGATGGGGACATGGGGCATAGTTTACGTTAAGCCTTGATCTTACCTGCCCACCCTGACCTCATGTTCAGATAGCCCTCCAATGCCATTCCCACAATTCCCTTTGCCTGTATTTTCCTGCCCTTCTACTTACTCACTTCCCACTCACACTTTATGCACCAGAAGCTACCTAATGGTTTATTGACCCTTGCTTGGCATTTAACCCTTCATTTTCCACATGGCCTGCTCTAGGTTCTGCACACCTTGGTCCAGCTCTGCCAAGCAACCTAGGAGATGCCAACCCTGACAGCTAGAAGGATGGATGGGCCAGAGCATATTGGTTTTTAAACTTTGGCGCTTGCCCCCCTGGGAGGTGGGCCACAGCATGGCTAACAGGCAGCCTCAAGTACCTGACTGGTTGGTGAGAGCTCCTCTCACTCGCAGGGTGTCCTGCTCCTGCTGCTACTTGTAAGAGTACTTGGACTAGAACCCAGGTCTGCAGAGCCTGGGACAGCTGATGTTCCCACAGCGGCATGGAGAGGCCCTGGAGCACCACAGTCAGGGAGCACTCTGGAGAGTAGGTGCTGCAGGAAGTACCACCCAAGGGACCCAAAATGACAATACCCTGAGGCCCACTGATTGGCCAAGCACCCTATTTAACCCTGGAGGGTACCCCAGGAAGGTGTCTGGGCAATGGCACAGACATTGCTCCTGCTGCGACTCCAGACCTCACTTTGCTTCCTGATCTCCTGTCTCTGACCCTGGTCTGACTCTGACCATGACTCTTGCCTTTTGTCTCCTATTTCCACCCCAGTACTACCTCTGATCTCCAATCTGTAAGCCCATCCTGATTTAGGCTCTGACTCTTGCTTATTGAACCCAGTTCTAGCAATTCCTCTAACGCCTGCTCACCAACTACCATCCCTGATGTGTGGATTCCAGCCCAGTGGTGACCGTTAGGCCAGAGCACCTATGCACCAGTGCCTTACAGTTTGCCCAGAACTACTTACACCACACTCTGTGGGAGCCCCTTAACAGTGATATGGAAGAGGCATCACCCACTGCACCCCATGTGGTACTGAATCTACAGGAGGGGGTCACACAACTCCAAACCAAGAACCATCTGCTGCAGCCCCAAGTGGTGCAGCTCCTAGCAGAAAATAAGACACTCCCTGAGCAGATACCACGGTCCCAGGAAGAGAATTCCGTGCTCCAGGGTCGGCTTGGGAGGCTGCTACAGTACCACTGCCCAAACATTTTGATGGGAATTGCAAGAAGTTCAGGGGGTTCCTCAACCAATGCCATCTCCTATTCCTGCTCCACCCTTGAATGTATCCTACAATCCATGCCAGGGTGTGATGAATGATCAGTTTGCTTGCTGGAAAAATGCTGGATTGGGCCTCCCCACTTCTGGAGCATAACAGCCTTCCTCTGCGACATGGGGCACGGGTCACTTGCTGGTTTACTCTAGTATAAATGGTAGATTCTCTGTAACTTGAAGTCTCTAAATCATCATTGGAAGACTTCGGTAACTCAGCGTGTTGGAGGGTGAGGTTCTGTGGTCTGCAATAGGGCAGACTAGATGATCATGACGGCCCTTAAAGTCTATGGATCTGTGAGCCCTGTGCTAACAGATTGGGACACCTTCCTGCAAGCATTTTCTGCAATTTTTGACAACTCTCCTCATGCTCGCTCAGCAGAAGCTGTCTTATGAAGGGTACAACAAGGCCCAGGGCTAGCTGTATCACGCATTGAAAAGTTCCAGCAACTCACAGCTGATATTGAGTGGAATGAGGCAACTCAACCACATCATTTTCATTGTGGACTTAGTGAGGAAGTAAAGGATGAGCTACCCCACACTGAGACCACAACCCACTTGGATGCATTCATTGACTCTCTCCTCATCACCAACAGCGTGAATAAAAGGAGGAGAGGAGGGGCACCTTGCCACCGCTTTGCCCACCTGCTACACTGAAAACTCCAGGGCCCAGCCATGATTCAGGTTGATCTGGGCCATTGACACTTGACCCTAGCAGAAAAGGAACAGCAAAAGCACAATAACCAATGGTATTATTGTGCAGCACCTGGACATGCCCTCTCCTCTTGCCCATTGTGGACCTCAACCCGCAAGGAATCAGGAAATAAGTGAGGCTAGGCAGCATGTGGGCACCACCAGGACAGTGTGCTCTGGAACTACCCGCCCGGCCCTCAAGAGAAACTCTATCCAGGACAAGCAAGTCCTCCCCCCACTTCCAAGTACGAATAGTTACATGCCATGGATGGGACCAAGCCGATTACCTCCAAGTGGACTCTGATCAATTCTGAGGCTACTGATAATTTCACAGATGCTAAAGCTGATCAAATGCTACAAGTGCCCCTCTGTTTAAAGCCTTCATAATTTCTCATAGAAACAATAGATGGGCCCTCCTGTCTTCAGGGCCAGTGATGCAGGAACAGTACCGCTAGACACTCTAATTCAGGGTCATTGGGAAGTGCTACAATTCAATGTGATCCATTCTCCACACTTCCCCCTAATACACAACATCGCCTCATTGAAGCAGCATAAGCTTTGCATCTCCTGGTGAGAAAAGAGGATCAGCTTCCTCTCTGAATACTGCCAAAGGGTCTGCCTAAACCCAACTTTCTGGTCCCGGGCTCCTTCAGCCATTTGGAAGTGCTTGTGGATGAACTCCAGTTTGTGGTGGCTAGCCTGAAGTGGTCACTTCCAAGCCTCAGTCCCCATATCGCTGAAAAATATTGGGATTATGCAGACGTTTTTGAAAAGAAGAATGCAGACATGCTACCTCTGCACTGGAACTAAGACTGCCTCATAGACCTGCAGCCCGGGGCAAATGTGCCTTATTAACAGATCTATGTGATATCCTAGTCAGAATTGGAAGCATTTCATGTGTACATCCAGGAAAACTTTGCCAAGGGCTTCATCTGGTGCTCTACTTCCTCAGAAGGGGCGCTAGTACTTTGTGCTAAGATAAAGGACAGAAAGTTACATTTTTGCATAGACTATCGGATCCTAAACCAGGTGACAGTCTGAAACTTTTATCCCCTGCCCTTCATTTCAGAGTGTGCAGTGTGTAGATAATATGAAGTGTGCGAGAATTTTCACAAAACTGGAACTCTGCGGCACATATAAACTAGTTTGCATCAGGGCAAGAGACGAATGAAAGACTGCCTTTAGATCCCGTTATGGACACTTGAATATTCAGTAATGCCATTTGGGCTGACCAACACTCCTGAGACCTTACAATACTTCATGAACGACATATTTAGAGACATCTTGGGCCAGTAGATAGTCATCTATCTGAATGACATCCTTGTGTTTTCAGATAATCCTGAGCAGCATTGTTACCACGTTCGTTCCATCCTGGAAAGACTACAGAAGCATGGCCTGTTCGTGAAATTAGAACAATGTACCTTTGACCAATACTCCACAGAATTCTTGGGTTATATCTTTCCTCTGAGAAGGCATCAGGATGGACTCCCAGAAGGTAGAGGCCATGCCCAGATCCCACCGGGTCTTACAATGCTTCCTGGGCTTTCTCTGTTTTCACCAATGGCTCATTCCAGGCTTCTCAGGGAAAATAACCCCCAAGACAAACCTCCTTCTCAAGGCAGTTAAATTTGAATAGTTCAGGGCTGCTCTCACCACCGCTCCCATTCTAGCATACCTGGCCCTGGCCCAGGCATTCGTATTAGAAGCCGATGCCTCTAATATAGCCATTGGGGCCATAGTCTCCCAGAGGCATGGTACATACCAAGCATTGCACCCGTTTGCCTACTACTTCTGAAAACTCATCCCTGCTGAATAGAATTATGATATCTTATATAAGGAACTACTCACAATTAAATTGGCCTTCAAAGAGTGGCAAAATTAACTTGAGGGAACCCCACACCCAGTGCAAGTCTTTTCTGACCATAAAAACCTTGAATATTTGTGTAAGTAGGCTTAAATATTATTCTTCTCTTGGTTTGATTTCATCATCACCTATCGCCTGGGAACCAGGAATGGGAAAGCCAATGCCTTATCCTGAAAGGGGAAATACTACCAAGAGGGTGAGGAGTCTAACCAAGAACTACCTTGTTTCCTAAAACCTCACAACTTCCTTAGTGCCACAATATGTCAAGACTTACTTGATCTAATCCAATCTGCTTCGTGGAGTGTTCCATTATCTCAGGAGGTCACTGAACAGCCTGAACAAATGAGAGCCAGAACCAAAATGCAATGTTCCATGCAAGATGGGATCACTTACATGGATGGGTGCATATTCGTTCCAGTGGGACACCCCTGGCTAGAAGTGCTCCATCTCTGCTCTGACATGTCATTGGCAGGCCACTTTGGCTGCCTTAAGACTTTCCGCACAGCTTCCCATTTCTTCTGGTGGCCCCATTTGTAAGCTGAAGTCCAGGACTGCATTGACTCTTATGACCTGTGTGTGCACACCAAGGTGACCTGTACTAAGCCCTTTAGTGCCCTAGTACCCCTGGAGACTCCATCTAGATGCTGGGCCATCCTCACCTTGGACTTTCATAGTGGAAACCCCTGACTCTGATAACCACACAATGGTCTTGATTATCGTGCGTCATTTTGGTCAGTTGGTCTACTTTATCCCCTATAACAGCCTGCCCTCTGCTGAAACAACAGCTTGACTCCTAGTGGTTTATGTGATCCATATTGAGGGACTTCCTGGCTGTATCACATTGGACCGAGGCCCAGAGCTTGTCTCAAACTTTGCTCATGAAGTGTGCTGGGTAGTGGATGTTCATGCTTTCAGCTCCTCCGTGTATACTCCCTGATGGGTTGCATCCCCCGTCCGGGATGCCACCTGATGTACTGGGGTCCCACTCAGCCCATCTGTTCCACCAGCCTGGGCTCCATCACCCTGTCCTGCTGTGCCCGGCCCTCAAGCCTCCTCTAGCACACACATAGGTAGGGCCACAACCAGCTGCAAACAGTCACAGAGACACTGAGATCAGTGCTGTGTGGGAAGACACAGCAAAGGGATTGCTCAGCACTCAAGTGCACACACCCTCTGAAGTGTAAACCCAAAATTATATTATCTTGCACTGTAGAGAAATCTATACAGCATAAACTCATGAAAATTGCCCCCTCCCTCAATATGGAGGCAGATATACACAGCTTCCCCCCCCCCCGCCCCGTATGAATTGCACAAACTGGTTTATAGAAAACAAAAACAAGTTTATTACTAGAAATGCAGATTTTAAGTGATTATAAGGGATAGCAAACAGATCAAAGCAGATTACTGAGCAAAATAAACAAACACGCAAACTGAGCTCAATGCACTAAAGAAATTGGCGACAAATACTAAAATCTCACCCTAAATGTTGTTTTAGGCAGGTTGCAGAGTTTCTTGAAGACAAACTGCTTTTGCTTGCAGCTTAAAGTTCCAGGAATTTCTCTTCACAGGCCAGACCCCTTTCTCAGCCTGGGTCCCTGTCCTTCTTCCCCAGAGGAGTCTTAGGTGTTTCCAGCAGTCATCCTGGGTGGGGAATCTGTGAAGAACCAGCAACGTTGATTAACTCACTCCCCAGCATTAAATAGGATTTTAATATGGTAGGAATCCTTTGTTTCCCTGTTTTGTCCCCACCCCTACTTCAATCTCCCTGGCCACTCAATAACAGACCTAAAAGTGGCAATTATTCTACAAGAAGACTTCAAAAACAGACTCCAATGTTAAACTGCAAAACTTGAATTAATTTGCAAATTGGTCACCATCACATTAGGCCTGAATATAGACTGGGAGTGGTTGGGTCATTACAAAACCTAAACCTAATTCCCCCCCTACTAATTTCCTGTTACTGTTACTCACATTTTCTTGTCAACTGTTTGAAATGGGCCACTCTCATTACCACTTCAAAAGTTATTTTTCCTCCCTCGGTATCCTACTGTTAATTGAATTGTCTCATTAGACTGACCTCACACTTGGTAAGACAACTGCCCTCTTTTCATGTATTTATACCTGCTCCTGTATTTTCCACTCCATGCATCTAATGAAGGGGGTTCTAGCCCATGAAAGCTTATGCCCAAATAAATTTGTGAGTCTCTAGGGTGCCACAAGGACTCCTCATTGTTTTTGCTGATACAGACTAACACGGCTACCACTCAGAAAGGATACATGTGTAACCCTTCTGCCCATCTAAGTTGGCAGCAACAAGGGCTGGGTTCTGTATCTAGGGGTTCCGTTTCAATAACGCAATGCAAAACCGGCTCGAGCCCCCACCCAGTGACCTGGGACAATTAAAAATCACCCCCTGGGTGCCTCTAAGAGGCAATACTTCCCCTCTCGCAAGCACGGAGTCTGAGTGTGACAGAAAATGTTTAATAACATGAGGTAAATGACATCAGCATTAAATTGGAAAAACACCACAAACAGGATTCATAACACAAACCATAAGCAAAAAACCCACCCCAGCAAATAATTGGGCTGTGTCCTTTCCCTTTGGGTTCTTGACTCCAGGAACCCAAAAATCACCCAGAGTCCCCAAAGTCCAACACCCCCAAAGTCTCTTGGGTCCAGCAACCATCCAAAGTCCCAAAAGTCCAACAGACCCCAAAGTCTCTGTCCCTTGTCAGTGCAGCCCCAGAGTAAAAGGGGAGGTGGGCACGGAGGGTGTTAAGGGGCACTTTACGTGATCCGAGGCTGTTCCGCCACAGCCTTCACCACGAGCCAGTCCACTTCCTGCCATCCCACAAACTGCTCCGCTCTACAAGCTGCTCCGCTCCGCTCACCGACCTGTGTGCCGCTCCAGCCGTCCCCGGAAACAGCTCCGCTCGCCGTTCCTTGGGCCGCACCAACCAGCCCCGCGCCGCTCGCTGCTCCTCCAGTCGTCCCCACAAATTGCTCCGCCAGCTGCTTAGCAATATAGCTTCAGGCTCCCCCACTAGTTAACACAGCACTCAGTGATTTCAGCTCTTCAGAACTTTAGCTCTTTTGTGATTTCAGCTCTTAGCAATTTCAGCTCATAGTAGGGGATGCCCCAGTGCTAGTGCACCATTGGCCCAAAGTGAATTCAGCATAGCAGCGTGTAACTAGACTCCTAATGGAATCAAAGTTAGCTCTGACATTCAACAGTGGAGAGAGAAGGTCATGCAATTGATGTGTCAAGCCCTCAGAAGGGGGCCCATACCATCAAGTACAAATACCCATCCTCTCTCCATTCACTGGGAGTTGTAACCCATGCCCCTTGTCAAGCAAGTGCTACTTAGGTAATGGTGAAGGACTCACTCTGTCCTTCTGTCATACAACAGTTCCACTGGCCTTGATTCACAGAATCAGGGTAACAAAACTTTATTCTTCCTGCCCCAATAACAGAGAAAACTGGGGATCCCACACCAGCCAAAGTAACCACTTTGAGTTGCTGTTGTTTCATGCCAGGCGAGTGGGTGTGCCTATGCAAACAAGATCAGCCCCTGGAGTTCTTTTCCACACTCGCCATAATTCACCACCAGCTGTCAGGGTAGATCTCATCCTGACTCTGCTTACATCCTCCCCCCAGCCGAGAATTTGTCATCCCGACAAATCACACTCCCTATTATACCAACTCACTGGTTCCCTCCAAAGGGCCTCAGATAGCCCACTTTATCTTCCACAAGCCAGTGTGCTAAACATATTGGTTCCTCACTAGTCACCCCAGGTGCATCATAAGTCAACCATTTTACTGGCCTTATTATCCTGTCTTGTCTATTGAGAATCTCTGTTGCCATGGTAGGGGGGACAGCCTCTTGAACGACAGATGGAGAGGTTTCCTTTGAGGGTCCCTCGGCTACTGGCATAGGCCCCTGCATTTCTAGTTCTAACAGTGGAGGGTCCAAGGTGCCCAGGACATCCTCCACCTGTATGTCTCCACTGTCCAATAACCTGGGTGTGTCATCACATGGGGGTCCCACCAGTGGCTCAGGGGTGTCAGGAATGGGCCTAAATACTTCTTCCATGGGGTTTAGGGCAGAAGAGGAGGAGCTCTCTTTTGATTCAGCTGATTGAGACTGAAATCTTGTCTCCTTCCCAGGAGACACCATGGTTGTGTCTTCCTCCTCAGACTCACTCTCGGATGTGCTGCATAGGGGTAGGTTAGCTGCAGGGGGCTGGCTGTCCACGTTGGAGGGGAGCTTTGGTCCAGCACCTTCATTCTGCCTGGTTGCCCTGTTGTGGCCCATCTCATAAGGGGTGCCTACCAATTCTCCCACAGGGAGCAAAAGGTTTCTATGCACTGTCTTTGTCTGCCCTGGACCCTCTTCAGGTTTGATCTTGTAGACCGGCAGGTCTCCTAGCTTTTCCATCACCAAGTAAGGTATTGCCTTCCATCTGTCGGCTATCTTGTGTTTGCCAGCAATACCCAAATTTCGCAGCAGAACTCTGTCCCCCGGCTGGAGTTCTTGCAGACGTACCCTAGCATCATATCGATGTTTGTTGCGGTCTGCATTCTTCCGAGCTGCAGATGTAGCTAAGTGATAAGCATCCCGCAGCTTTTCTCTCAGTCGGGATACATATTGCTGATGAGTTTCATAGCTATCTCCATCCTCTGATACACCAAAGCACAGGTCTATGGGTAATCTTGGTTCTCGCCCAAACATTAAGAGATATGGGGTGACTCCTGTAGCATCATTCTTTGTGGCATTGTACACCAGAAATGCGACATGTTGGCTCCAGGTTGCCTTCTGCTCTGGCTGCAAAGTCCCAAACATATCTAATATGGTTCGGTTGAACCTCTCTGGCTGAGGATCACCTTGCGGGTGATAAGGCATTGTCATAGACTTTTTAATGCCCGCTATCTTCAGTACCTCCTTCAGAAGATGACTCTCAAAGTCCCGCCCCTGATCCGAGTGTATCCGGGCTGGAAATCCATAAACTGAGAAATATTTCTCCCACAGTACTCGAGCAACAGTGGTGGCCCTCTGATCACATGTGGGATATGCCTGCGCATATCGCGTATAATGGTCAGTCACTACTAGAATGTTCCCAATATTCCTCTTGTCTACTTCTAAAGACAAGAAATCAATGCATACCAGCTCCAGAGGTTTGTTGCTGGTGATGTTCTTCAGATATGCAGCCCTCGTGGGCAGAGTTTTCCTTTGAACACATCGAGCGCAGGTCTCACATTTCCTGCGAACATCGTCAGCCATCGGAGGCCAATAGAACCTACTACGAATAAGTTCCAGGGTCCTCTCCATCCCTAAATGTCCAAAGTCATCATGCAGGGCCCTCATGGCCAGGGCTTTGTACTCTTTTGGCAGCACTAGCTGTGTTCGTTGCTTTTGTAAAGGGTCTGTGGTCACTCGGTGTAGCACTCCCTGAATCAGTTTTAGTTTGGTCCATTCTCTCAATAGTAGTTTACCCTCCGGGTTAGGTGGGACAACCACAGCTGCGCTTTGCCCCTCCCTTTTGGCAAGTAGTGTATCACGAATGTCAATATCTTGCAGCTGGGCTTCCTGCCAGTCAGCCGCATTGAGCATGGGCAAAGGAGATTGGTCCAATGCAATACAGTTCACTGAAGCAGAAGGCACGCATTCAGGGGGCAGGCCCAAAGCTTCTGCAGCACATCCATAAAGACTCTCATGGGACTCTGGCTCCCAGCGACTCACACTGCAAATACCCACAGATGGAGTGAGGGCTATCACAGCAACTCCTGGTGCCTGTGGACGCCTGGACAATGCATCTGCATCTACATTGCTTCTCCCTGCTTGGTATTGAATTCTGAAGTCATAGCTAGCCAAAGCGGCCACCCATCTTTGCCCTGTAGCATCCAGCTTAGCACTTGTTAACACATAGGTCAATGGGTTGTTGTCTGTCCACACCTGGAACTGAGCACCATATAAGTAGTCTCGAAATTTCTCAGTGATAGCCCATTTCAAGGCCAAGAACTCCAGCTTGTGGGTGGGATAGCGAGTTTCACTATCAGACAGTCCTCAGCTGGCAAAGGCTACAGGTTTACATCTTCCTTCCACTCCTGTACAGTACTGCTCCCAGGCCCTCCAAACTGGCATCAGTATGCAGGATAAATGGCTTGCTTGGGTCAGCAAAGACTAGGACCGGAGCATGAGTTAGGCAAGTAATAATCTCTCGAAAAGCCCTTTCACATCGCTCATCCCACCGTGGCCCAAATGGTTCAAAGGGGCCATAGTGTCTCTGCACAGGAGGCTTTGGGGACCTCCCCTTATTCGTGGTCTTAGATTTGTTCCTGCTGGACTGGTATCCCCTGGTAAGATCATTCAGAGGTTTTACAATCGTAGCATAGTTTTTCACAAATCTGCGGTAGTAGCCACTAAACCCAAGAAAGGTCTTGAGTTCTCTGTAGTTACTTGGACATGGTTATGTAGTGAGTGCTTCTATTTTATCGGGAGCAGTACTCACACCCTCTTGGGACACGATGTGACCCACATACTTCACTGAGGTCCTGCAGAACTGGCATTTGTCAATTGAAAGCTTCAAACCATAATCCTCTAACCTATCAAGCACTTTAAGAAGTCTTTCTTCATGCTCCTCCAAGGTTCTTCCAAACACAATCAGGTCATCCAAATAAACTAACACTTGCAGTAAATTCATGTCTCCCACAACTTTCTCCATAAGACGTGGAAATGTGGCAGGTGCTCCAGAAATCCCTTGGGGCATGCGTTCAAACTGATAAAACCTTAATGGGCAGATGAAGGCTGTCTTCTCCTTATCTTCTTCAGTCAGAGGGATTTGGTAGTATCCACTCCGAAGATCCAACACAGAGAACCACTGGCTTCCCAGCAAACAGTCTAAGGCATCTTGGACGCGGGGCATTGTGTACTGGTCAACCACAGTATGGCGGTTTAGTTTGCGGTAGTCAATACACATCCGGATTTTTCCATTCTTTTTACAGACCACCACAATGGGTGAGGCGTATGGGCTGTGGGACTCTGTAATGATGCCATTCACAGCCACCTCCTGAAGATGTTGTCGCACATCTTCCATCTCGGAGAGGGCAATCCTCCTAGATCTCTCCCTGAAAGGTCGAGAGTCATGTAGTCTGATGTTGTGCTCTACTCCTTTTGCACATCCCACATCCCACTCATGCAATGAGAACTCCTTGGATCTTTCACAAAGTTTCCTCCTCAGGCGATCTTTCCACTCCTCAGACAACGGTGAATCTCCAAAGTCAAACTTTGCAGGGTCTATTGTCGGAACTTGAGTCTCACACTAGGGTTTTACAATTGATTCAGGCTCGAAGAGGTCTGCTATCTTTTGTCCTTGCTTCACAACAACATCTTGACTTGTTTCATTAGCAATCAGTATAGTCACCTTTTCCTGGGCTTCAGCAGGTAGGGTTATGACTCCACTGGGAACCAGCACTCCTTCCGGGAGCTCTCCTTCAACTGGCTGCTCTACCATTGCTAATGCCCCTTTACTGCCTTTCAGCCGGGTACTCATGACAAGCACTTCTTGCTCCGTCCTTGCAGGCACTACTAAGGGGGTTGTGCCCATGTACTTCAGTGCCCCAATCGGTAGCTCAGATGTCTCCTTTTTTAGCACCCTCAATCTTCCTATAGGCTTCAGCACAAAGCGTATGGATCATCAGGGTATTCAGGTACTGGTCCCCAGCCCGTTGTCTGCAGTAATCCACGAGCACCTTGAAGAGACTGGAGTTGGTCCCTATCAGCACAGACACATCAGAGGTCCCTTTAGGGTCAGGGCATATTAATGCAGCTGTGTCCACCTCTTCTCTTACCCCAGCAACCTCCTCTGGGAATTCCAGGTGCACTATGACATACCCTTGGTAGGGGTATTCATCCATGCTGAGGCCACACAGACCAACGCCAGTCAGTGGCTGTATAGGCAGGTGCCTAAGCATTTGTTGGTAGAATGACTGAAATATAATAGTCACTTGAGATCCTGTGTCAAGCACGGCTTTACACTCCGCCCCTTCAATCTTCACCATGACCTCTGCTCGAGGCCCTATCAGTCCTGCGGGGATCCCAGCTGGACGGTCTTTTCTGGGGGAATCTTCAAATCCTGCAGGCCTGGGTGGTCCCCGTCCCCGGACTCTCTGGCAGCTACTGGATCTCTCCCAACTGATCCTCAGTTTTCCATACACTAAGGAGGGGTTTTCTTCATTATGGCACTTGGCAGCACTGTGTCCATCCTGACCACATTGGTAGCAGAAGAATTGTCCTTTCCCCCTTCGCCCAGATGGGATGGTGGCTCTAAATGCTGACTTCTCCATCGCCACAGTCAGAGGCTCCTTATTCCTGGAAGCCTTAGCTCGATCAATGGTGCTTTGCAGTTCAGCTATCCGTTCTGTCAGGACCTGCATTTGTTGGGCAAGTTCCTCTGTGGTGCTCACCATCAGTACACTGGCCGTTTGCAGTGGTGTTGTGCCAGCTGGCTCCAATGTTTAGGCTTCCCAAAACTCTCTGGCAGCCTGCCTTTCTTCCTCTTCTCTGACCTCCTTTATCAGCTGGGAATAACTTGGGGGATGTTCCCGTCGTTCTCTTAGCCAGAGATGGAGTAGAATCGGGTTCTGATACTGAGCTCCTCTTACAATTTGAGCCAGTCTGGTCCGATCCATCTGTTCAGCAGTCACTGCACCCCTCATGACAGCTCTCTGAAGCAGTCTCTCCAGCCTCTGTATATAGGCTGAAATCTTCTCGCCAATTTGCTGTCGGGAATTAAGGAACTTACAGTAACTGTTTTCAGGGCCCTCTACGCTCCCAAAGGTATGATCAAGGGCCTCTAGGCAGTCCTTCACACTGACCCCAGGGTCAATGAGCTTCAGGGTGCGAATCACATCTAATGCTGGGCCACTAAGGGTCTCTATTAGACATCTTCGCTTTTCTGCATCGGGTACGGCCCACTCCTGCAGCATTTCAGTGGTATGCTCCAATCAGGGTTTGAACTCCTCTGCCCCAGCAAATAATCTTAACTCACGACAAGAGTTTAACATAGCATGGGTCAGCACAACCTTTTCCAATATTTGCCCCAGTGCTTTTGCCCAATCATTGGCTGAGGCTGCGGCCCCTGAGCTAGAGGCTGCAGGGCCGGGACCCAACAAACCTGACATATTAGCCATTATACAAACAGTAATTTCCTCAAAATATAACCACAATTGTTTCCCAATGCAGTGGGGCACTCAACAGGTGCTTGCAAGGGGTACTGACCCAGGGAGATCCCGGACGAGCCCCCAAAAATGTAACCCTTCTGCCCATCTAAGTTGGCAGCAACAAGGGCCGGGTTCTGTATCTAGGGGTTCCGTTTCAATAATGCAATGCAAACCTGGCTCGAGCCCCCACCCAGTGACCTGGGACAATTACATATCTACCCCTGGGTGCCTCTAAGAGGCAATACTTCCCCTCTCGCAAGCACGGAGTCTGAGTGTGACAGAAAATGTTTAATAACATGAGGTAAATGACATCAGCATTAAATTGGAAAAACACCACAAACAGGATTCATAACACAAACCATAAGCAAAAAACCCACCCCAGCAAATTGGGCTATGTCCTTTCCCTTTGGGTTCTTGACTCCAGCAACCCAAAAATCACCCAGAGTCCCCAAAGTCCAACACCCCCAAAGTCCCTTGGGTCCAGCAACCACCCAAAGTCTCTGTCCCTGGTCAGTGCAGCCCCAGAGTAAAAGGGGGGGCACGCAGGGTGTTAAGGGGCACCTTACGTGATCCAAGACCAACCGGCCGTCTCTCCGTGGGGTTCCACCACAGCCTTCACCATGAGCCAGTCCACCTCCTGCCGTCCCACAAACTGCTCCGCTCTACAAGCTGCTCCGCTCCGTTCACTGACCTGTGAGCCGCTCCAGCCATCCCGCAAACAGCTCCGCTTGCCGTTCCTTGGGCCGCTCCAATCAGCCCCGCACCGCTCGCTGCTCCTCCAGTCGTCCCCACAAATTGCTCCACTAGCTGCTTAGCAATATAGCTTCAGGCTCTCCCACTAGTTAACACAGCCTCAGTGATCTCAGCTCTTAATAACTTTAGCTCTTTTGTGATTTCAGCTCTTAGCAATTTCAGCTCATAGTAGGGGAGCCCCAGTGCTAGTGCACCATTGGCCCAAAGTGAACTCAGCATAGCAGCGTGTAACTAGACTCCTAATGGAATCAAAGTTAGCTCTGACATTCAACAGTGGAGAGAGAAGGTCATGCAATTGGTGTGTTAGGCCCTCGGGGGCGGGGGGGCATACCATCAGGTACAAATACCTGTGCCCATCCTCTCTCCATTCACTGGGAGTTGTAACCCATGCCCCTTGTCAAGCAAGTGCTACTTAGGTAATGGTGAAGGACTCACTCAGTCCTTCTGTCATACAGCAGTTCCACTGGCCTTGATTCACAGAATCAGGGTAACAAAACTTTATTCTTCCTGCCCCAATAACAGAGAAAACTGGGGATCCCACACCAGCCAAAGTAAGCACTTTGAGTTGCTGTTGTTTCATGCCAGGCGAGTGGGTGTGCCTATGCAAACAAGCCCCTGGAGTTCTTTTCCACACTCGCCATAATTCACCACCAGATGTCAGGGTAGAGCTCATCCTGACTCTGCTTACACATGTATACAAATAAGATAATTATATTCAGTAAATCATAACCTTTCATATGACCCACCTTGCATAAAATACATCTTAGTTATGCCATATTCATATCATAAGCATATTTCTATGAATAATATGGGACATGTCACAACCTCCCCAAACAAATGGGCACACATAGACGGTGAATCAACTATTAGAGCAATACCTAAAATGCTTTGTTAACTACCATCAAGATAACTGGTTCTGCCTCCTTCCTTATGCTGAGTTCTCATACATCAAGCTGAATATGCCTATGTGGGGGAGAATCCGTTTTTAGCAAATTACGGGTTCCACCCTAGCTTTCACTTCTCCTTGACAGCAGCCTCCCCAAACCCAGTAGTTGCTGTCTGGATCCAACAAATTCACCATATCCAGGAGGAGCTTAAGGACCACCTCCAAGATGTGAAAAGGTACTACAAGCCATATGCAAATAATCGACATCAGGAGGCCCAGCTGTCCGTGTGGATGGAAAGGTCTGGCTTGCAAAAAAACACCTCCATATGAACAAGCCATACTGCAAGCTAGACTCCCAGTTCCTTGGACACTTCCAGATTTGTCAGCAAATCAACCCCATCACCTTCAAATTGCAGCTCCCTCGATCACTTAAGATACATCCCGTTTTCCATATATCCCTCCTGAAGACTTACACAGAGGACCCCTTTGCCAATTGGTCTCAACAGCTGCCCTGCAGGTCCAGGTCCAAGGGCATGGGGAATACATAGTCCATGCTATCCTCATCTCGAAACTGCAGAGGGGGGGACTGTACTACCTAATCGATTGTGGGGGCTAAGGTGCTGAAAATATTCCTGGGAACCTGCTGCCCATGCCTAGGTCCATGTTCCTGACCCAGTAAAAGGGTTTAATCAAGACCATCCAGGCCCAGCACCCACCCAGAGGAAGAGTGCCCCGAAGAGTGGGGTGATATAAGAATTCATTGACTAGAACCTGAGTCTGCAGAGCTGGGGACAGCTGATGTTCCCACAGTGCCATTGTGAGGCCCTGTGGAGTCACAGCCAGGGACCACTGTGGACAGTAGGTGCTGCAGGAAGTACTGCCCAAGGGATCTAGAATGACAGTACCCTGAGGTCCTCTTATTGTCCAAGTGCCTTAACTAACCCCGGAGGGAGCCCCAGGAAGTCGTTTGGGAACCGGCACAGACATTGGGCCTGCAGTGATTCCACACCTCACCTCACTTCCTGATCTCCCATCTCTGATCCCAAGCCTGACTGACCCTGACTTTTGTCTCCTGACTCTAGCCTGGTACTACCTTTGATCTGTGGTCTTGGACCACAGCCTAACTGACCACAATTCCTGCTTATTGAGCCTGGCTCTAGGCCAGACCACCTACACCCCAGCCCCTTACACTGCTGTTGCGCTGGAGGAGCGATGAGGAGGGAGGGGCGGGGAGCAGTGGGATGTGGCTACTCCCTGTGCGAGGTTTACGGACCCATTCCAGTCTGCTTGCATCTCTGGGGACTAGTGCATGTGCACCCCTTAGGAGTTGTCTCCTCCCTGCCTGCACAGGCCGTTGGGCATGTGTGCTGGGGTCACACT
>NC_048298.1:133595985-133608965 GCF_013100865.1 Trachemys scripta elegans
GCTGCTGAATTTAGTTCCTTAAGTCTAGATGATCCGGGACTGTGGACCCACTTGAGCAGTAGCCCAAGGGACTTCCTTGTACTGCATGGGCCACAGCAAGTGAAAAACTTCATGTTCCCCAAAGACAACAAAAATAGAAGTTTCCATCCAACACATTACTGGCGTGAAATCCCCAATGGTGACAAAGTGGAGAGGATGTGGCTTATGTACTCAAAAACCCAGAATGCTGCATACCGTTTTTGTTGCAAACTCTTCCAGTCTAATGTTCAGCCACATTGGGTGCTACAGGAACAAAGGACTGGAAAAATCTGGCTAGAAATCTGGCAGGCCATGAGAAGGCAGCAAATCACCAGAGAGCATTCCATAGGTGGAAAGAGCTTGAGATGAGACTAAGGTTAAAGGCCACCATAAGTGATCAGCATCAAGAGAAGATTGTATCAGAGTCTCTTTACTGGCAAAATATTCTGAAAAGGCTCACTGCCATTGTGAGAATGCTTGCTACCCAAAACCTAACACTGCGTGGCACTTCAGATCAGCTGTATGTGCCAAACACTGGAAGCTTTCTTAAAATTGTGGAGCTGATGGCTGAGTTTGATGCTGTATTGCAGGAGCATCTAAGAAGAGTCACCACCCAAAAAATGTACACACACCACTACCTTGGAAAAACAAATCAAAATGAGATCAACAAAAGTCAAACAGAAGATTGTGGCAGATCTGAAGTCAGCAAGATATTACTCTGTTATTCTGGACTGCACACCTGACATCAGCCATACAGAACAAATGACTTTAATGGTGCATTTTGTAACAACAACAGAACCTAGTGAAAATGTCCCTGCAATGGTGACTGTCAGAGCACTTTCTAGAATTTATTGACATTGATGATACTACAGGAGCTGGTATGACAAATATGCTTCTTAAAAAGCTGGAAGATACAGGAACTGTGATAGCTGACACGAGAGATTGGGGCTACAATAATGGTGCCAACATGAGAGGAAAGACCAGAAGAATGAAGACACGGATTTGAGAGTTAAACCCTCGAGCTTTTTTTGTCTCATTCAGTTCTCATTCATTGAACTTGATGGTCAGTGATGCAGCATCAGCTTCTAGTGAGGCTGCTGAATTTTTTAATGTAATTCAAAACATCTTTGTATTTTTCTCTGCATCAACTCATCGATGGCAACTTTTGAAGCAACATCTGGGAACATCCTCTCTGACACTGAAACCACTGAGTGCCACACGATGGGAAAGTCGAGTGGAGGCAATAAAGCCTATCAAACACCAAATTGGGAAGATAGATGATGCCATAGTTGCCATTATGGAGGATAATGCTATAACAGGAACTGGTCATGGGAGAACAGTGGCAGAGGGAAATGGAATTACCAGAAACATACATAACTTCAAATTTCTGTGTGGCTCAGTGTTGTGGCATGACATACTGTTTGAAATAAATGTTGTAAGCAAGAGACTCCAAGGTGTTGACCTTGATATATCTGGAGCAATGGAACAACTGGACAAAGCAAAGTCATACCTACAGTTTTTACTGGTCAGATGAGGGATTTCAAAACTTTCTGAAGAGTGCACAGAAGTTGGCAGAGGAACTTCACACTGAAGCTATTTTCCCACACATTCAAGAATACAAGAATCAACGAAGAAGACGACATTTTGATTACGAGGCATGAGATAATCCCATAAGAGACTCCAAACAACAATTCAAAATTGAATTCTTTAACCAGGTGCTAGATTGTGCAATACAGTCAGTTGAAGAACATTTCATGCAGCTCAAGGAACACAGCTGTATATTTGGGATGTTGCATGATGTTCCAAAACTCCTCACTATACCTGAAGAAGACCTATACCAGTAATGCAGGGCACTAGAGACTCCGTTGACACATGTTGACATGCACAATATTGATGCGAGTGATTTAGGTGATGAATTGAAAGCCCTTTCAAGATGCATTTCAGCAGGATCAACTCCAAAGGCTGTTCTGGAATATATGTGCAATATTCCCCTCTTTATAAATTCAAGGATTGAATTAATTTTTTTGGCCACAGCATCGCACTGGGAGATCATGTTCAGCTGATTATCCACCAGGAGCCCCAAATCTTTCTCAGGGTCACTGCTTCCCAGGATAAGGTTCCCCTATCCTATAAGCATGGTCTACATTCTTTGTTCCTAGATGTATAACTTCACATTTGGCCACATGAAAACACATATTATTTTCTTGTGTTCAGCTTACCAAGTGATCCAGATAATTCTTTATCATTGTTTACTACTCACCCAGTCTGTTGTCATCTGCTAACTTTATCAGTGATGACTTTATGTTTTCTTCCAGGTCATTGATAAAGAAAGGTTAAATAACATAAGGCCAAGAACTGATACCTGTGGGGCTCCACTAAAAACACACTCACTCGATGATATATATCTGTTTACAGTTACATTCTGAGACCTGTGTTGACCTGTAATCCCAACCTGATCTGAGTGTGCAAGATTAGATTATATATCGCGTACTAAGGCATATTAAAATGTTTGAAGATAGTCATATATAAGCTATTAGAGCTGTAATGCAAGACATGCAAGCAGGTTTACATAAGAATCTGTGTAACAACTAAGGTGGGCTTGACAATAAGCTGAGGCCTGGTGCGCCTGTTAGTAGTTATAATAGCCTATGTAGCAAAGGCGTTAGCATGACCACTTAACCAAATGTTATAGGATTTAACAATAGTTTTCAATTTGTAGCTTGGGGTACACAAGGACACCATAGAAGCTGGAGATGATTTCTAGGGATTTGTGGGGATTTGTAACATGGAGAAACCACATTTATATTGAAACCATTGGAAAAAGAATGACACAAAAAGAGTTAATGCTAGGAAGCGGAACCTAAATTATGGGCCCCAGAGTGACAGATATGGGCAGCGGGCTGAAACCTAAATAAAAAATGGTCCCAGTTGTGTGGGGGACATAAGGAAAAGCGTATAAAAAGATGTTTGCAGATAAAGATAATACCTCTTCTACCTCATCACTTTTATAAAAAGTTGGTCAGACCAACGCCTAGTTGGGACATCGTGATGGTGGGATGGTGGAAACCAGATTGTCACTGCCCAGTTCTGGTGCTCTCCACATACTGTTCTCTTCATTTTTATCTCTAACGGTCTCCATAAGATTGTGAGTATGTGAGCTTTGGGGGTGTTTTGGTATATGTATGCATCTGTTTTAATATAATTATGCTTATGCTTGAATTTATTTGGATTTTAAATACATTTAAACAAAGTGTTCCTGTTCCTATTTGTGTGATTCACCAATTTCACTTGATAATAATCCTAGGTAGCTCCCTGAGTAAGGAACCTGTTATTAGTCACCTGTGCAATTTGCATCCTAAACTTAGCAAAGTCTACACTTCTCAGGTAGCCACTTTTAAATCCATAACCAAGATGAACATTATTTATCAACAAAATTTGTAATCTCACCAAAAAGAGACATCAAGTTAATTTGACAGGATCCATTTTCCATAAACCCACACTGTTTGGCATTGATTATAGTATACTCATTTTATTCTCTATTAATTGAGTCCTGTATCAAAAGTTCTATTATTTTGCCTGGAACCAATGTCAGTCTCACAGACCTATAATTACCTTCAGGGGTTCTCAAACTGGGGGGCATGACCCCTCAAGGGGTCGCGAGGTTATTACATGCAGGGTTGCGAGCTCTTAGCCTCCACACCCAAACCCCGCTTTGCCTCCAGGATTTATAATAGTGTTGAATATATATAAAAAAAGTGTTTTTAATTGGTATGGGTGATCACACTCAGAGACTTGACGTTTGAAAGGGATCACCAATAGAAACGTTTTAGAACCACTGACCTAGGTCATGCGCTTTACTTTTTTTTAAATATTGGCACAACATTAGCTTTCTTCTAGTCTTTTGGAGCTTCCCCAGTATTCCAAGAGTTATTGAAAACCAATATTAATGATTCCAGGAGCTTCTCAGCCACTTCTTTTAAAACTCTTGGTTGCAAGTTATCCAGACTTGATGATTTTAAACTGTCTAAAAGTAGCTGCTGTTTAACATTCTTCTGGGTTTCTGCTTCATCATAATCCTTATCCTCACATGCTTTGACTACATCATCTGACTGTCCCAAATCAAAAGAAAAATATATAGTGAAACTTCTGTTTTTCTGCATTGCTATTGACTATTCTACCATTTCCATCTAGTAATGGACAAATGACAGTTTTAGGATTCTTTTCGTTGCCAGTATGCATTACAATTCCTTCTAATTGTCCTTAATTCTGTTAGCTGTAGATTTCTCCTTTGCTTCCCTTACCAATTTTCCACAATTCCTGACTTCACATATTTACATATTCTTATCATGTAACCTGTCTATCAAGGTTATGTGATATATATATCACATATATAATATTTTAAAATATATATATATAATATTTTTAATTTTTATAGCGGCCTTCACTTCCCCTCTAAGACAGGTTGGTTTACTTTTTAACTGCTGCAGCCTTCTTCTTTCTTCTTTAAACCCCCTGCTAATAAAGCAGGAGTTGGATTACTTATTAATTATTATTATTAATAATAAAATTGTTATTACATGTTTATTATTGTACCACCTAAAGGCCCATTCAGGTCACAAATACAGACACACTCCCAGCTCCAGAAAGCTTACTGTCTAAAAAACTGAAGAACAGATGCAAGATTGGAGAGGGGAGAAATAACATTGAAGCAAATTCACACAGTGATGATTGGTGCAATTTCGTGTTTTGTCATTACTGTTTGTTTAAGTAGGGGGAGGGCCTAGTGAGGGGGAATGGCAGGATTGGGGCGGAGAGGTTGGTAAAAATAAGGAGAGGGAAGGAAGGGGAAGAGGCACAGCCACACCTCATGTGCCAAGCTAGTCGCTGTCAAGTGTTTTTCCAGAATCACAACAGAGCAGAGTCTCAAGGAGGGATTCGAAGGAGGTGTTGGCTGCATGGATTTTTTCAGGAAGTTTTCTCCATGCAGAAAGGGCAGAATGGGAGAAAACACAAAGGTAAAGTGTTAAAGACGTTTCCCTTAATCCAAGTATTTGTAACCGTTCCCTTTAGGAAGAGCCTGAGGTAGGTGTGGTGCTAGCCAGCCATTCTGTGCTATATGCCCCTTGCCTTGTGCCTATTCCTATAATTGTCTGTGTCCCAAGAATCAAGTAAACTTGTTTCCAAGGAATCTTCCCCCTACTGACAGCACTGATGGGCATGGCGTGTGCAGGACATCCTGCTACTGCAAGAGAGGGTCATGGCCTACTCCAGAAGCCCTAAGCTCTGCCTCTACCACAAAGAATCATGGTCTAGACAGGAAAGCCCAAGGTCTATTAATAGAAGAACTGTCAATATTACAGGTGGTGCTGGGTAATTTGTCTTGTACAGCAGCTGATCCGAGTGAAACAACCTGGCTCTAGTGACTTCCCCTTGTCTACAGTTGGACATGTCCTATACTGATCACCTTTGTCACGTGGGATTTCTTCCCTAGTTTTTAAAATAACCTGCCTCTAATGTCTCCCAACTGATGTCTAATACAATATAGAATCTATGAGGGTGAGAAACAGCGCAGATACATACAGTTTGTACAGCAGTTTTTCTTCCCGCACCGGGGATTGGGGGTTACCCGATGATCTGAGGCTGTGGTAAACCTGACGTCAGGAGGGGGCTCATCACTCATATATGGTGATGTTTGTTGCTTTTGAGTTTTATTGGATGTTTAGCTGCATAAAGTCACAGATAAAACCACTGATAATAACTAAAAAGGCAGGTGGATTTGCTATTGGTTCCTTCGCGCAGCTGATGCCAGCCTCTGATTCTATATATTTCCCTTCCACTGCTTTGTTGTCACTTGTCAGACACAGAGGAGCCCTGGCAGGTGCTTAGGTGCAGCCAGTGCAGTGTGAGGAGGGGGCAGCAAGTCAGGCTGGCAATGAAGGGACATCTCTCCACTCTGGTGCTGTGGCTTCTTCTCCTCACAATTCAGGACATAGCAGGTAAGTCTGCTCTGTGTTTCACCAGGGGAACTGGGTTAACTGGAACTAGGGTGGTAACTTTTATAGTCAGTTTTTTATAATCCACATGTGGCTTGAAGGTTGTGACTTTTCCTTTCGGGATTGGACCTTGCCACTGTTATCGAGGCTGTTGTTACCTTGAGATTGGACTATTGCAGTGACCTCTATGTGGGGCTGCACCTTAAAACCTTTCAGAGAATGAAGCTGGTGCAAATGGCAGCGACTCACTGAGCAGGGCATCTCGCTGGGAGCATGTTACAGCCGTGCTGCAGGGTCTGCACTGGCTGCCCAGCTCTGGGTGGAGGTTAAGATGTTGGTGATGATTTATAAAGTCCTAAATGGCCTGGGACCAGCCTCCTTGAGGGATCACCTCTCTCCCTTTGCCGTACGGCCAGAGCTGTGGTCAGCAGGGGTGCCCAAACTGGTTCCCCCTTTTATAAAGGAGAGGGGTGGCTGTCACGGTGCTCTCTGTGAGGGCTCGAGGACTCTAGAACTTGCTCACCCTTTGGACCAAAATTGCCCAAATTTGGTGACCTTCTGGGCACACTGCAAATACACTTGTTTGTAGTGGGGGTGCTGCGGGGGAAGGACCCATGCATCCCATAATGAGAAATGGGTGGGAAGGAGTTTCTGTAGGTGTCAGTCTGGCTGAGGTCCTGCTGAAATGGTCATTTCATGCTGCTGGTGCTTTGAGTGTGTTGTCAATATCATCCAGGTGCCAACAGTCTTGGCTGGGCATCAATTTAGTGTTTTAAATCTCAATAAATACATCAATAATTTGGGATCCAATAGAAATGTCTGTTTGGTCCAGAATCCAACAGCTCCAAGGGCCAAGTCCTGGCTTCTCACTCCCCCATTCACTCACTGAAGCCAGTAGAAGTTTTCCAAGAGTGAGATGAGCAGGATTTTCCCAAAGAAACCCAGAGCTGATTCCGGCCGGCAGCGGGAGGGGGGAGGGTGAGGGAGGATGCAGTGTGCAATGCCCTGCCCCATGAGGGTACCGGAAGCTCTGCCAGCAGGAAGATTTACCCTGTAGGAGCCCTGCCTTTGTCCTTTCTGCTGGAGCAGAGAAGCTTTGAATCCTAGCTGGAGCCTAGAGAAGCCCGACCAGCACAAGCTGCATGGCAGAGGTTCTGTATCAGCGCCTCTCATGTCCACATTGGTTTCATTCCCACAAGGCCGCCCCTGCCCAGTTTCAGGGCTGCTCTCTTTCCTCCAGCACAGAGGGTGTTGCAGGCTATTTGCCATGCTGTGTCCCAGCTCCAGGCAGACTTAACACTAGTGTGTGTAGTGGGGGGAGGGGCTAGGCCATGTGTTACAGCAGCATGTGCTGGCACAACTCAGGGAATGAATCTGGCACAAAGATTACAAAAATGATTAAAAATAGGATTAAAATTGAATGTGGAGCCCAGGTATGATTTAAATAATACAGTGATTGGAACCTGTTTGGCTGGTATTAATAGGATGAAAATGATCCAGATGTTTGGCAGGGAAGGTCTGCCAGGATGGTCTGGACATGTACTAGTGTGAATTGCACTGTTCTCTAAGCTCCATGGAGGCTCCATAAACATGGAGTTCCCTCCACTGCTGCAGCCAGCCTGTTCCAGGGGTCACAGTGGAACTCTGCATGTAGCCGTAGCTCCTATGTGTAGTAATGATACCTGGACTTGCTCCCAGTCTCAGGGACAGTCCTGGGCCTTCAAACCCTGTCCTGGGGGCCAGTTCTCCCAGGCAATATGCAAGGACTGTGTGGCAGGCAGGAGCCCATTCTCACAGTCCCTGTGAACTGCCTCTCTCCCAGCAGCCAGCTTTGCCTCTCCACAACCCCCAGAGATACAAACAGCTGTAGAGACAACTGAGGGCAGGGGGTGGAACTCAGAGCTACTGGGAGAAAAGCAGCTTACAGGGAGTGGGGGCAGAGTCTGCTGCCCATCTTGGGAAGGAGCAGCCTGTACACGCAGGGCAGAGAGGCCAGGTAGAAAAGGGGGAAGAGGAGGGGGAAGAGCCCAGGGGAGGAGGGCAGGAGGAGACCAGGGGAAGTGGGAAATGTATGGGGCAGGACGGGAGCACAAGGCTGTAATGCCAAGCTATTCAGAACAAAAACTGTGAGGTTAAAAAAAAATCCAGTATTATTTTTCCATCCGTCTTTGGACTTTAAACCCCCCTCTGCTTCTCTGCCAGAGTGGGGGTGAGAATCACAGGCTGAAAAGTCACCATTTAATGTACCCAAACTGCACAACTCCCCCTGGCAGCTCAGCTGGAGACTGCGCTTATCCTCCCCTCACCCCTGAGACAGGAACTGCCGTCCATTGCCCAGCGCTGCCTTCGCTCTCCTGTCCTGGTTTAGTTCCTCTGACAGTCAAAGGACTGAATGAGAACAGCTACTGAGCTAATTCATGCAGCATGGTTCACACTCACACACCGAACTTCTGTTACTGTTCAGGGGTGAGTTACAGATGTTGGAGACCTTCACACTGACATCAACTATTCACATCAACTGTAATGTCATCGTAACACGACGGGATTGGTTTGGCCATTTGCAAATAGCAACACTTCCCAGGCTTTCCCCACCCCACCCCGCACAACTTCTCTGCCTGAGACTGGGAAGCACTGCTCCCATTCTAGAGGCCCCTCTCCTCTCCTCCCCATCTTTCCTTCACTTCTGCTCCCTCCCACGCCATCCCCTTCCTACTCCAGACTCCATTCCCACTCCCAATACTCCCTCATGTGCCCCTGCTCCAGGCTTCCTCTGCTCACTCCCATCCTCTGCGCCACACCCATCCCCTCCTCACCCTTTTGCTGCCCTGCTTCAGGCCCCCTCAATTCTCCCCCTACACATTGATCACCCTTCCCCACCCCACCCCACCTCCTCCTTCCCCCCTTTTTAGAGCCCCCTTTTCTCCCCATGCCTCTTTCTGCCCCCCTCTCTGCTCTCTCCCTTCCCCTCTCTCGCCCCAGCCCTATTCCTCACCCCCTCCTCACTTCTCACTCCTGTCCCCCACTCCAGACCCCCTCATCTCTCCACCAATCCATGCAGACCTGCTTCAATCAACCTCTTCTCCCCTCCCTCCTGCCTCCTGCTCAATAACCCCCTCCAGCCCCATGCTTCCTGCTCCCCCATCCAGGCCACCCTGTGCTCCATCTCCATTTCTCTCCTACCCCAATTTCAGATCCTTGTCCCCTCCCCTCCCTTCTGACTCTCTTTCCTGCTTCCCTGTTAACCCCCAATGCAGACACCCCTCCCTTTCCCACTTCTCCCTCCTGCTCCCTCTTTCCAGCTTCCTTCCCACCCCCCACTCCAGACCCACCTCCTCACTGCTGCCCCTTCCTACCACCCTTTCCCGACCCTCCGACCCTCTGTCCCTCCTGCCCCCTGCTACAGACTCTCTCCCTTCCCCACCCTCTTTCCTCCCCTTGCTCCAGAGCCCCCTCCCCACTCCTTCCTCCGGCCGACTCATCCTCTTTACTCCATTCCCTTCCAACCCTTGAATCTGCCTCCTGTCTCCCCAGTTCCCTGCTACCCTCCAGGGCCAGCCCACAACATTTTGGCACCTGAGTTGGGGAGCTCAAATTATGCCCCCAAGACCCCTCGCTTGGGCCAAAACTTTGAAAGGTCTCAATTCTCCCTTCTTCCTGTTCTACTCCTCTCATGGTAGTGCTCTGCTACCTACCCCAATAAAGGAGAACTAACAACTTAAAATACCTTGTTCAAAAATTTTAAGTAACACTTAACTTCCATATGCCTGAACAGCAAATGTAACTTTTCTTGTCTGCATAATAAACACTGGCATTTTTATCTGTTTGAATAATCAAAATGGTGCTTTCTGTGCCTCCTTGGTTGCAAGGATTTGAACTGCTTCCTGAAGGTCCCCAGTCTGGGCCAGCTCATGCTCTATTGAGATGATTGCAAGGCCGATCAACTGCTCCTGTATCATTGTGGAGCATAGATGTGTTTTTATAGTATTAACTTCAGCTTGCAGAAGCTGCGTTCTCCACTGGCAACTGTTACAGGAAGTGTTAAAAGTATGTGCAGAGCAACAAAAGCATTTGGAAAGAAGGTGGATATCTTATTTGTGCACATATATTCCAGAACAGCCTTTGGAGTTGATCCTGCTGAAATGTATCTTGAAAGGGCTTTCAGTTCATCACCTAAATCAGTGGTTCTCAAAGCTGATCCGCCACTTGTTCAGGGAAACCCCTGGCGGGCTTGGCTGGTTTGTTTACCTGCCGCGTCTGCAGGTTCGGCTGATCGTGGCTCCCACTGGCTGTGGTTCGCCACTCCAGGCCATTGGGGGCTGCGGGAAGCTGCGCAGGCCGAGGGATATGCTGGCCGCCCTTCCCGCAGCACCCATTGGCCTGGAGCGGCAAACCGCGGCCAGTGGGAGCCGCGATCGGCCGAACCTGCGGATGTGGCAGGTAAACAAACCGGCCCGGCCTGGTCCACCAGGGGCTTTCCCGGAACAAGCAGCAGACCGGCTTTGAGAACCACTGACCTAAATCACTTGCATCCATATCGCGCATGTCATCATGTGTCAACACTCTCTGTAGTGCCCTGCATTGCTGGTGTAGGTCAGGTATAGTGAGGAATTTTGGAATATCATACAACATCCCAAATATACTGTTGTGTTCCTTGAGCTGCATAAAACATTCTTCAGATGACAGTACTGCACAATCTAGCACCTGGTTAAAGAATTCAACTTTGAATTGTTGTTTGGGGTCTCTTATAGGATTATCTCGTGTCTCGTAATCAAAATGTCTTCTTTGATGACTCTTGTATTCTTGAATGTGTGGGAAAATAGCTTCAGTGTGAAGTTCCTCTGCCAACTTCTGTGCACTCTTCAGAATGTTTTGAAATTCCTCATCTGACCAGTAAGACTGTAGATATAACTTTTCTTTGTCCAGTTGTTCCATTGCTCCAGATATATCAAGGTTAACACTTTGGAGTCTCTTGCTTATAACATTTATTTCAAACAGTATGTCATGCCACAATACTAAGCCACAGAAATTTGAAGTTATGTATGTCTCTGGTGATTCCATTTCCCTCTGCCACTGTTCCTCCCACAAACAGTTCCTATGATAGCATTATCCTCCATAATGGCATCATCTATCTTCCCAATTTGGTGTTGGATAGGCTTTATCATCTCCACTCAACTTTCCCATTGTGTGGAAATCATAGAATATCAAGTTTGGAAGGGACCTTAGGAGGTTATCTAGTCCAACCCCCTGCTCAAAGCAGGACCAATCCCCAGAGAGATTTTTGCCCCAGATCCCTAAATGGCCCTCTCAAAAATTGAACTCACAACCCTGGGTTTAACAAACCATGCGCTATCCCTGCCCCCAAAGGGTAGTTTCTCACAGGGAGGAATCAAACCTGGATCTCCCACCCTACAGTAGAGTACTCTAACCACTGCACCACACAGGGCTCTCAGTGGTTTCAGTGTCAGAGAGGATGGTGCCAGATGTTGCTTCAAAATTTGCCATGGATGAGTTGATGCAGAGAAAAATACATAGATGCTTTGAATTACATTAAAAAATTCAGCAACCTCACTGGAAGCTGATGCTGCATCACTGACCACCAAGTTCAATGAAGGAGAACTGCATGGGACAAAAAAAGCTCAAAGGTTTAACTCTTGAATCTGTGTCTGCACTCCTCTGTTCTTTCCTCTCATGTTGGCACCATTATCGTAGCCCTGACCTCTCATGTCAGCTATCACAATTCCCGTATTGTCCAGCTTTTTAAGAAGCACATTTGTCATACCAGCTCCAGTAGTATCATCAATGTCAATAAATTCTAGAAAATGCTCTGACAGTCACCATTGCAGGAACATTTTCACTAGGTTCTGTTTGTAACGCTCCTGCCCATCTATGTTGGCAGCAACAAGGGCTGGGTTCTGTATCTAGGGGTTCCGTTTCAATAACGCAATGCAAAACCAGCTCAAGCCCCCTCAAGAAACTGGAGATCCCACACCAGCCAAAGTAAGCACTTTCAGTTGCTTTTGTCTCATGCCAGGTGGGTGGGTGTGCCTATGCAAACAAGATCAGCCCCTGGAGTTCTTTTCCACACTCGCCATAATTCACCACCAGATGTCAGGGTAGAGCTCATCCTGACTCTGCTTACATGTTATTGTTACAAAATGCACCATTAAAGTAATTTGTTCCGTATGGCTGATGTCAGGTGTGCAGTCCAGAATAACAGAGTAATATCTTGCTGACTTCAGATCTGCCATAATCTTCTGTTTGACTTTTGTTGCCAGTAACTATATGATCTTATTTTGAATTGTTTTTCCAAGGTAGTGGTGTGTGTACATTTCTTGGGTGGTGACACTTCTTAGATGCTCCTGCAGTACAGCATCAAACTCAGCCATCAGCTCCACAATTTTAAGAAAGTTTCTATTGTTTGGCACATACAGCTGATCTGAAGTGCCACGCAGTGCTAGGTTTTGGGTAGCAAGCATTCTCACAATAGCAATGAGCCTTTTTCAGAACCTTTTGCCAATAAAGAGACTCTGACACAATCTTCTCTTGAAGCTCATCATCTATGGTGGCCTTTAACCTTAGTCTCATCTCAAGCTCTTTCCACCTGTGGAATGCTCTCTGGTGATTTGCTGCCTTCTCGTGGCATGCCAGATTTCTAGCCAGATTTTTCCAGTCCTTTGTTCCTGTAGAACCCAATGTGGCTGGAACATTAGACTGGAAGAGTTTGCAACAAAAGCAGTATGCAACATTCTGGGGTTTTGAGTACATAAGCCACATCCTCTCCACTTTGTCACCATTGGGGATTTCACGCCAGTAATGTGTTGGATGGAAACTTCTATTTTTGTTGTCTTTGGGGAACATGAAGTTTTTCACTTGCTGTGGCCCATGCAGTACAAGGAAGTCCCTTGGGCTACTGCTCAAGTGGGTCCACAGTCCCGGATCATCTAGACTTAAGGAACTAAATTCAGCAGC
>NC_048298.1:133613785-133624078 GCF_013100865.1 Trachemys scripta elegans
CAGCTGTTTCTTGTGCCTCCACCACACTCTTCTCTGATCTACACTTTTCTTCAGGAATGTGCATGGTTACATCCATTTGAGATGGAGATATGGATGCTGCAGTAGCTGCCAGGTCACCTGCACACTGATTAACTGGAAGATCAGGCATCTCCTCACCACTCACATCCTCACTGGGGCCGGAAGGCTCACCATGAACATTTGTGTCTATGTATCTCAGGAGAGCTCCTTCCTGCTTAGATAGAAAAACTTCCTTTGCTTTCTTTCTTTTTCTGAATGCTGCCGCAGAGGGGCATTTTCTTCTTTCATTCATGACTGCTGTTCTGTACCAGCTATAGTGGCTCTGAACAGTCAGTTGAAGGGGACAAATAAGCAGGCTGGTAGCAGGGCCTGAGTGAGGGAAGATATCAGTGTCTTAATGGCCTAACTCTCTGCTACTGCTTCAGTTGACTGCCTTTTCTCCTCAAGTGGGTTCAGGGAAGCAGCAGGAAACAGGAAGCTCCCTGAGAAGCTAGTGTAAATCAGGCTCCTGGGGGTGCTAGAGAGGGTCCTCCTCCTTTCTCTCCCTGCAGCTCCAGCTGCTTTCTGTTATTCTCTCTCACCTTTTCTCCTGCCTGCCTGTTATTTCTCTTGCCTCCAGCACTGCACTCCACCATCTCTGTGCATCTAGAGCAGAGAGAATACATATGCACCAGCAGCAGATGCAATTTTCTACACTCTGGGTCCTAGTGGCGCCTCCCCACAGTCTGGCATCTGCAGCAGCTGCCTCAGTTTGCCTCGTAGTAAGGGCAGCCCTGCTTCCCTCACTCTCCCCATCCTCCTTTCATAGGGTCTCTGCTGTCCCTCACGGTCCCTGGGTCCTCTCCAGCCCCCTCAGCCACACAAAGACAGCCGTGTTCCTCATGGGCTTTAGTGGGAAGTGGCAGCCAGCTTTACACAGGGCAGCCTCACTCCCACACACTGACAGACTGTTGGGAGATGGCGGCATCTCGCTGGCTTCAGCCCCACTGACAGTGGCAGGAGATGGCGCCATTTGGAATAAGGGAAACTCCATGAGTTGGCACCTTTCATCGTGTTCTCACGAGACAGGTAAAAACACCCCAAATCGCCAGAGTGGGGATAAAATGGCGAGAGCTGCAGCACTGACAGCCCT
Organism: Trachemys scripta elegans; assembly: GCF_013100865.1. Lineage (NCBI taxonomy): Eukaryota > Metazoa > Chordata > Testudines > Emydidae > Trachemys > Trachemys scripta. Next base: position 133,614,936 of record NC_048298.1, read on the forward strand.
GAGTGTAAGGCCCTGAGACAGGATCTGTTGGAGCCATGAGGCAGCTCTGGGCATGTCCCATTCTCCTGGCTCTGGGCGCAGATCCCCTGCTGCCGGGCGCAGACTCTGCTGTGATAAAGCTGTGGAGGGGGCTCCCTGATCGCTCTGACCCTGCTCTTTGTCTCTCTTTGAAGGTGCTGAGGAGCTGAGGCTGGTGGATGGAGGCAGCCCCTGTGCCGGGAGAGTGGAGATTAAACACCAGGATCAGTGGGGGACGGTGTGTGATGACAACTGGGACATGACAGATGCTGGGGTTGTCTGTAAGCAGCTGGGATGTGGAGCTGCTGACAAGGCCCCTGGAAATGCACATTTTGGACGAGGATCTGGACAAATTTGGCTAAATAACGTTGCCTGTGATGGTACCGAATCTGCTCTCTGGCACTGTGGGAATAAGGAATGGGGTAAGAATGACTGCGGTCATGAAAAGGATGCTGGAGTGACCTGTTCAGGTAAGAATCAGCCAGCTCAGTCCTGAAAGGCAAATCCCCTGACACAAAAGGGCTTGAACCCAGAGGGCATCGTGTTCTTGTCGCCCAAACAAGAAATGAACAAAAAACAGAACAACTGCTGTAATGATTGCTATTACTGAGGTGTAATTATTACTGTTCATGTCACTGGCCACTAAGGAGCCCCCGTGTGACTGTGAAGTGTTTTCATTATCTCATCTCCAGTTGTTTCTATGCCACATCTTTCTTTTCCTCTAAAAATGCAGATAGGAGAGAAAATGGAAAAGGAAAATGGCAGGTTGGTCCTCAGTTGCTGAGGCACTTTTGAAAATGTTACACTAATGCCAAAATCCAGACCCAGACACGAAACTGCAGAGGTACAGAGGGTGCGACATTTATGTAGCCCCTTTGCCACCCTCTTAGGGTGACCGAGGAATGGGAAGATTCTCCCAGATTGCCCAGAATTAGATTTAGCCAAGAGTGCTCCCCCGTCTGCTCTGTTACTTCTCACATTTTGGACCAACCAGTAATAGAAAATTTCAAAATCTCTCATACCTGTAGATCTAGTGTAGCATAAAGAGCTCAGCCAAAAATATACCTCAACCCTACACAGCACAGGAATATCATATTATGGAGTCATTTGTTGTGACTCAGTAGTTAACATTACAGCTACAGACCTGCAGAGCCTGTGTGTAACTGCAGCTGGGTGTGTCCCTACCTGTGTGAATGCTCATGAAAGTGCAGGCTGGAAGGCTTTGCAGCTTGTCACAGAAGTAGTGTGAGAGGGAGCCCAGGCTGGTGCGTTGGGGGCTCAGTGATACCCCAGTTCCAGGTGGCATCCTGGGAGGAACCCGTCACCATAGTGTTTCACAACTATTGAACACTTTAAATTGGGTGGGAAAACAAATATGTGGGCTCCAGGAAAACAAATGAGAAAATATCAGGGATGGACCAAAGCTGTGGGTTTCACTCCCAGACCCAGATCTGAACTTGTTAATGTTCAGAGTGCAGAGCTAGCCAGGGTTTCCCTTGTTGCCAATGCAGGGGCCAGGATATTGGTGTTGGACTATGTCGGTTGGAGGGAGAAGCCAGTAGAGGAGTTGACTGGGATCCTAGAAGGGAGCAAAGAAACAAAGTCTGTTGGAGCTCAGTGGAGGGGCAGGCTGGAGATTTCTGAGCATTGAAACTGCTGGCTGTTGATAGGTTCAACTGCGTGCAGGGAAGCAGAACTTTGTGTGCACTTAGCCTTGGGTCCTACCACGAGTGAGCATCACTGAGTTAACTTGGTTGAAAAAAGCCCCAGTGCAGACCAGGCCCAAGGGGTTTCCTTTGGGACTGGACTGAACAGAGCAGCAGCTGAATAACCTTCCTTATGGATTGCAGTAAAGTGACCATTTTGTATTTGCTCTGCATTGAAGGAGCAGGATGGTCTGGCCACGTACTGGTGCGAATTGCACTGTTCTCTAAGCTCCATGGAGGCTCCTTACACACGGTGTCCTCAGCTCAGCCACCCACTGCTGCAACCAGCCTGTTCCAGTGGTCACAGGGGAACTCTGTATGTAACCGTAGCTCCTAGGCATAGTAATGATACCTCTACTTGCTCTCAGTCTCAGTCACAGTCCTGGGTCCTCAAACTCTGTCCTGGGGACCAATTCTCCCAGGCAATATCCAAGGACTGTGTGGCAGGCAGTGGCCCATTCTCACAGTCCCTGTGAACTGCCTCTCTCCCAGCAATCAGCTTTGCCTCTCCACAACCCCCAGAAATGCAAACAGCTGTAGAGACAACTGGGGGGTAAGGGGTGGAACTCAGAGCTGCTGGGATAGGGTTACCATTCGTCCGGATTCCCCCGGACATGTCCGGCTTTTTTGAGTTAAAAATAGCGTCCGGGGGGAATTTGTCAATGTCCGGACTTCCCCTCCTCCCCCCCCCAAACAGAGCGTGCGCGCGGCTTACAGAGCAGCTGGGGCTCCGGCAGCCAGAGCCAGAGCCCTTCCTTCACTTCCCCCTCCTCTCTCCTGAAACTTGACACCACTCCCCTCCTCTCTCTCCCTCCCCCTCCCTCCCTGCATTCACAGATCGCCGGCCGTTCGCCGTCTGGAGCTCCGACCCTGCTCCCCTCCCCCGCTGCCGAGCGCGCTGCTCTGCAGCACAGTAAGGAGGCCGGTGGTCAGAGAAGTGGCAGGGAGGTTCTGGGGGTGGGTAGTCAAGAGACAGGGAGCAGGGGGGAGGGTTGGATGGGTCAGGAGTTCGGGGGGCGGCTGTCTGGGGGTTGGGGGTGTAAGGTTTTGGGCAGTCAGGGTACAGGTGGGGGGGTCTCAGGAGGGGGCAGTCAGGGGACAAGGCACAGGGAGGCTTAGGTAGGGGGTGGGGTTCTGGAGGGCAATTAGGAGCAGGGGTCCCAGGAGGGGGCAGTCAGGGGACAGGGAGCAGAGGGGTTTAGATGGGTCAGGAGTTTTGGGGGGGGCTGTCAGGGGGTGGGGGTGTGGATAAGGGTTGGGGCAGTCAGGGGACAGGTAGGGGGTAGGGTTCTAGGGGGCCAGTTAGGATGTGGGGAAGGTCTCAGGAGGGGGCAGTCAGGGGACAAGAGGCAGGGAGGCTTAGGGAGGGGGTGGAGTCCTGGGGGGCAGTCAGGGGACAAGGAGTGGGGGGGAGGGTTGGGGGTTCTGAGGGGGCAGGAAGTGGGAGGGAGTGGAAGGGGCAGGGGCGGGGCTAGGGCGGGGCTCCTCCCGTCCTCTTTTTTGATTGTTAAAATATGGTAACCCTATGCTGGGAGAAAAGCAGCTTGCAGGGAGTGGGGGCAGAGTCTGCTGCTCATCTGGGGAAGGAGCAGCCTGTACACGCAGGGCAGAGAGGCCAGGTAGAAAAGGGAGAAGAGGAGGGGGAAGAGCCCAGGGGAGGAGGGCAGGAGGAGACCAGTGGAAGAGGGAAATGTAGGGGGCAGGTCAGGAGAGGAAGCTCTGGTAAGGAGCACAAGGCTGTAATGCCAAGCTATTCAGAACAAAAATTGTGAGGTTATTAAAAACATCCAGTCTCATTTTTCCATCCATCTTTGGACTTTAGACCCCCCCCCCCTACTCCTCTGCCAGAGTGGGGGTGAGAATCACAGGTTGGAAATCACCCTTTAGTGCACCCAAACTGCACGACTCCCCCTGGCTGCTCAGCTGGAGACTGCGCTCTACCCTCCCTTCACCCCTGAGACGGGAACTGCCGTCCATTGCCCAGCGCTGCCTTCGCTCTCCTCTCCTGGTTCAGTTCCTCTGACAGATGGAGGACTGGCTGAGAAATAGCTTGACAGCCACTGAGCTAATTCATGCAGCATGGTTCACACTCACACTCAGACTTCTGTTACTGGTCAGGGGTGAGTTACAGATGTTGGAGACCTTCACACTGACATCAACCATTCACATCAACTACAGTGTCACCGTAACACGACGGGAATGATTTAGCCATTTCCAAATAGCAACACTTCCCAGGCTTCCCCCACCCCACCCCCCACAACTTCTCTGCCTGAGACTGGGAAATACTGCCCCCATTCTAGAGGCCCCTCTCCTCAGCTCCCCATCTCTCTTTTGCTACTGCACCTGCTCACTCCTGCCCCCATCCCCTTCCTACTCCAATATCCAATTCCCCTCCCCAATACTCCCTCATGACCCCCGCTCCAGAACCTCTCCCCTTCCTCCTGTCCACCGGCACCAGGCCCCCCCACTCCATCTCCACTCCTCCATCTTCCCCAATAATCCCTCATGTGCCCCTGTTCCAGACTCCCTCCGCTCCCTCCCATCCTCTGCTCCACACCCCTCCGCTCCTCACCCTCCTGCTGCCCTGCTTCAGGCCCCCTCACTCCTTCCCCTACACATAATCACCCTTCCCCACCCCACCTCCTCCTTACCCCCTTTTTAGAGCCACCTTTTCTCCCCATGCCTCCTTCTGCCCCCCAATCCCTTCCCCTCTCTCCCTCCTGTCCCTGATTCCTCACCCCCCTGACTTCTCACTCCTGTCCCCCATTCCTGTCCCCCATCCCCTCCTCTCCACCTCTCCATGCAGACCCCTTCTCGAAACCCCCTTCTCCTCTCCTCCCTCCTGCCCCCTGCTCAATAACCCCCTCCAGGATCATGCTCCCTGCTCTCCCTCCAGACTACCGTGTGCTCCATCTCCCCTCCTCCCTCCTGCCTCAATTTCAGATCCCTGTCCCCTGCCCTCCATTCTGACTCTCTTTTCTGCTTCCCTGTTAACCCCCAATGCAGACACCCCTCCCTTTCCCACTTCTCCCTCCTGCCCCGTCTTTCCAACCTCCTTCCCACCCCCCACTCCACACCCACCTCCTCACTCCTGCCCCTTCCTACCACCCTTTCCAGACCCTCCTCCCCTCTGTCCCTCCAACCCCCTGCTACAGACTCTCTCCCTTCCCCACCCTCTTTCCTCCCCTTGCTCCAGAACCCCCTCCCCACCCCTGCCTCTGGCTGACTAATCCTCTTTACCCCATTCCCTTTCAACCCTTGAATCTGCCTCCTGTCCCCCAAGTGCCCTGCTCCCCTCACTCTCCCCATCCTCCTTTCACAGGGTCTCTGCTGCCCATAACGGTCCCTGGGTCCTCTCCAGCCCCCTCAGCCATACAGAGGCAGCCGTGTTCCCTGTGGGCTTTAGTGGAAAGTGGCAGCCAGCTTTATTCAGGGCAGCCTCACACCCACATGCTGACAGACTTTAGGCAGATGGCAGCATCTTGTTGGCTTCAGCCCCAGTGACACTGTGACAGTGACAGGAGGTGGCACAATTTGGAATAAGAGAAACTCGTTGAGTTGGCACCATTTATTGTGTTCTCACGAGACAGGTATAAACACCCCAAATTGCCAGAGTGGGGATAAAATGGTGAGAGCTGCTGCACTGACAGACTCGAGTGTGAGGTGCTGAGACGTGAGAAGGTGGAGCCATGAGGCAGCTCTGGGCATGTCCCATTCTTCTGGCTCTGGGTGTGGATTCCCTGCTGCCGGGTGCGGACTCTGCTGTGATAACGCTGGGGAGGGGGCTCCCTGCTCTCTCTGACCTGCTCTGTGTCTCTCTTTGAAGGTGTCAACGAGCTGAGGCTGGCAGATGGAGGCAGCCCCTGTGCCGGGAGAGTGGAAGTTAAACACCAGGATCAGTGGGGGACGGTGTGTGATGATGGCTGGGACATGGCAGATGCTGGGATTGTCTGTAAGCAGTTGGGATGTGGAGCTGCTGTCAGTGTCCATCTTAATGCTTATTTTGGACGAGGATCTGGACCAATTTGGCTAAAAAATGTTGCCTGTGATGGTACCAAGTCTGCTCTCTGGCACTGCCGGAACGAGGGATGGGGTAAGAATGACTGCGTTCATAGAGAAGATGCTGGAGTGACCTGTTTAGGTAAGAATCAGCCAGCTCAGTCCTGAAAGGCAAATCCCCTGAGACAAAAGGGCTTGAACCCAGAGGGCATCGTGTGCCTGTGACCCTAACGAGACTAGAACAAAAACCAGAACAACTCCTGTCATTATTGTTATTACTGAACTGTAATTATTACTAATCCTGTCACTGGCCACTGAGGAGCCCCCTGTGTGACCGTGAAGCGTTTTGATTATCTCATTTCCAGTTGTTTCAATGCCACATCTTTCCTTTCCTCTAAAAATGCAGACAGGAGAGAAAATGGAAAAGGAAAATGCCAGGTTGGTCCTAAGTCACTGAGGCACTTTTGAAAATGTTACACTCATGCTAAATTCCAGACCCAGACACCCAACCACAGAGGTACAGAGAGTGGGGCATTTATGTAGCCCCTTTGCCACCCTCTTAGGGTGACTGAGGAATGGGCAGGTTGGCCAGAATTAGATTTAGCCGAGAGCACCCCCCTGTCTGCTCTGTTACTTCTCACATTTTGGACCAACCAGTAATAGAAAATTTCAAAATCTCTCATACCTGTAGATCTAGCGTAGCATATATAGATCAGTCAAAAATATACCTCAACCCTACACAGCACAGGAATATCATATTATGGAGTCATTTGTTGTGACTCAGTAGTTAACCGATCCATTATATGTTTTAACATTACAGCTACCAGAGCCTGTGTGTAACTGCAGCTTGTTATTTCCCTACCTGTGTGAATGCAGGTGATAGTGCAGGCTGGAGGGCTTTGCAGCTTGTCACAGAAGCACAGTGTGAGAGGGATCACAGGCCAGATCATCAGGGGGCTCTGTTGAACACCAGTTCCAGGTGGTACTCCGGGGGGGAACCCAGCACAATAGTGTTTCACAACTATTGAACTCTTTAAATTGTGTGGGAAAACAATTATGTGGGCTCCAGGAAAACAAATGAGAAAATATCAGGGATGGACCAAAGCTGCGGTTTTCACTCCCAGACCCAGATCTGAACTTGTCAATGTTCAGAGTGCTGGGTGGGGTCATTATTTCAAGTTGGGCCAAAGAAGTGGTGCAAGCATATGATAGGTGTAGTATGTAAATGTGATTGTTATCCTGAAAGACACTAATGGCTGCCAGGGGCAGGGGGAGCAAGGGATAGCTCAGTGGTTTCAGTATTGGCCTGCTAAACCCAGAGTTGTGAGTTAAATCTTTGAGGGGGGCATTTAGGGAACTGGGGTAAAAATCTGCCTGGGGATTGGTCCTGCTTTGAGGAGGGAGTTGGACTAGATGACCTCCTGGGGTCACTTCCACCCCTGATATTCTATGATCACAGTGTCTTGGATCAAAAGCAAATCACAGACCTCATGAAAGCCAATGGCTGGGCCAAGCACACTCTATTATTCTCAATAGACAGAACCATCAAAATCCTTTATGTAGTAAAAACATCTGCAGACAGTGGGGGCTATTGCCCAAGGCACTGTCCACATGGTCAGGGCAGAGCTAGCCAGGGGTTTCCCTTGTTGCCAATGCAGGGGCCAGGATATTGGTGTTGGACTATGTCTGTTGGAGGGAGAAACCAGGAGAGGAATTGTGACCAGGATCCTGGAAGGGAGCAAAGAAACAAAGCCTGTTGGTGCTCACTAGAGAGGCAGGCTGGGGATTTCTGAGCATTGAAACTGCGGGCTATTGTTAGGTTCAACTGTGTGCAGGGAAACAGAACTTTGTGTGCACTTAGCTTTGGGTCCTACCACGAGTGAGCATCACTGAGTTAACTTGGTTGAAAAAAAGCCTCTTTTTTCCATAGAACAGACCAGGCCCAAGGGGTTTCCTTTGGGACTGGACTGAACAGAGCAGCAGCTGAATAACCTTCCTTATGGATTGCAGTAAAGTGACCATTTTGTATTTGCTTGGCATTAAAGGAGCTGGATGGTCTGGCCACGTACTGGTGTGAATTGCACTGTTCTCTAAGCTTCATGGAGGCCCCTTAAACATGGTTTCCCCAACTCAGCCACCCACTGCTGCAACCATCCTGCTCCAGGGGTCACAGGGGAACTCTGCATGTAGCCGTAGCTCCTAGGCGTAGTAATAATTCCTGGACTTGCTCCCAGTCTCAGGGACAGTCCTGGGCCTTCAAACCCTGTCCTGGGGGCCAGTTCTCCCAGGCAATATACAAGGACTGTGTGGCAGGCAGTGGTCCATTCTCACAGTCCCTGTGAACTGCCTCTCTCCCAGCAATCAGCTTTGCCTCTCCACAACCTTCAGAGATGCAAACAGCTGTAGAGACAAGTGGGGGCAGGGGGTGGAACTCAGAGCTATTGGGAGAAAAGCAGCTTGCAGGGAGTGGGGGCAGAGTCTGCTGCCCATCTTGGGAAGGAGCAGCCTGTACACGCAGGGTAGAGAGGCCAGGTAGAAAGGGGAGAAGAGGAGGGGGAAGAGCCCAGGGGAGGAGGGTGGGAAGAGACCAGTGGAAGAGGGAAATGTTTGGGGCAGATGGGGAGAGGAAGCTCCGGTAGGGAGCACAAGGCTGTAATGCCAAGTGCCACAGAACAAAAATAGCGAGGTTAAGAAACCATCTAGTCTCATTTTTCCATCCGTCTTTGGACTTTGGCAGAGGAGTAGAGGGGGGTTCTAGAGTGAGGGTGAGAATCACAGGCTGAAAAGTCACCATGTAAAGCATCCAAACTGCATGATTGCCCCGGGCTGCCCAGCTGGAGACTGCGCTTACCCTCCCCTCACCCCTGAGACAGGAACTGCTGTCCATTCTCCACTTGCACACCCAACTTCTGTTACTAGTCAGGGGTGAGTTACAGATATAGGAGACCTTCACACTGACATCAACCATTCACATCAACTACAGTGTCACCTTAACATGATGGGAATGATTTAGCCATTTGCAAATAGCAACACTTCCCAGGCTTCCCCCACCCCACCCCCTACAACTTCTCTGCCTGAGACTGGGAAATACTGCCCCCTTTCTAGAGCCCCCTCCCCTCTCTTCCCCATCTCTCCTTCACTCCTGCCCCCTACCACTCCTGACCCCATCCCCTGCCTGCTCCAGATTCCATTCCCCTCCCAAATATTCCCTCCCGTCCCCTGTTCCAAAATCCCTCCCCTACCTCATGTCCACCAGCACCAGACCCCCCCGTCCATTCCCATTCCTCCATCCTCCCCAACACTCCCTCATGTGCCCCTGCTGCAGGCTCCCTCTGCTACCTCCCATCCTCTGTGCCATACCCCTCCACTCCTCACCCTCTTACTGCCCTGCTTCAGGCCCCCTCCCTCCTGACCCTACAC
>NC_048298.1:133628963-133643449 GCF_013100865.1 Trachemys scripta elegans
GCTGGGATGATTTAGCTGGGAATTGGTCCTGCTTTGAGCAGGGGGTTGGACTAGATGACCTCTGGAGGTCCCTTCCAACTCTGATATTCTATGATTCTATGATTCTATGATTTAGGCAAGTTTGCCTTGAAGGAGTTTGGCCAATGGAAGAGCAGGGTTCATGGTAGTCAGGAACAGGAGCTGTCCCCTGAAGTGTGGTGTCATCTCTGAGCCCAACGTGAGATTCCAGCTGATCAATCCATACCACACTAAGCAGGTTGTGTGGGGGATGGGGTGGGGAAGGGGACGTGCTCTGTTGGTGAATATTGTGACTTTCTTGGGATATGAATCTCAGTCTTTGCGTGTGTCTCAGAATCAGTGAGTCCTACAGCAAGGTGGTAAGTTAGGAATTATTCACCGAGTTCAGAAACAGCTACAGCCAGGAGAGACTGACAATGTTAAAAGACAACAGCAGAGTCAGTCCACTGGCTGTGTCAGGTACAGTATGTACTAGTATGGCAACCTGACAGGTGCAGTGTGTGTTCACTGGATCCAAACAGCTCAAAGATCTTGGCAGTCAAATAACATTTCAAGGCTAAGAGTGAAATCCTGGCCCCACTGAAGGCAATGGTAAAACCTCCATTGACTTCAATGGAGCCTGGAGTTTGCCCTAAGAATAATTCCACTTAAATAACCTCTTGCCTGGTTTCCTTACAGAAATTCTTACCAAGTTTCACTGCTTAATTCCCTTTAGCAACTATAGAGTTAACTTCTCACTCTCTCTCTTTTTTTTTTAAATCACCTGCTTGTCTCCCAAAACGACACCCAATCAACTCAGATTTTACCATTCCAATTATTGTCCTGGGGATTTGAAATTGCCATGCTTATAATTACTTACTCCTTTTCTTCCACTATGCCCTTAAAGTTTCCAACCTGTTTTCTAATCTATCTGTTGACTGCCCGCTTGGGCCTGATCCTGCTTTTCTCGCTGAACCATCCCTTCCATGGGCACCGGCTTGTTCCACTATCAATTTAGCTAGGAGGGTGGGCTTCTCAACTAGCCCTCACCCTTCCTGGTCTCTTCCCTTAAACATTTTACTCACAAGGCTAACCGAGTCCTCCCTCGTGAGGTTTGCCACCTGGGCAAAAACGCATGGCCCATTGGCGTTTAACTATTCAATTTTTTTTTGTGTGTGGCAAACACACTGCTGTTACAGCATATGCAAACACAAATGGTTAAATTCTGACAAGTCCCTGAAGGACCGGTATTTGCTTAGCCAGTGCTTCCTTTTCTGCCTGGAAGTCCTGTCTCAAGGCTTGCAACTTGCCCTGGGCGTAGGTTTGAGTTGCTGCCTGGTTCACGATCTATGCTCTTAATTGCTTAATTCTAGTTATCAAGTACACAACTCTTCCCTTTTCTCCAACTTCTGTATTGCCCAGTCCTGCTACAACTGGGGTAGATCCACCTGACACCCTTCCCAGTCAATCAGGGTGGAGAAAGGAATGCTTAACCCCTCTCCGGTTCTCAGACTTACTGCGGCTGAGAGTGGGCACACTTTCATACTCACACATGTACGTCCAGACTGGCCACGTCTTTGTATAACGTCCAGAGACGGGGGAGAGGTGGACGGGAGATTATCCTGTATACAGCTTATCCAGAATCTTTGACTTGCTTCCACTCTTGGGAGGGCTGTTCTTTTACACCCTGGGGTCTCCTGCGGCGTCTCTTTCAGAGATTCCAGTCCAGGCCGGCTGCCTGTGGCTTCTTCACAGCGTCCCCAAACCACACCAGCTCCAGGGTCTCAAAGGCAGACTGTTGGATCTCACTGGACAGTTAAGCTTTGCAAATGTAATCTCAGCACTTGTAACTTGTATTGTTTTTGGTTTGCCTCTGTCTATATTTTTTCACAGCCAGCTGGGGCCGAAAGCAGTTTTTCTTTTGGTTTATAGTTACACCATACAAATAAATAATCTATTTGTCCCGGTCTAAGATCAACCAAAATATCCCTCAAGGAATTCATCCTGTCTGCAGAAAAGGTTCCGCATCTTGGCCAATCTTTAGTCGGGGACAAATGAGCAGTAAAGGAAGGCCTTTGAATTTGGCATAAATTTCTCATCTTAGATTTAGTCAAACCGGTTGTTCCAGAGATTTCCTTCCAATCTCTGAGTACCAGAGACAACGGGGCGTCCCCCAGGCATTTACTGCCAAATTATCCCATTTAGACTGTAGGGCCTCTAACCCCAATCCGGGGCCTCTAACCCCAATTGAGCTGGAACAGGGACTCTAACCCTACCTCTCAATATCTGGGAATTGCTTACCTCCCCGGGGACTCGAACCCCGAAGACCTGACCTCCCCAGGGACTGGAACCCCAAAGACCTGGATCCTACTCAACGAGTAGGTGGACATTGCTGGGTTTCTACGGGCTTCAGCTGGTTCACAGGACTCGCCTTATCACAGATGCAGGGATCAGGTGACTGGGCAAGGCTCCTTGAAGCCAGAGGATGCGCGCTGCATTGCTTCGGAGTCTGATCCCGCACCGGAGAGTCAGACGAGTCCCGGCGGAGTCACCAAATTTGTCGGGGACTCGAACCCAGACGGCACGGTTCGTTGTCTGACCGCAAAGAGACAGGCAACACCAGTAACGTCCAAACACAAGCTCTTTATTGAGGAGTGCACACAACAATAGAGAGCGGCCTGTCTCCAGAGAGAACCAGCCCCGATTACAATAACTAGTAAGGTTATATAGACAGTTCCGTCGCGTCATAGTTAAAACAACCCAGCCCCTAATAAGCCCCAGCTTCTAATATTCATGCATGTCTATCTTCTTTGACACTACAAACAATTCGTGATGCCTCAGCAACTTCTTATGAGCTTTGTTGTCATGCACCAGAAACTAGGAGAAAGGAGGGAGTTAAGAACAGATGAAGAACAGAAACAGGGAGTGGAGACTGCAAGTTTCCATATGTCCAAACAAACTGTTCCTAGCACTTCTGGTACAAGAATGCGGCCCCCACCTCTTATCTCATTCTCTGCAGCTCAAGCAAGCATGCCCTCAGGTTTCACAGAGAGACAGGAATGGCCCAGCAACTACTGTTAGCCTAACTTTGGCTAAGCTGGCCAAACCATGTTCTATACTCCATATTTTTGGGCCTAACACAGCTCTATTACCCTAGCGCCCGACAGAGTGATATCATTTTATTGCTGCACTCTACTCTAGAATATACAACACTGGGATTTTAGAGATGTGCCAAATTCTTACGTGAGCATATGGCACTGGCATCTTTTGTATGTGAGCACGTCTGATTCCAATGTGATATCCTGGGACAGTACACAAGGTGTGACTCATTCCCTTCACACTGGAATTCCTCAGTCCAGATTGGTCCATGTCCTTCTCTGAAATGAGCTCGTCCTGGGATAGATAGAGCTGTTCCACACTGTAGTTCATTACAGATAACACTGGCAGCTTTGAGACAAAAGTGTGCATCACAAATTGTAGCCCAGGTGTCTCCATGTCTTACTTTCACACGTCCTGAGCAGGCACTGTCCCCTCCAACCAGCTGGAGCTCAATATGTCCTAGAAAGCCAATAAAGGATGAAAATTACAAAGGAGCCTTAAGGAGTTAGGTGTTCCACTGCCCTATAAGTTTGGCCAAAAGCCCATCCTGGTGCAGTGGGGCAGTGCAGGCAGCAATTAGATTTTTTTTTTAACAAAAAATGGAGAGAAGGGAATTCAATAGCAATCAATATACATTAGAAGTTATGAAATGTAGAAAATTGATAAGGGAAGCTAAAGCTATCAGGGAAAACTCCATGTTTGGCAGGGCTAAGGACAATAATGAGAATTTTTTAAAGTATATTAGGAGCAAAAACAAACAAACAAACAAATCCTAACAAAGGTGTAGTCCCATTACAAATGGAGATGGTAACATAGTTTATAATAATGCAAATAAGGCAGAGGAGTTCAATACACATTTCTGGTTTTGGATAGAAGTAGGATGTGTATTCATACTATGTGAAGAGGGTGATCCTCTCTGCTGTCTGCTGTTAACTAAGGAGGGTGTTAAACGGTATCTACTAGGGATAATTTTTTTAAAAATCAGCAGGCCTGAATAGCTTATAAAACCTTGGAATAAATAGAAATGGAGGACTGGAAGGAACCTCACAAAGTCAGCTAGTCCATCCCCCCACACCAAGACAGCTTTAAGTATACCTAGTCTATCCCTGATAGATGTTTGTCTAACTATTTCTTGAAAGTCACCAATGACAGGGATTCCACAACCTCCCTTGATACCTTGTTCTGGTACTTAACTATCCTTAGACTTAGAAAGTTTTTCCTAATATCTGACCTGACTCTCACTTGCTGCAATCTAAGTGGATTACTTCTTGTCCTTCCCATCGTAGAGAGAGAGCCCCAAACTGGACACAGTGCTCCAGCTGGGGCCTCACCAGTGCTGAGTACAGCAGGACAATTACCCCCTCTGTCTTACATAGTACAATTCTGTTAATAAAATCCAGAATGACATTTCCTGTTTTCAAAACAGCATCACCCATTTCACTCTGTGATCCAATATAACCCCAGAACATTTTCTGCAGTTCTGCTGCCTAGTCAGTTATTCCCCATTTTGGATTTTTTGCATTTGATTTTTCCTTCCGAAGTCTAGTACTTTGTACTTGTCTTTACTGAATTTTAATTTACTGATTTCAAACCAATTCTCCAATGTATCAAGGTCATTATGAATTCTAATACTCTCATCCAAAGAGCTTGTGACCCCTCCCAGGTTTGTGTCATCCACACATTTTATGAGTTTATTCTCTACTCCATCATCCAAATCATTAATGAAAATATTGACTAGTACCAGGCCCAGGAGAGTGATATTATTTATGTATCCATTGGAACACAGTGACCAGAGAGAAAAGTGTTAAAGGAACTAAAGGCCAACAGGCATATGTCTTACCTAATCCTCAGCAATTCCCTCAAAACCTGGGCTGTCCCAACCTATCCCAGGTACACCTGCTTCTGGGGACTGGGTTCAATCTCCTTCCCTACAGACCCTGCCTCTCCCTGTCTGTTCATCAGGGCTCCCCTTTTGATAGTTCCCAAGCTCTTTGTTTAATTTTCCCACTTGAAGGGCCCCTCCCCTCTCCCAAGCTAGGGGGGTTGTACCCAGTTTGGTCAGAGGCAAAAGTTGAAAGGCTTTGACACCTGAATTGTCAGTTAAGTACCAGTGACTGGGTTCTCTGTAGCCATTGTCTGTCTTGCTGGGACATGTGGGGAGGTCCAGCAGGAGTTACTCTTTGAACATCTGTAGGAAATGGCAAAACAGCAATAAAAGAAACAGAGGTAACACATAATATACATAAACATACAGATATCTCCCATGGTCTTCACAGGGGTCATAGTGGACAAGCAACTGAACTAGAGCTCCCAGGGTGATGCTCTGAAAAGGCTGAGGTGAACCTTGGAGGTTTAAACAGGGGAGCAGTGAGAGGAACTGACTGAAATGCAGGATTTCCAGCTCACAGGAAATTTCGCTATTTCAAAACTTCCTGTGAACCACAAAACCTCTGAAAAATTTGTTCTGGAAAGACCAATGCCTGGAGTGTCCAGCATGAAATTTGCTCCCAGGGACACCAGCAGATGCTGAGTGACACTGACATTCTTGTCAGTTTCACCAGTGATAAGAGAAAAACAAAAATGTCAATTTCTCTCAGCTGCTGCTGGGGCTCCCAGGGTCTGTGGCTCCTGGGCAGCCTCGCCATGCAGACTGCCTTGGACTGGGGACCCCTGGGCTTCCAGACTCCTGGGCCAGCTGGTGTCCCAAATAGCCCATTGGCCTGGGAGTCTGGAAGCTCTGGGGTCCCCAGTCTGGGGCAGTCTGCAACGCAAGGCTGCCTCAGAACCGCAGATCCTGGGAATCGGGATCCCATCCCAGGATTTCTAAATTCCCTGCTGTGGAGCTGGGAGCTGATCCCTGGTTAAAGCTGGGACTCCCTTCTCCATAGCAGGGTTGCCCTGGAGCTGCAGACTATAGGACACCAGGGTTTCTGGTGCTGGGGCAGTCTACATGTTGCAGCTATCCCAGAGCAGCTGACCTGAGAAGACTGGGGTACCTGGCCCCAAGGCAGTCTGCATGGCAGGGCTGGCTGGAGCCCCCCAAGCGAGCTGGCGCTTAACCATTAAGGTTTCTGCCACAACCTGCCTGTGGTCTGGAGAAAGTTCATTGCACCCGACTCACTGTCATGGGAAATGTCGAGTTCAACAAACCAACATTTTCCAAAGAAGTTCCATTTTGTTGGATAATTTCTGACCAGGGACGTGATTTTACCTCTGTATACAGCATGGTGAGACCGCTACTGCATCCAGCTGTGCTGTCCACATTTTAAGAAGGATATTAAAAAAAATGAAAAGGATGCAGAGAAGAGCCACAAAGATGATTTGAGGGCTTGAAAATATGCCTTTCAGTGAGAGATTCCAGGAGCTCCGTCTATTTATTTTTTAAAAAGACTAAGAGGTGACGTGATTATACTGTGTAAGTACTTTAGTGCATGAGTACTTGCACAGGGACAAAACACTGGTAAGTAGAGGCCTCCTTATTCTAGTGGAGAAAGGCAAAACAAGAACAAATGGCTGGAAGTTAAAGCCACTTAAAGTCATATTAGAAGTAAGCCATACATTTTTCATAGTGAGGGCGATTAACCATTGGAACAAACTAAAAAAAGAAGCAGAAGATTATTTACCTCCTGAAGTATTTAGATGAAGACTGGATGCCTTTCTGGAAGATGTGCTTTAGCCAAACAAAAATTATTGGATTCAGTACAAGAATAACTGGATTAAATTCTATAGCCTGTTACCCAGGAGGCCAGACTATATAATCTAATGTTTCCTTTTGCCCTTAAAATCTATAAAGCTAACCTCTAAAAGGAGGTGACATTTGTAAAGTCGAGCACTCAAACATTCAGAATGCCAGACTCGTGCTGTCCTCTGTAACCTTAATTAGTCCCTTTTGTATTTGCATTGTGCTACAGCCTTTAATTACATGATCAAATGCTATTTTTGCCCCAGGACCCCTGCCCCATTCAGTGCACAGGACACATGGTGCTGACTGAATGGGTGGATGGTCAGTAGTTCTTTTTATACTCACTGTTCAATGTGTGGCCCCAGCCCCTATGTACTGCACATCATCCAAACTGAACTCCCAAAACAGAATTGTTCATTTCCTCATGGGCTTTTCTATGGCTCATGTCTATGGTAGCTGAGTGCTTCACAAACATTAAAGAATTTCTCTTTACAACACCGCTGGGAAGTGTTGTTATCTCCATTTTACATATGGGGAACTGAAGTCTTGGGAGCAAAATCAGGACCTGTACATGGCCTTCATCAATTTGACAAAGGCCTTCAACTCTGTCAATCGCAAAGCCCTGTAGAAGGTGCTGGCCAGATTTGGCTGCCCTCCAATATTTATTAAGGGCCTAAGGCTTCTTTGTGATGAGATGACTGCCACCGTTCTCTGTAATGGCCTGGAGATGGATCCTTTCATCATCAAAACTGGGGTTAAGCAAGGATGTGTTATTGCCACAACCCTGCTCTCCATGTATTTAGCAGTAATTTTGGTCTGTGTAAAGACCGCCTCCCCACTGGAGCTGACATTCAATACAGAATGGATGGGCAAATTTTTAATCTTCAACATTTCCGCTTGAAGTCTAAAGTCCTCAGGGCATCCATTACTGACCTTCAGTCTGCTGATGACTGTGCCATCTTTGCGCACACTGAGAATGACCTTCAGTCCTCACTGGATTATTTTGCACAAGCTTACCGAAGCCTATGACTCTCCCTCAATATTAAAAAGATTAAAGTGCTCCATCAGCCTGCTTCAGGCCCTGCACATAACCCACCACACATCACCATCGAGTAACAGACTTTGGAGACAGTCGAGCACTTCTGCTACCTCAGTAGCCAACTTTCTCAAAATGTAAAAATCAACAGTGAGATCCAGCACAGGATCCAATGTGCAACAGATTTGGGAAACTGCTCTGATGAATTTTCACAGACCGTGACCTACAGCAGGACACCAAGTTCCAGGTCTATGAGACAATTGTTATTCCTACACTCCTTTATAGATGCAAAACCTGAGTGACCTATCGTCAGCACCTCAAGAGTCTGGAGAGGTACCAACAACGATGCCTCCAGAAGATCCTTTGCACCAAGTGGGAAGATCACTGCACTGACACCAACATCCTCATTGAAGCTAATATCACCAGCATTGAAGCAATGATCCACACTCACCAACTCTGCTGGGCTGGACATTATGTGCGGATGCCAGACTCTCACCTCCGAAAACAAGCCCTCTACTCTCAGCTCACTCCTGGTCAGAGATCCTTGGTGGTCGGAGGAAATGCTACAAAGAGACACTGAAAGCGTATCTCAATAAAATGCATGTGGACATCACAAGCTGGGAAGAGCAAGCCACCAACTAACCTCAATGGCACCACATCTTCTATCAGCAGTGGCCTGCTTTGAGGACAAGTGCTTTGCCCTCGAAGCTAAAAACAGTGTGACATTCTATAACTTGGGGGAGCGTGCTGTAACCCCCATATTCCTCATTTTCATATGATCATGATCTTAGGTATAAAGCATGCCTTGTAAGGTATCAGGGGAAAGGTTATGATCTGCTGAAAGGCATTTCTATATCCATATATGTATATCATTAATGCATATGAAGTTTTGAGAATTGTGTAGTATGGTTGTCAATAAAACATCCTGTAAATTGGGGGATCAGCCAGCTATTAGCTCCCCAAAGGCAACTGCAAGGAAAGTAACCAACGCCCGGGAGGGGTGTCAAACAACCCATCAACAGCCATTGTCCAGCAAGGGAACTACAATGCAATGACTCACCTGCATGAGGCCATACCAGGGAAATTGCTCAACCTTGCTTGGAGAGACTCAGGCATTGTCTACACTGCACAGCTTTTAGTGACATGGCCGTGTCACTAAAAGTCGGCCAGTGTAAATGCTGCTTGTCAGCACTTTTACCGACAAAATACTTCCACCCACTATGACCGGGATTTGTGTTGTCAACAGGAGAGCGCTCCTGCAGGCAAGGAGCCGTTTACACTGCCACTTGCTGCAGCAAAACTTTTCTCTTTCGGGGGTAGGGCTTCTTTAAGCCCCCGTGAACGACAAAAGTTTTGTTATTCAATTGCAGTGTAGACAAAGCCACAGTAATACTCACCTGACTCTGAAGTGGGGGGGGGGGGGGGGCAAAGCCAAGAGGAAGGAAAGGACATGATAAAAGGAAGAGATGTTTGCCGTGCTCTTCCTCTCTCTCTTCCACCTACATCTACAGACACCACCACCACGAGACTGAAGCACTGATCAAAAGGGAGAGCCCAGCTGAAGAGCAGCCAGCCAGCCTGTGGTGAGAAGCCTATGATGTTTGTAAGGGCATTGAAAGTGTTAAGAGCAGCTTAGAGTATGTTTTGTTTTTATTTCATTTGACCAAATCTGACTTGTTATGTTTTGACTTATAACCACTTAAAATCTACCATTATAGTTAATAAATCTGTTTGTTTATTCTACCTGAAGCAGTGTGTTTGGTTTGAAACATGTCATGGACTCTTTTTGGGAAAACAAGCTTGGTACATATCAATTTCTTTGTTAAACTGATGAACTCATATAAGCTCGCAGTGTCCAGCAGGCATAATTGGACATTGCATGACGGAGGTTCCTAGGATTGTGTCTGGGACTGGGGGTATTGGCTAGTATCATTCGGTTGCACATAACCCCTGCATCCATCACAGGCCCCAGTGTGCTGGTTTGTTACTAGAGTCCTCATTGCTGCACAGAGCACAAAGGACTTGGACCCTAAATCACTAACAAACAGGCCCTGTGCTGCTGTGAGAGAGTTTGCAGAGGTGACAGCTGGGGACAACCAGGGACTCTTAGTGGTGAGGTTCCCCCGGGAACAGACATGTCACCTCCCCCTCGCTCCAGGCTCCAACTCTCCTCCCTTTCCCTTTGCAGGTGTGACAGAGAGGACAGATTCTCCGAATACCCCAGTTAAAGCATCTCCTTCCTCCCATCAAGGGTTAAATTTCCCTGGGGCTCGGTCACAGAGGAGGAGCTACAAGCTGCAGCCTGAGGGAAGGAGCTGCTTTCCATGGCCTGTGACATCTGAGGGGCAATGACACCTGGGTGGGAGCTGTAGACACTGCTGAGCAGGATGATTCCTGTCTCATGGCTCCAGCTGACAGGGCAGGGCCCATGATTTAAACAGCAGCCTGTGAGCTGCCCCCATGGTGAAGAAACTGTGTCCCAGCCCATTACCCTGCTGGCCTGGGCTGTGCAATGAGTGACTGGGGAGCTCCCTGCTCCCCACTCCCTGCGACTCTCACAGGATAATCTCTCCCTGTTGCATGTTCATTTCTATCCAGCTCCCCCGCGCCGCCCTCCAGCTGACAGTGGGAGAGTCACGGCACCTGTGGTCGTCTGCATTATCCTGGGGGCCCTGCTCTGCCTGGTCTTAATCATCCTGGGGGCACAGGTGCGAAGTGCCAGGGCACAGCGCAGAGGTGGGTGCTGATTGGTGTCACTGTGTGAAATGCCTCTGCAATAGCAGGGGGGCTGCAAGGTGTCAGGGTGAGTGGTGATACTGGGCTGGGTGGGGTGGCCGAGGGTGCCTGTTAACTCCTCTCTCATTTAATATTTCATTAACTGTCTCACAATGGAACAGCCCAGCCATGAAATCTGGAGATGATACTAGCTAGGGAGTGTCACAGTTTCAGAGAAGCTGCATCTGAAGTATGGAGCATGAATCACCTGCCAGGATTATCTAGGCATCTCTCACCTAGTCAGTTCCCTGCCATGGCAGGGGCCTTGGGCATTGGTGGTATCTTTGTTGCTCCTGCTTTCTGCCTATGGCACACGAGCTTATTCTGCTGAGGACTGAAATGCTTTAGTCTAAGTGCATCTTCGGGCTCAAACCTAGGGGTATCTGGGAGAAACGCAGTGGCCTGTGTTATACAGGAGGTCAGACTAGATGTTCTAATGGTGCCTTCTGGCCTTAAGCTTTTTGGGAAAAAAAGGTGTTATCACCATTTTGCAGATAAACACCAGCGTGGGGGAAGAATTATTTAAGGTGCTCCAAAGGGGAATAGCCCGGAATAATGGGATGACATTAAAAAGGGAACATTTAAGATGAATGTGAGGAAGGTTCCTGACAGTGAACTAGCCCTGGGAACCATCATCAAAGGGCTGTTGTGGAAAGAAACCCTGTCACCTGGCTCATTTAAATTCCAGCAGTGGGAATGTGCTGTAGGCTTCAGGCTCGCACTGGGCCCAGCGGGAGGGGCTGCATGATCCCACAGGGTTTCCCATCTCTGGTTTTAATGACCCTGTGAAAACCCTGACCTTTGTTTTCAGTTTCCAGAAGACCCTTGGATCCCTTCCCTGAGACCGTGTACGAGGAGATTGATTATAACCCGATGAGAGAGAAGCAGGAGATGTTCAGTCGCTCAGGTCTGTGTGTCTTAGCTGTTCCCTGTTTAGAGTATCTGATGCCCTTTCCATCTTAGGCCCTGACCCAGAGTTAAATCAATGCAGCTTCAGACCTGTGAGCTTGTCATTGGCGCTGGGCACAAATCTTCATTACAAAATGTTTTGGTGAAAGATACAGATTCACAGACACTGAAACATTTCACAAATTCCTGTCAATTTCACCCAATTGTTCCAAATACACACAGAACAATTCATTTCATTTCAACACTTTCTAAGGAAGACATTTTGTTTTTTCAATTTGATATTGCTTTTCCATTAGAAATTTCCTTTAATTTTATCTATAAAAAAAACAAATCAACAAAAATTAAGTAATGAAGAACACCACATGGTTTCATTCAACATTAACCTTTTTTTAAATTTTGCATTTGCCAAAAATTGCAAAAACAAAAGTCATTTTTGGCTCAATTCATAACAGTGTTGGCTTTTTTTCCCCAATGGCCAGAGAACCAAACTATTTATGCTTTTTTGCCAACCTCTAGCTGTGGGAGCTGGGTCTGTGGTGAGACCAGCAATTACTCATGTAGACTGAGGGAGATGAGTTTCCTTCCCACCATACACTGTGTCCCAATTCTAGGGACAGTGAATGTCACTCTGCCCATCCTGCAGCCTTGGAGTGTAACCAGAGAGGGGTCAGGAAAGCGAATGTCTGGGGACAGGCTAAACTACTGTGACAGACCCAGACCAGTGGGGTACAGGAGTCTGGTAGAGGACAAATATACTGGCCACTGGATGAGTAGTTTTCTGTTCCCTGAGTGACCAGAGCAGGGGCTGTACAAGAGTGATCAGGAACCTGCTAGAACCAGTTAAGGCAGGCAGGCTAATTAGGACACCTGGAGTCAGTTAAGAAGAAGCTGCTAGAATCAATTAAGGCAGGCTAATCAGGGCACCTGCATTTTAAAAGGAGCTCACTTCAGTTTGTGGTGCAAGTGTGTGGAGCTGGGAGCAAGAGGCACAAGGAGCTGAGAGTGAAAGGGTGTGCTGCTGGAGGACTGAGGAGCACAAGTGTTATCAGACACCAGGAGGAAGGTCCTGTGGTGAGAATAAGGAAGGTGTTTGGTGGAGGCCATGGGGAAGTAGCCCAGGGAGTTGTAGCTGTCATGCAGCTGTTACAGGAGGCACTATAGACAGCTGCAGTCCACAGGGCCCTGGGCTGGAACCCAGAGTAGAGGGTGGGCCCAGGTTCCCCCCCAAACCTCCCAATTGACCTGGACTGTGGGTTCTTCCAGAGGGGAAGGTCTCTGGGCTGTTCCCCAACCCACATGGTGAATCTCTGAGGCAAGAAAATCCGCCAATAAGCGCAGGACCCACCAAGATAGAGGAGGAACTTTGTCACACTATCACTTGAAAACTGCTCTGGAGTATTGGAGCAGGGGATGCTCTGTGCCCCCTCCTACCGCAGCCACTGGTCTGCTGGGTTGGCTCCCTCATACCTCAGAGCAAAGAGGTCAGCCCAGGAGAGCATCATGACTTTAAGTCATGGCCCTTTTATTTTTTGTGCCATTTTGTCTCAATATCTAATGGGAACATCCTGCCCAAAGGCCAGGGCCGGCTCTAGGCTTTTTGCTGCCCCAAGGAAAAAAAATTTTTGGCTGCCCCCACCCAAGCCCTGGGCTCCCCCTCCCCCGCCTGCACCTCTTGCCATCCCAGCGCTGGGCTTCCCCCCCCACCCCTTCCAGCGCTAACTCTGACCGCTCCCCCCTTGCCTCCAGCTGGTCCAGCACTGGCAGGGTCAGGGTAAGCAGCGGGGCTCCTGGGCCTCACATTAGCCCAGGGTCCCTCCAGCCGGGGCTCCCGCCTCCAGGACCGGCCGGAACCGGGGAGGACAGAGCTGGGAAATAGCCCCGGCAGGAGGCTGAGGAGCCGGGGCAGGGCAGCCCCAGAGGGGCTGTATGGCCCCACTCCTGCTGCTGCTCCTGACTGCCCTGCCGCAGTCCCTGGGCAGCTCTGGCCGCTCCGCCCAGCCCTGGCTGTGGCTCTGGGGGGTGGCCGCCCTGTGGCACCTGCAGGGGGCTACGTGTGCAAAAAGGGGCGATCCCCAGCCTGAGTGTCCAGCACTCGGAGCCTGCCCGGCCATAAGGTGCAGGCGCTGCTCCCCAACGTGAACAGCAGCAGCCCCAGGGCGCCCCCGGTGCAGGATGCGCTGCTGCTGTCGGGGCTGGCTCTAGGCTTTTGCTGCCCAAGCGGGGCGGGGGGAAAGGAGGCTGGCTGGAATGCCGCCCCTGAAAATGTGCCGCCCCAAGCACCTGCTTGGTTTGCTGGTGCCTGGAGCCAGCCCTGCCGAGGGCTGTGCTGTGGCGGGGCTCTGGGAACATGCTCAGGGCATCCCCCAGCACCACTGCCAAGATGGTTACAGTGAATCACAGACTCTGCTCTGGGCCTGTCTTAGCCTAATCTGGAAACCCCCCGGAGAGCTGATGATTCATGGGGGAGGTGGGTATTTACCCTTAAGAAGGAGGAGTCCCCTCTGTGGCTGAAGAAGCCAGGACCATTGTGGAACTTCCCTGGACCAGCAGCCAGAGACGTGCCCTTCACTCACCCCAATATATTTCAGGTCAGATTGTAGCATCCCTCAGTCACATTTACCACCGTGACATGGAGATTTCTCTTGGGGAGTCTGTGTCAGCCTCTCACCGCTCAGAGTCGCTGTGAGTCACCATCTCCTGTAAAAAGCAACAGAGGGTCCTGTGGCACCTTTGAGACTAACAGAAGTATTGGGCGCATAAGCTTTCGTGGGTAAGAACCTCACTTCTTCAGATGCAAGTAATGGAAATCTCCAGAGGCAGGTATAAATCAGTATGGAGATAACGAGGTTAGTTCAATCAGGGAGGGTGAGGTGCTCTGCTAGCAATTGAGGTGTGAACACCAAGGGAGGAGAAACTGTTTCTGTAGTTGGATAGCCATTCACAATCTTTGTTTAATCCTGATCTGATGGTGTCAAATTTGCAAATGAA
>NC_048298.1:133648104-133695414 GCF_013100865.1 Trachemys scripta elegans
TCGTTATCTCCATACTGATTTATACCTGCCTCTGGAGATTTCCATTACTTGCATCTGAAGAAGTGAGGTTCTTACCCACGAAAGCTTATGCGCCCAATACTTCTGTTAGTCTCAAAGGTGCCACAGGACCCTCTGTTGCTTTTTACAGATTCAGACTAACACGGCTACCCCTCTGATACTTGACATCTCCTGTAGAAGAAGGAATAGACTGAGACTGGAAATCCTGCTCCTGGATGTGTTCCCAGTCCCACAGTTCTGCTGTTCTCACTGTGATGAATTTCTGGTTCTCGTCTCTCCAGTCTCCTATTCAGTTGACTCAGTGACAAAGCTGCAGTATTACACTGGGGACAGCGAGGGAGAGAACGATCCTGGATCAGAACAAG
Organism: Trachemys scripta elegans; assembly: GCF_013100865.1. NCBI lineage: Eukaryota > Metazoa > Chordata > Testudines > Emydidae > Trachemys > Trachemys scripta. Next base: position 133,648,488 of record NC_048298.1, read on the forward strand.
GTAATGGGGGAGGGGCAGACTCAGGCCGAGAGACCCAAATCTGGGCAGAAAACAGAATTTCTATGACACTTTTTACAATCGCAGCCATTTCCCCTCACACGGTTCCCATTGTACACAGTCTCATAGACTTTAAGGTCAGAAGGGACCATTATGATCATCTGGTCTGCCCCCCTGCATGCTGCAGGCCACAAAACCGTCCCTACCCTTCCCTTGACTCTGCTGATGAAGTCCCAAATCCTGTGTCTCGGTGACTTCAATTTGCAGAGAACCCTCCTGCTAGCGATCCCTGCCCCATGCTGCGGAGGAAGGTGAAAAACCTCCATGGCCTCAGCCAATCTACCCTAGAGGAAAATTCCTTCCCAACCCCAAATATGGCGATCAGTAAGACCCCGAGCCTGTAGGCAAGAGTCTCCAGCCTGACCCTTGTTAGTCATTCTACTATTTACCTTCTATTGCTTGGTATTCCCCACCAATTATGTTTTACCATTAAACCATTCCCTCCATAAACTTATCTAACTTAATCTTAAAACCAGACAGGTCCCTTGCCCCCACCGTTTCCCTCGGAAGGCCGTTCCAATATTTCACCCCTCTGACGGTCAGAAACCTTCGTCTAATTTCAAGCCTAAACTTCCCCACTGCCAGTTTAAATCCATTCGTTCTCGTGTCCACATTAGTACTAAGCTGGAATAATTCTTCTCCCTCCCTGGTATTTATCCCTCTGATATATTTAAATATATCAATCATATCCCCCCTCAGCCTTCGTTTTGTCAGACTAAACAGCCCGAGCTCCTCTAGTCTCCTTTCATACGACAGGTTTTCCATTCCTCTGATCATCCTAGTGGCCCTTCTCTGCACCCGTTCCAATTTGAGTTCATTTTTTTTAAACATGGGAGACCAGAACTGCACACAGTACTCCAAATGAGGTCTCACAGCGCCTTGTACAACGGAAGCAGCACCTCCTTATCCCTACTAGATATACCTCGCCTAATGCATCCCAAGACCGCATTGGCTTTTTTACCGCCACGTCACATTGTCTATTCATAGTCATCCTTCGCTCTACAAGAACCCCTAGGTCCTTCTCCTCTTCCGTTACTTCTAACCAATGCGTCCCCAGCTTGTAACTAAAATTGTTGTTAGTCATCCCTAAATGCATCACCTTACAGTTTTCACTATTAAATTTCATCCTATTTCTGATACTCCAATTCACAAGCTCATTCAAGTCTCCCTGCAGAATATCCCTATCCTCCTCCGAATTGGCAACACCTCCCACCTTCGTATCATCCGCAAACTTTATCAGTCCACTCCTGCAATCGGTTCCGAGGTCAGTTATAAATAGATTAAATATAATGGGTCCCAAAACCGAACCCTGAGGAACTCCACTGGTAACCTCCCTCCAACCTGACAGTTCACCCTTCAATACGACCCGCTGCATTCTGCCCATTAACCAATTCCTTATCCACCTCTGGATTTTCATATCTATCCCCATCTTTTCCAGCTTAACCAATAATTCCTCATGGGGTACAGTATCAAACGCTTTACTGAAATCCAGGTATATTAGGTCCACCGCATTTCCCTTATCTAATAAGTCCGTTACTTTCTCGAAGAAGGAGATCAGATTCGTTTGGCACGATCTGCCCTTCGTAAAACCATGCTGTAAATTATCGCACTTGCCATTAACCTCAAGGTCCTCAACTAGTTTCTCTTTCAGAATTTTCTCCAGCACCTTGCACACTACAGATGTTAAACTAACAGGCCTGTAGTTACCCGGATCACTTTTTTTCCCTTTCTTGAAAATAGGAACCACATTAGCTATTCTCCAGTCTAACGGAACAACCCCTGAGTTTACAGATTCATTATATATTATCGTTAATGGGCCTGCTATTTCTCACGCTAATTCCTTCAATATTCTCGGATGAAGATCATCCGGTCCTCCCGACTTAGCCCCATTAAGGCGTTCGAGCTTTGTTTCTACCTCGGATACGGTAATCCCCCATTCTGTTTGCCCCTCTGTCATGGTGCTAGTATCCCTAATACCTTCATTGGCCTCATTAAACACGATGCAAAATATTCGTTGAGATATTGCGCCATGCCTAGATTATCTTTAATCTCCTCTCCGGCTATAGTCTTCAGCGGTCCTACTTCTTCCTTCTTTGATTTCTTCCTATTTATATGGCTGTAAAACTTCTTACTATTGCTTTTAATTCCCCTCGCTAGGTCCAACTCTACACGGCTTTTGGCCTTTCTCACTCTATCTCTACATTCTGACTTCACTAAGGTAAGTTTCCTTACTGATCCCTCCCCTCTTCCACTCTTTGTACGCTTTCTGTTTCTTCCTAATCGCCCCTTTGAGTCGGTTGCTCATCCAGCTCGGTCTAAATCTCTTGCTTAGTAATCTTTTTTTCCCTTTTTCGGGATACAGGCCTCTGAAAACTCATGCATCTTTTTAACTTAAAGTAATCCCAGGCTTTATCTGCCTTAAGATTCATTAATATGTTTGCCCAATCCACTTCCCTTACCAGTCCCCTTAGTTTGTTAAAATTGGCCTTTTTAAAATTATAAACCCTAGTCTTTGATTTAATTCTGTTACTCCTTCTGTTTAGTTTAAAGCGGATTAGCTCATGATCGCTGGAGCCCAAGTTGTCCCCTACTACCACTTCCTCAACAGGTCCTCACTAGTCACCAAAATCAAATCTAAACTGGCCTCCTCCCTCGTCGGTTCGGCTACCACTTGATGAAGGAAATGATCAGCAAGCACATCTAGGAACATCTGAGCCCTATTATTGCTACTAGCATTTGTTCCCCAATCTATATCCGGGAAGTTAAAGTCCCCCATAATTACACAGTTCCTATTAGTATTTACTTCTCTAAACACATTAAATAGTTCTTTATCCATATCCTGGGTCGATCCCGGCGGTCTATAGCACACCCCAAGCACTATCCCCAGGGAGGCTCTAGTAGTCCTATTGCCCAGACGGATTCCATGTTATCTATTCCATCAACTATTATTTCTTTACAGCTTATCTCACTATTGACATACAATGCCACCCCGCCACCCTTACCTTTGTTCCGGTCTTTCCTAAACAGCGCATACCCCTCCATACCTGTATTCCAGTCATGACTGCCGTTCCACCACATTTCAGTTATTCCTACGATATCCGGTTGCAATTCTCGGACCAAGAGCTCCAATTCCTCCATTTTATTACCTAGGCTTCTCGCATTGGTGTATAAGCACCCTAATGTATGTTGTTTAGCCTGTCTCCCATTAGTAACACTATATGGTACAGGCCTCTCTGTGTCCTTCCCCCCCTATCCTTCTTATGTCCAATCTCATCTCCCCGGCTATATCTCCTCTTATCTCACTCACCATTTCAATGTTGGAATCTGGCATGGAGATTAACTGTACATCTCCCAACCGTCTCCCCAAACTTCCTAGTTTAAAGCTCTTTTGATAAGATGAGCCAGCCTTCCTCCCAGAAGTCTATTTCCTTCCCTACTCAGGTGAAGTCCATCCCGTGAGAACAGCTGTCTGTCCCCGAAAGCCTCCCAGTGGCCATACATCCCAAAGCCCTCCTTATAGCACCACTCCCTTAGCCAACTATTTATTCTCACAATCCTATCAGCCCTTTGCTGCCCTTCCCTAGGAACGGGCAGAATCCCACTAAAGATAATCTGAGCCTCTATCTCCTTGAGCATCTTCCCCAGCCTGGCATAATCTCCCTTGATTCTCTCTAACGAGAACCTAGCCGTGTCATTCGTTCCTACATGAAGGATTATCAAGGGGTTCTTACCTGCTCCTTTTAGGATCCTTTTTAACCGCAGGTCCACATCGCGAATCTTCGCGCCCGGTAGACAGCACACCCTTCTGTTCTCCGGGTCCACCCTGGTCACAGGCCTGTCCAATCTCCTCAGTAAAGAGTCTCCAATAACATATACCTGCCGTCGCTTGGCAACAGTGCAGTCTAGTAATCTAGTCTCTGATCCCTCTAGTCCTGACCTATGTCTGTTCCTATCTTCTCTTATGCTCCCCCTTGTGCCTTCCTCTATTCTCTGGGGGCCCAGGTCTTGTGCTGTCTCCATCAACACCTCCCCTCTCTCTATTGGACTAGCCGCTCTTCTCTTCTTCCTCACCCTCCCACCTTCTGTCACCACCTGCTGCCCCTCCACCTCATTATCCAAACACCCAAACCTGTTCCTGAGTTCTATTCCCCCCTCACTGGCCCTCCTTTTCCTTGGCCTGCTTCTCACAATCACATACTTCCAATTCCCTTGTTCTCCCCCTTCCATTCCCCTCTCACTGTCGTCTACTTCTACCTCCTCCTGCACCCTAGAACATTCCCCTTCAGCCCCGCCTTGCCTGTCCTCCATCAGCTGCTCAAACCCCCGCCTAAACTCCACCAGGGTATCTACCTGCATCTCCAGCCCCTTAATCTTTTCCTCCAGTAACACTATGAGGCGACACTTCATACATACATACATACATACATACATACATACATACCTTTGTTCCAGCTCCCCTGCTAGGACCATATACATACCACAGCTTCCACATGCAGCCATCTGCATTCTGTCTGGCTCATGGCTGCTGCAGTCTCTGCCCACAGCACCTGGGGACGCAAAGCAGACACCACACCGCGCCCTCCTCCCTCCCCCTTGACCTCCCTCTCAAACTCCCCTGTTAGCCGCCCTGTTTGCTGCCTCCGGTGCCGCTGCTCGCTGGCACTTCAAGTGCAGAAGGTGGGGGTCTGCAAGGATTATAAAAATTCATACTGGCCACTCCAAGCTTGTATTACACTCCCAAGGTTATAGCTTCTCTCTGACCTTGATTTGGTAAATGCTGCCACCAAAAAAAGTGCAAAAAAAAAAAAAAAAAAAACCACCTTAGACCCAGGAAGAAACACTTTGGAATTCCTCCTTGTGGGGTACCATCAAGACCTTTAACCCCCCCACTCTCCGGGGAAGAGCTGAGCAAGAAAACAAAGGAAATTAGCTGGTGGCAACAGCTATATATGCACAAACCTCTTAAGGTACAAAAATCCAAATCCTTCTTTAAAAGGTACATTTTATTAAAACAAAAAAGAAAATACATCTGGAACTTAAGCTTTTAAAATCTAGCAAAAGAGCAATTCCAAAAATTAGGCACCCAATCTAACTTTCTTGGGGGTTCTTCTTAAAGGTTATAAGCAAACGAAAGCATCAGGGGTTAGCACAGTAGAGATCCACAAGCCAAAATAAGAAATAAACCTGATAGCGTCTAACTAAACATTCCCTAGCCAAATTATTTCTTCTAGGTATGGAAGATACTTTTTCATACCTGGTTCAAACCTTACACAGCATTTGTGCTTATAGCATTGCTGCTTCATGTCCCTGCAGCCCAGAGAACAACAAAGGGAAAGTTTTTTTTTTTTTTTGTTTGTTTTTGTTTTTTTTCCCCAAATTTGTAAAAGTTCTAGCCTTCCCACTTTTTTATCTTTGCCTGGGGGACTTTTTAACATTTTACAGGTAAAGCAAGTGGAGAACAGCTACCAAGAGGGATTTTACAACTAACTGGCTGGCTGGGTGTCTATCAAAGGGAGCTACACCCTCCTTCATTTATCACTGGGTCTAATCCCATTGAACAAGATTTCTGCCAGAATCTCGGTCACATGTTCTTATCTATCTCCTGAGCACACACGCCTGGGAGTGGCTCCCAGTGACCTCTCCAGGTGAAGAGCTGGAGGAAATGGGTCAGTCTTTTTGGGTGAAAGCCATCAATGCCCAGCAGAGCTCACCTCTGAGAGAGATGAGAAGATTGTCTTACGTTATAACTACAGATGGGCTCAGCCCAACTCACTGATCCGAACCCACCAGAAGCTTGGGGCAGGGGGATTTGCTGATTCTGACCCCAGCTCTGGATCTCAGTTTTGGGGCTGGCACCTGTTGCTATAACAAGCTGAAGCAAAACCCTGGATCTGAACTTCCTGACCTGGCCCATCTCTAGTTATATACAGGGTGGCATTTCTACCCCAGCTGCTCTCAAGGGAGTCCATGATTTGGGCCCTTTGGAAATTTAGCCTGTGGCTGGGGGAGGAGACACTGAGCAGATGAGCCAGTTCTGCTGAGAAGCTGGAGCACTGCCAAGCTGAGGCCTGGGCTGCCTGAGAGGCTAGTGGAGAGCAGGAGCTCACAAAGGATCAGGCCAGTGACCTCCCAGCAGGAGCTTTAATTCCTGCAGAGGGGAGGTTCCCCCTCCCCAGGGTAACAGGAAAATTCAAACCTGTCTGCAGAGATCAGCTGGATTCACACAGGCCGGCTCTGGCCTGGCAGCGCCCGTGTTCCAACCTGATATCTCAGCACAAGCCCAGATCCTGCTCCCACTGAAACACATAAAAGAGATGCTGTTGGATTCTGCAGGGACAGGATTGGCCCCTAGTTATTTCTGCGACTCCTGTTTTACTGTAGTTCTCTGACTCATGCCTTTCTCACCATGGGCCCCTGCAACTTCCCCTCTCACGTACCATGAAAAACAGCTCTAGTTATTAGGGCCACCTGCGCTGAAGACATTGATAGTGCCATGGGCTGAGAGTGGCATTTGCTGTTTCAGAGGGAGCTTCTGCAGGGGCGTCTCAGCTGGATTACGATAACATGGAGGAGCCTGCTTTGAACGACATCCCCCAGACTCCAGATGGCCGAGGTGAGCAGTGAATCTGCCTCCTGGAAGCAACGTCACCCTGACGAAAAACTGTTTCCCAGGAGGGACAATAGTGGTTTGTTAAAGCCACAAAGTTCACCCACCAGTACTGTCTATTGCTGTAACACTGGCAGCTCTGACCAGGTGCATTACAAGAGCTGTGTGGAGGCCCAGGGGTAGGGAAGCGTGTGATGTCCTAGGTCATGCCAGAGGCCCATTGCAGGGATGGAAGGAGCAGTTAGCTCAGGAGCTGCCCACATGGTACTTGGCTCAGGTTACTGCCCTGTGACCCTCACTGCCATGAGCACTAGGGTTAATCACTATTTGTAAAGATGCACCAAAGCAGAGACTTTTACATAGCAGCAATGTTCCCTGACAGCCTTTCCTGGTATGCAGCTATGGCAGCTTATATACATCTGTCAGACCTGCTGGGACGGGGGGTGAGTGGGACAGAGATTTTAAACCCAAGGGCCCATGTCCCACACTTATTAGCTGGCTCAGCTCCCAGTGGTGTCAGTACGTTGGAGACTATTGGCAGTTTAAGGGGTAAACTTTATCAGGAGAAAGCATTGAAAAGGCATTTTAAAAATAATGTCAAGTTTAGGAAGCTGGGAACAAACTCTGGACAATTCCAAGTCATTTACATTTGTAATTATTGTAACCAAATGCCTTGTGGAGCAACTCCTCTGGACTAGATCCCAGTCACCTCTTTCTAGAACTCCCCTGTCCCCTTGTCATCTGGGAGCTCTAGGATCCACTCAACCAGCTATTGAAATGTATCAAATCAATGTGACATGTAAAACCCCTCAATCTAAGGGTTCCAGAGGAAGGCTCCTCTTGCCACCTTGAGGGTGGAAGTGCTGAGATCCCCAGGGACCAGTGAGGCTGGTGCATCTGCAGTTTGTAGTTTATTTCTACCTTCACTGTGAATATCCTCTTAATTACTTCACATCTTGACTTCAGATGCCGCTGCCCTGCCTGGAGATGTCCCAGGGGATGGTTATGATGATGCCAGAGAAGGGTCTGACCCTGAAGGTGACCCTGGATTGGGGCAGAATGATGAGGAAGGCACTGGGGCAAGTGGCAGGGATTCCCAGACAGGTGAGTGGAGAACTGTTTGCACTTTCTGCAGAGTGGGAGGGCTGGAAATGTGGAGTACACAGCAAGGGAACAGCCCTGGCCAAACCAACGCCTGTGAGAAAATCTCTCCTTCTCTCGTCTCTCCAGTCCCTCAAAGCAGAGGGTCCACTGCCTGCCATGGGGAGAAGAACAGCAGGGTCCGTGCTGGGTGGTGCTGTATATGCTCGATTCCCACCAGTTCACTGACGGTGTATTTTTTGGGCAGAATCCTATACACCAAAGTCCTGTTACTGCAGCACTAGTGTTAAAGAGCCCATGTCACATCCTGTAAAATATGGGATGAGCTTTGCCCATTGTCCTTGGCCAATATCCCCCTCTCTTCCCCATTGTGTCATGAGCAGAGACACTATCAGCCACCCCAGAGGAGGTGCAGAGGTGATGAAATGTGCATTGATTAGTACTTGATAAGAATAACGTGCTAATGTTCATTGTTAGGGCAGAGTGAAAGTTATGATGATCTTAACTAAGCGCTCCTCGCTGGTACATGTTTAGGTTTTGTACATGGAGTGACAGGTAGCTACAGCTGACACTTGACAACTTTACCTAGTCTGGAAAACAAAGATTTTAATTTCCAGACTATGCATAGAGATGATGGATTAGAACTTGTCATAGACCAAAGACTGAACGGGGAACAATTCCCAATCTGCACTGTAGAGCAGAGGTTCTCAAAATGGGCAGCACAGAATATATTCTGGGGCAGTGTGAGAAGCCAGAGCACAGAGCGGTGGCTCCTGTCCAGGTGCCCAGTTTTGAAGGCAGCACTGCCACCAGCAGCAGCGCAGAAGTAAGGATGCCATGGTCTGGTGTTGCCACTCTTACTTCTCATTGCTGCTGCTGGCAGTAGTGCTGCCTTAGAGCTGGGTGTCTGGAGAGCTATATACTTAAATGACTCTTTTTGACTCAATGCCCTACTATTTTTCATATTTTAGTGAGAGTTGGATGTTGATTGCTTTTAAAAATCGGTATATGTACTTGTGGGGAGGGGAGGTGTCAGTTACTACGGATTCAAAGAAAGGGGCCACAATCAAATAAGTTCGAGAACCACTGCTGTAAAGTGCACTCCACCTTGCTCTGCAGCTGCACATAACCATAGAATGGATCCACTGACTGTGTGTCTTCCCCCTTGGTGTTTTCAGGTTGGAGTCTGCACTCGCTAAGGAGTGAAGTTGTCTCTGGGATGGAGAAGGAAACCCCATCCCTGCCTCCTGGAGACACAGGTTATGCTGATGTGGGACATGGTGACTCTGGGGGGTTCAATATCATAACAATTTGATTGGACAAAATAACCCTGTGATGTAAACGCTTCAACTCTCTCTCAAAATGATGGCCCAGAGAAAGTCCCTTCCTGGTTGATAGACAAAGTAGGTGTTTTTTTATAGGATTTGTGTGAAGTTTCATGAAATGCAGGAGTGAGTGTGAAAAGGTTCATAAGCTTTCTTTGTATAATTTTCCATTGTTTGGAGGGGGTGGAAGTTTCCTGCTTTTTTATGCCTATAATTTCTTTCATATTAAATCGTTTCTGAAAGTCTTCCCCTTAGTGGACATTTTTCTTGCCAGATGAATTGTGCAGTTTCCAGGGCTCACCACAGGGAGAGGCTGAGATTAAACAAACCAAGAGACAAGGGAAGGCACCTCTGGGTATGGCTGGCTGTTTGATAGCTGGGTAGGTTTACACATTAGGCATGTGGTAAAAGTGAGAAACCAGGTCTAGAACATTCTGAGATGAGCAGCTGGGTTGTTCCTAAAGCGAATTCAGATTTGAAACTTTCATTGAATCCAAGGAGATAATTGGGAAATTCTCCCTGGGTAATTCACACCTGAAATTGAACAAACCGTGAAAAGATTTCCTGATTAGCAATAAATGCAGAGGATGAATATTTCTGCTAGGACTATAAATGAATTCTATAGAAAATAATGACTAGAGGAGGGTTAATAAGAATCTGGGTTTCCACTGAACCAATAAGGCTACAACAAGTCCCTGAGTTGTTACTGGAAACCCCATTAACACTGATCACGTTCACACCGCGGCATGTTTATTTCCATAACAATCTACAAATATAGTTTAAAATCGATCCTTTTGAAAGGAGAATGTTTTAATAAAAAGACATTGAGACATGTAATAGGGCATACTGATCCTTGGAGACTGAAGAGGGAAATCTCAGGGGCTGTGCTCACCTGTTTCAAGGGTTGTCTTCAAGACGGATTTGTGGGACAAAGGAAATTACCAGAGAGAGAGGAAGTGGGCCCATTGTGGGTGTTTGTGCTTTGACAGGGAACCCAGGCTGCTGACGCTACCTAGGGCCTGGGACTGGAGCCTTATAGAGGGAGCAGATGAAGGCTCCTCTCTTCTTTCAGGTTGAAGGAATCCTGGCAAATGTTTCTGGGTTTGGGTTTGGCCAATCCATCTGGGGGAGGTCACATCACTCACAGGCAAAAAGAGGAGGAGGAGGAGAACTCCCCCCAGAATGACACATCTGTCCATGTTTCCCCACTTTCATTTTTAAATTCATATCTCCCCCCCCACTTGCTGGCAATCTAGTGGGATCAAATTTTATCGAACTCTGTGGTAATTTCCATTGAGGGAATAAGGGAGTTCCCTAGCCCATGGTTTTCTGTCATGTTAGATTGCGATTCCTACAGAGGACAGCTCACTTACTTACCAGATCAGTGGTCGTGGATCACTGGTGTGGTTAGAAGTTGATTGATGTTTGACTGCGTCTGTGTGTTCCCTCTGTGTGCTGCCCCAGCCCTGCACAGACAGCTGGCATGGCAGACCTCGAGCAAACCGCCCAATGACCACAAAATCCATTAAAGGACAAAGGCACCCATCCAGGTTTATTGTTGACAAAGCAGTATCCCACAGACTCTATCAAACCACTAATACATGTATGCCTGTAACATTGGCTAGCTAAGTGAATGGCGTGACTTTCCATTCCTCCCTAAGGCAGACAAAGACACTCCCTCTGAGATACATTTTTATACCCTGATACAAACAAGTTATATACTGCCTCTGGCATAGTTAGTTACTGCACCCTGATGTGGCTCATTATTACCTATCACCTTGTACATGTTGGTTTGATTAAAACATCTTTATTGCATACTGTTATCCTAACCTTATCTTTTAGGTAGGTAGGAGGGGAAATGCCGCGTGCCCGGGAGAGGAGGCGGGGCCAGGGATTTGGGGAAGGGGTTGGAATGGGGTGGAGTTGGGGCAGGGCCAGGGGGCGCAGGAAACATTTTTTGCTTGTGGTGGCAAAATACTTGGAGCCAGCCCTGCCTCTGCCCAGCCAGACATTAAGCACATGAAGGCTGTCAGGATGCATAGCAGAGAACACCTCGGGTGGGAAGACACAGGAGCAGAAATTTCTGCGGTTAGAAGGAGTGTTGTCCGGAAAGTGACTTACTGCCAGGACAGATGGCAGAGCTTTTATTAGTGGGAGGTTACAAAATCCGTGTGCCTTTAGCTAAAGTGCACATAGAAACTGAGGATTTGGGAACTGTATTCTCTGTGGTGGTGGTAAATGATAACCCGATTGCTTTGTTACTAAGGAATGATTTCTTCCATGTAGCTTGGGCTTTCAAGGAGAAATGTTATGCTGGAACCCCAGAGGGAAAGGGTGAAGTCCCAGGAACTGCTGAAGGAATGGGGGAGTGTTTCTTTAATTCCTTTGCAGCAATGGGAAACAGTATGCTTCCAGGGGTGGGGTTGATTGAGACCAGCTCCTGTCCACTAGCTAAAGGCAGTGTCTCCTCCGGGGGGCAGGGGAGTGTGTTCCCCCTCGGTGAGGAAACTGTCCAGGTTGCTGGCTGCTATCAGGTTGTAGTTAAGCGAGGGACAGACCTTGCTCTAGGGGGCATAGGGAGATGTCCTAGAGGGAAGCCCAGAGGAGGGTGATGGAATCCTAGAGACCACTGAGGTGGGTGAGGGTTCCATGGACTCTGTAGCTGGAGACAAACTCAACTCAGAGAGGGAGGAGGGTGTAGTGCTTGCCAGTGAAAGAACTGTTCCGGCTGTGAGCCCTTCACAGCTGAACAGGGGATAGATCCCACTGTAGAGAGCACAGAGGTGTGTCTTGGGGGGGAGGGGGGGCCTGAAGCAGGAAACCAAGAAAGAATTGGTGGGAGTACAGGAATGTCTCCTAACTGATTAGGAGCGGGGGGAGCCCAGGACAGATTTGCTGGGTCAGTGTTTGTGCTCCTAACCCATGGCTCAGGTTTTAAGAGGGAACTGTGTAATTGTCCTCGTGCAGGGGAGCAGCCATACAGCTGAGCTCTTGCACACAGAGACGGATGACAGAGGGTACCCCAATCCATGTCTCACTTTTGCAAAATGCTGTTCCTGATGTACTTGTGAAAACTAACTTTGTCTTTTTAAGACAGAATGGGAAACCTACTAAAGACTTGAGTGTCAGTGAAAATGCTAAAGACCCACCTGAGAAAAGGAAGGAGGAAGCAATTTCCTGGGTGGGTAAGATACAGCAAAGGAAAAGTTGCTGGGAGATCACAGGCTCTAGGAAAAAGGTGTGGGGCAAGTCCCAGTGCTGGGTGTGAAAATCACAAGGAAACCCCGGGGGTGGGACGGGGATGGATTTTGTGCATAGGCATAGCCCTGGCTTTGTAACACAGCCCCACAGAGGGCTGGCCACTAAAAGATATTGATATCAGTGTTATGTTAACAATGCTGCACACAAAAATGTTTTCAGGCAACCCAGAGAAAAAATAACACAGAATTTTGCAAGAACACTTGTGGATGACTCTACAATGTTTGGTACTGCATGGATGTTGTATCGCCAAAATCTAAAGAGAACATTGGGTTCACTGCCTTCACATTAGTCAGTGACTAATACTCCTGTAGTGAATTAAGGGAGGAGGTGTGACACCTTAGTGCCCCCGTATTCACCACTGTCATGTAATTAGGATATGTTTTGCACAAACTATGCCTTGTGAGATATCATTCTAAAAGTCTTGATCTGCTAGACATTAATATCTGGTTGGACTGTATGTGTTATCGGGACCGGCTCTGGCTTTTTTGCCGCCCCAGGCAAAAAAGCCTCCCGCCCCCCCCTCCCCCCCCCCCCCCCCAAGGCGGCCGGGGGGGGCGGCGGGCCCCCCCGCGTCCCCGCTCTCCCCGGAAGGCCGGAGTGCCACCCCCCTCCAGGTGCCGCTCCAAGCACATGCTTGGTAGGCTGGTGCCTGGAGCCGGCCCTAGGAACAGTAAACGGTAAACAGTGAGGTGCAAACTTTGCAGATGATACTAAACTGCTAAAGATAGTTAAGGTCAAAGCAGACTGTGAAGAACTTCAAAAAGATTGGGCAACAAAATGGCAAATGAAATGTAATGTGGATAAATGTAAAGTAATGTACATTGGAAAAAATAACCCCAACTATACATACAATATGACGGGGGCTAATTTAGCTACAACAAGTCAGGAAAAAGATCTTGGTGTCATCGTGGATAGTTCTCTGAAAATCTCCACGCAGTGTGCAGAGGCCATCAGAAAAGCAAACAGGATGTTAGGAATCATTAAAAAGGGGATAGAGAATAAGACTGAGAATATCTTATTGCCCTTATATAAATCGATGATACGCCCTCATCTCAAATACTGCGTACAGATGTGGTCTCCTCATCTCAAAAAAGATATACTGGCACTAGAAAAGGTTCAGAAAAGGGCAACTAAAATGATTAAAGGTTTGGAACGGGTCCCATATGAGGAGAGATTAAAGAGGCTAGGACTCTTCAGCTTGGAAAAGAGGAGACTAAGGGGGGAGGTTGTGAAGGCTAGGACTATAACAGAGTTTAAAAGAGAACTGGATAAATTCATGGTGGTTAAGTCCATTAATGGCTATTAGCCAGGACGGGTAAGGAATGGTGTCCCTAGCCTCTGTCTGTCAGAGGGTGGAGATGGATGGCAGGAGAGAGATCACTTGGTCATTGCCTGTTAGGTTCACTCCCTCTGGGGCACCTGGCATTGGCCACTGTTGGTAGACAGGATACTGGGCTAGATGGACCTTTGGTCTGAACCGGTACGGCCTTTCTTATGTTCTTATGGCAGAGGTCACCCTGTCTCTGGCTGTTGCTAAACCTGTCTTACCAGAGATAACTTTCCCTTGAGGCTTAAAAATACTACTGAGGAGCATTTTTTTACCTTTGGAATAGGCCACATTCCACTACAGTGTCAGCCATTTTCAAATATATTTTCAGTTTGGGGTGGCAGGAGACCTGAAAGCTCATCATCCTTTCAGCCTCACCAAGCCTGATCTTGATGTCGCTTACACCAGTTTTTCACTAAGGTAAAACTCCATTTATTTCAGCAGAGTTAGTCCAGTTTTACACCCCCCTAGATGACAGGAGAATCAGGCCCAGTATATTTGCTGCCCACTCATCCTGCTTTCCTCCATGGCTGGGGTTATAAAGAAAGCAATTTTGTTCAAAAATGGAAAACAAATGGATAGATTTTTCTCCCTACCCTGCTCCTTTCTGTAGTTCATGCAACCTCCAAGACATGAAGTTTATCACAGACCAATGGGAAAAAATTGTGATTCCCTTTTAAAGTATGAGGAGCTCATCCCTCTATGAGAGCACTTTTACTTACAATGAAATTCCCTGGGGATCATTTATACATTTTATATATATACACACACACACACACACACATATATATAAGAATGTGTGATTTTACATGTATATAATGCTACAATTGATGGGTATGAGCCCTATATAGACAGACTTAGGTATTGCACCAGCTGTATTTAAATTACAGGTTGGTGAAGATGCAAATTTGCTTCAACCAAAAAATGTAGCGATTTGTTGCCAAACAGCAAATTGTGTCAATTTCAGCAAATTGTTCAGTCACAAACAAACAAACAGGCAATGATGAAATTCTTTGTTTGGATAATGTCAAAGTGAAACATTTTGAGTTTTGGGGATAAGTTCACCAGATAATTTTGGCACCATTCTCAAAACCCCAGAGGTTGGGGTCGGGGTTCCCTTCCATACACCCATAGCCCACTGATCAGGGCTGGCTCTAGGCACCAGCCCTCCAAGCATGTGCTTGGGGCGGCACTCCCCAAGGGGCAGCACTCTGGCTCCTTTTTTTTTCCTTTCTTCGGGCTCCGGGAGCCGGCCATGAGCGGAGGTGAGTTGTGGCAGTGGGGGGCGTGGGGAGGGCCGCAGGAAGTAACCCAGGGGGGCGCAGAGGAACCGCTTCCCCCCAGCTCACCTCCACTCCACTGCCACCTGCTCCCCTGAGCCCGCTGCCGCTCCGTTTCTCCCCCCTCCCTCCCACGCTTGCCGCGTGAATCAGCTATTTTGCAGCAAGACTGGGAGGGAGGAAGGAGAAGCGGAGCGGCGGCGGCGCGCTCAGGGGAGCAGGTGGAGCGGAGGTGAGCTGCAGCGGTGGGGGGGCGCTGGGAGGGCCGCAGGAAGTAACCCGGGGGAGGGCAGAGGAACCTGTTCCCTAGGCACGGTTCAAAAATGAACCTGCTGCAAGTCACACAGCCTGTTCAGGTTATGCAGAGGGAGGCCGGGGGGGGAGGCAGGGGGCCTTGAGGGGCAGGGGACCAATGAAAAAGTCCAGAGTATAAGGGGTGAGAGGTAAGCCGGGAGCACCCTCCCACTAGACCTGCTCAAGGAAGACCAGTAAGGCTGCCCTCACCTTCTGGAGTACGCACCACAGGATATGATGGGTACAGGAAGCTTTCTGCTTCCTGTGCCCGGCGCTGCCCCGCCCCACCGCAGGGACCAGCCCCTGCCCCCCCTTGCTTGTAGGAGGTTAGCGCTGGCTGGCAGGCCAAGCTTCAGAGCAGAGCGTGGGCCCCACCCGCTGGCACCATGGAACCCCCTAACTAAGGAAAATGTACTGAGGGGAAGCGGCTCCTTCCCCTGCACCCCACTAGCTATGCTACTGGTGGGGGGTCATGAGGGGTGGAGAGCCCCATGCACCGATCTAGCACCCAGGGATCCACTCAGTCCCCCCGGTTGTAGTCCAGAAGGTCTCCAATCCTGGTGGTACCTGCCAGGAACAGCCTCTGGTGCAATTGTGAGGACTCCAAGAAAGCCTGCACCTATTGAAATCCAAGAGGCAGGCAGGTGCAAGCCTGCCGGCATCTGAAGGCCCCTCCCCCAGCCTAAGAGGAGGAGCTCCTGGACCCGGGTTTCAAATAATTACAGAGGACAACTAATGAATAACAGGGTCAGGAGTGAGGTTCACAGGTACAAAATCAGGGATCTGGAAGGGGACACCGAGCAGAGAACCTCGCACAGTGATACTGCTCCTCAAATGTATCTAGGCAGCCAGCGGACACCACCCAGAGGAACTCTGCCTGGACAGGCGAGCTGAGGGAGCAACGGACGTAGCCCCCACAGTCACAGAGCACCTCCTCATCCAGCATCCTCTTCCTGGCATTATAGATGGCCACCTTGGCCAGCGTGAGGAGGAGGTTCATGAGGAGGTCTAGCGATTTCGTGGGGATATGGACTGGGTGTGCATAAATCAAAGGGTGTGGGGAGAAGTGTGGTCAGAACCTTAGGAGAAGGTTCTGGAGGAGCTGGAAAAGGGGCTGCAATCTGGCACACTCCAAATAGACATGTGCCAGGGTCTCCTTCACACTGCGAAAAGGCAGAGATGGGGGTGAACTGTGCCAGGTATATGCCTGTGCTCATGAAATACATGGTGCACGAGCATCTACAGATGTGTCCCTTCCAACCCAGGAGTACCTGTTCCATATCCCCTGGAGTAAACACACGCACCAGATAGTACAAGGAATATAGGAAAGGGAAATACTTCATCACAGAGGGATGAATGGAGAAAAACAACAGGGGAGAAGATAGGAGGAGAAGTAAAACAGGGTTACATCCAGCACAAGGCCCCAGTGGTACCACAGTCTGAAAGGGGCAGACACTGAGCAAGGAGTCCCGGGCAAAGTTCCAGTCTGGCAGTGAGTCTTTGGTGCCAGTAAACTTTCCCCAGCAAACCCCTCCGATGCCCTCTTCTGCTGCTCTCTACAAAACCACACAGAGCAACAACCTCCCCACTTAATGAGCTACAGCCTCCCTCTTTATTCCCAATGCAACGTCACAAGCCCCAGTACTCACAGCCCCATAGAGCTCTGGGTCAGGCTCTGGTTTGTCCTTCTCAGGCAATTCCTGCCTGACACAGTTCTCCTCCTGGCTCCAGTCATGAGGTGGCCCCAGTCAGCCACTTTGTCCCTCCCAGGATCCAGGCTAGTTCTCCGCTGCTGCTTTACATGAGGACCTGCTCAGTGTAGCCTTCTTGTCTGGAGCTACAGACATACTCGCCCTGTCGCTCTTCCACTCCCGAAGCCCCTGAAACAACATGCACTTCTTCTGCCTCAGAACAATGTTTTAAAGGGGCTGTCAGGGTTCCCTCCCAACTCTGAACTCTAGGGTACAGATGTGGGGACCTGCATGAAAGCCCCCCTAAGCTTATCTCTGCCAGCTTAGGTTAAAAACTCCCCCCAAGGCACAAATTCTTCCTTGTCCTTGGAACGGTATCTCTGCCAACACCAAGTGAGTTAGACAAAGATTCAAGGAAAAAGAACTACTTGGAGTTTCTGTTCCCCCAAAATCCCCCCAAGCCCTTTCACCCCCTTTCCTGGGGATGCTTGAGAATAATATACCAACCAAATAGGTTAACAAAGTGGGCACAGACCAGCCCTTGGGTTTTTAGGACACTAAAACCAATCAGGTTCTTAAAAGCAGAACTTTATTATAAAGAAAAAGTAAAAGAAGCACCTCTGTAAAATCAGGATGGAAGGTAATTTTACAGGGTAATCAGATTCAAAACACAGAGGATTCCCCTCTAGGCAAAACTTTAAAGTTACAANTAAGATTCAAAACACAGAGGATTCCCCTCATGGCAAAACTTTAAAGTTACAAAAAAAAAAAAAAAAAAAAAAAAACAAACAAACCAGGAATAAACCTCCCTCTTAACCTAGGGAAAATTCACAAGCTAAAACAAAAGATAATCTAACACATTTCTTTTCTATTACTTACAATTTGTAATCTTAGATGCTTACTTCAGATACGGCTTTAGGAGATGTATTTTCCCTGCCCTGGTTCCTCGCTGGCCCGGAGAGAACACACAAAGGGAACAAAAACAAAAAATCTTCCCCCACAGATTTGAAAGTATCGTCTCCCCTCATTGGTCCTTTTGGTCAGGTGCCAACCAGGTTATTTGAGCTTCTTAACCCTTTACAGGTAAGGGAGGGATTTTATGCTACTCTTAGCTGTATGTTTATGACATGCCCCCCCCCCCCCAAAACATAGACAGTGCTGGACAGCCTGCTCCACACTGGCTGTGATTTCTTCCTGGAGCTTTTGGAGAAAACAGAATTAATCAGACACATGCGCCACTAGATATGCTACTGATTATATAAAAACTAACAATATTTTCCACATTTCAAGGACGATTTTAACCAGTTGATTCTGGGAAACTTTCACTTTGTTAGAAGCTCCTGAAATGTGTTGTATTTCAAAATCAAAATCTTGGAGAGCTAAACTCCATCAAAGAAGGTTTTTGTTCTTGTCCTTGAAAGTATGAAGCCACTTCAGCACAACATGGTTGGTTTGCAGGTGGAAATGCCGTCCCCAAACATATGTGCGTAGCTTTTCCAGAGCACATACAATGGGGTAACATTCCTTTTCACTGATTGACCAGTGGCTTTCCCTCTCAGACAGTTTCTTGCTGAGAAACACGACAGGATGGAATTCTTGATCTGGTCCTTCCTGCATTAAAACTGCTCCCACACCAAGGTTGGACACATCTCTGGTTACTAGGAAAGGTTTGTCAAAGTCTGGGGCCCTTAGCACTGGGTCAGACATGAGTGTTGTTCTAAGCTGGTTAAAGGCGTTCTGTATCAGAGGGGTAGCCGTGTTAGTCTGAATCTGTAAAAAGCAACAGAGGGTCCTGTGGCACCTTTGAGACTAACAGAAGTACTGGGAGCATAAGCTTTCGTGGGTAAGAACCTCACTTCTTCAGATGCAAGTAATGGAAATCTCCAGAGGCAGGTATATATCAGTGTGGAGATAACGAGGTTAGTTCAATCAGGGAGGGTGAGGTGCTCTGCTAGCAGTTGAGGTGTGAACACCAAGGGAGGAGAAACTGTTTCTGTAGTTGGATAGCCATTCACAATCTTTGTTTAATCCTGATCTGATGGTGTCAAATTTGCAAATGAACTGGAGCTCAGCAGTTTCTCTTTGGAGTCTGGTCCTGAAGTTTTTTTGCTGTAAGATGGCTACCTTTACATCTGCTATTGTGTGGCCAGGGAGGTTGAAGTGTTCTCCTACAGGTTTTTGTATATTGCCATTCCTGATATCTGACTTGTGTCCATTTATCCTCTTGCGTAGTGACTGTCCAGTTTGGCCAATGTACATAGCAGAGGGGCATTGCTGGCATATGATGGCATATATAACATTGGTGGACGTGCAGGTGAATGAGCCGGTGATGTTGTAGCTGATCTGGTTAGGTCCAGTGATGGTGTTGCTGGTGTAGATATGTGGGCAGAGTTGGCATCGAGGTTGGTTGCATGGGTTGGTTCCTGAGTTAGAGTTGTTATGGTGCGGTGCGTGGTTGCTGGTGAGAATATGCTTAAGGTTGGTAGGTTGTCTGTGGGCGAGGACTGGCCTGCCTCCCAAGGTCTGTGAAAGCGAGGGATCATTGTCCAGGATGGGTTGTAGATCACTGATGATGCGTTGGAGAGGTTTAAGCTGAGGACTGTAGGTGATGGCCAGTGGAGTTCTGTTGGTTTCTCTTCTGGGCCTGTCTTGTAGCAGGAGGCTTCTGGGTACACGTCTGGCTCTGTTGATTTGTTTCTTTATTTCCTTGTGTGGGTATCGTAGTTTTGAGAATGCTTGGTGAAGATCTTGTAGGTGTTGGTCTCTGTCTGAGGGGTTGGAGCAGATGCGATTGTACCTCAGTGCTTGGCTGTAGATGATGGATCGTGTGGTGTGACCGGGGTGGAAGCTGGAGGCATGAAGGTAGGCGTAGCGGTCGGTGGGTTTTCGGTATAGGGTGGTGTTAATGTGGCCATCGCTTATTTGTACGGTGGTGTCCAGGAAGTGGACCTCCCGTGTAGATTGGTCCAGGCTGAGGTTGATGGTGGGGTGGAAGCTGTTGAAAGCATGGTGGAATTCTTCCAGGGTCTCCTTCCCATGGGTCCAGATGATGAAGATGTCATCAATATAGCATAGGTAGAGAAGGGGCATGAGTGGACGAGAGCTGAGGAAGCGTTGTTCCAGGTCAGCCATAAAAATGTTGGCATATTGTGGGGCCATGCGGGTGCCCATAGCGGTGCCACTGGTCTGGAGGTATATATTGTCACCAAATTTGAAATAATTGTGCGTGAGGATAAAGTCACAGAGCTCAGCAATAAGTTGTGCTGTGTCATCATCAGGGATACTGTTCCTGACAGCTTGTATTCCATCTGTCTGTGGGATGTTTGTGTAGAGAGCCTCTACATCCATGGTGGCTAGGATGGTGTTTTCTGGGAGGTCACCAATGCATTGTAGTTTTCTCAGGAAATCTGTGGTGTCACGGAGATAGCTGGGAGTGCTGGTGGTGTAGGGTCTGAGTAGGGAGTCCACATATCCAGACAGTCCTTCAGTGAGAGTGCCAATGCCCGAGATGATGGGGCGTCCAGGATTTCCAGGTTTGTGGATCTTAGGTAGTAGATAGAATAAACCCGGTCGGAGCTCTAAGGGTATGTTGATTTGTTCCTGTGTTAGTGTAGGGAGTGTCCTGAGTAGATGGTGCAGTTTCTTAGTGTATTCCTCAGTGGGATCTGAGGAAAGCGGCCTGTAGAATTTGGTATTGGAGAGTTGTCTGGCAGCCTCCTTCTGGTAGTCAGACCTGTTCATGATGACAACAGCACCTCCTTTATCAGCCTCTTTGATGATAATGTCAGGGTGGTTTCTGAGGCTGTGGATGGCATTGCGTTCTGCACGACTTAGGTTATGAGGCAAGCGATGTTGTTTTTCCACAATTTCTGCCTGTGCACGTCGGCGGAAGCATTCTATGTATAGGTCCAGACTGTCATTTCGACCCTCAGGAGGAGTCCATGTGGAGTTCTTCTTCCTGTGTTGTTGGTGGGAGGGTATCTGTGTATCAGTGCGCTGTTCAGTGTTATCATGAAAGTATTCTTTGTGTCGGAGACGGCGAAAGTAGGCTTCCAGATCACCACAGAACTGTATCATGTTCGAGGGGGTGCTGGGGCAAAAGGAGTGTCCCCGAGATAGGACAGACTCTTTTGCTGGGTTGAGTGTGTAGCTGGATAAATTGACGATATTGCTGGGTGAGTTAGGGGTTCCCCTGTTGTGGTCCCATGTGGCAGGTAGGATTTTAGACAGTTTACGGTCCTTTTTCCTTTGTAGAGAGGTGAAGTGTGTAATGTAGATCTCCTGTCTTATTTTAGTAAAGTCCATTTGTGTGGAGGGTTGGTTATTTATGGAAGTCTCCAGGTTGGAGAACTCTTTCTTGATGTTTTTCTGTTTGCTGTATAGGATGCTGATCAGGTGGTTCCTCAGTTTCTTTGATAATGTATGGCATAATCTCTCACTGTTGTCTGTGCAGTATGTAGATAGCAATGGATTTTTCACCTTCAGTCCATTTGGTATGATGTCCATCCGTTTGCATTTGGAAAGGAAGATGATATCTGTCTGTATTTGTGCAAGTTTCTTCATGAGGTTGATAGATTTCCATTCCATATGGCTAAATGCAGTGCCTTGCATGGTGTCAAGTATCAGAGGGGTAGCCATGTTAGTCTGAATCTGTAAAAAGCAACAGAGGGTCCTGTGGCACCTTTGAGACTAACAGAAGTACTGGGAGCATAAGCTTTCGTGGGTAAGAACCTCACTTCTTCAGATGCAAGTAATGGAAATCTCCAGAGGCAGGTATATATCAGTGTGGAGATAACGAGGTTAGTTCAATCAGGGAGGGTGAGGTGCTCTGCTAGCAGTTGAGGTGTGAACACCAAGGGAGGAGAAACTGTTTCTGTAGTTGGATAGCCGTTCTGACACTCTTCAGTCCACTGAACTGCATGTGGCTGTTTCTTTTTGGTTAGGTCTGTCAGTGGGGCGGCGATTTGGCTGTAATGCAGTACAAATCGCCTGTAATATCCGGCCAAGCCTAAGAAGGATTGGACCTGTTTCTTTGACTTTGGAACAGGCCGCTTTTGGATAGCATTTTCTTTGACCTGTAGGGGGTTGATAGTTTCTTGACCACCTGGTGTCCCAGGTAAGTCACTCTGTTTGACACTTTTTAGCCTTAAGTTAGTCCTGCCTCCCTTATGCGCTCAAAGACTTTCTGGAGATGCTCCAGGTGTTCTGCGCATGAATCAGAAAAGATAGCCACATCATCAAGGTAGGCGACTGCAGATTCTCCCAATCCCACTAGGAATCATAGAATCATAGAATATCAGAGTTGGAAGGGACCTCAAGAGGTCATCTAGTCCAACCCCCTGCTCAAAGCAGGACCAATTCCCAGCTAAATCATCCCAGCCAGGGCTTTGTCAAGCTGGGCCTTAAAAACCTCCAAGGAAGGAGATTCCACCACCTCCCTAGGTAACGCATTCCAGTGTTTCACCACCCTCCTAGTGAAATAGTTTTTCCTGATATCCAACCTGGACCTCCCCCACTGCAACTTGAGACCATTGCTCCTTGTTCTGTCATCTGCCACCACTGAGAACAGCTGAGCTCCATCCTCTTTGGAACCCCCCTTCAGGTAGTTGAAGGCTGCTATCAAATCCCCCCTCACTCTTCTCTTCTGCAGACTAAACAATCCCAGTTCCCTCAGCCTCTCCTCATAAGTCATGTGCTCCAGACCCCTAATCATTTTTGTTGCCCTCCGCTGGACTCTTTCCAATTTTTCCACATCCTTCTTGTAGTGTGGGGACCAAAACTGGACACAGTATTCCAGATGAGGCCTCACCAATGTCGAATAAAGGGGAACAATCACGTTCCTCGATCTGCTGGCAATGCCCCTGATTATACAGCCCAAAATGCCATTAGCCTTCTTGGCAACAAGAGCACACTGTTGACTCATATCCAGCTTCTCGTCCACTGTGACCCCTAGGTCCTTTTCTGCAGAACTGCTACCTAGCCATTCGGTCCCTAGTCTGTAGCAGTGCATGGGATTTTTCCGTCCTAAGTGCAGGACTCTGCACTTGTCCTTGTTGAACCTCATCAGGTTTTTTTTGGCCCAATCCTCTAATTTGTCTAGGTCCCTCTGTATCCGATCCCTACCCTCTAGTGTATCTACCACGCCTCCTAGTTTAGTGTCATCTGCAAACTTGCTGAGAGTGCAGTCCACACCATCCTCCAGATCATTAATAAAGATATTAAACAAAATCGGCCCCGGGACCGACCCTTGGGGCACTCCGCTTGAAACCGGCTGCCAACTAGACATGGAGCCATTGATCACTACCTGTTGAGCCCGACGATCTAGCCAGCTTTCTATCCACCTTACAGTCCATTCATCCAGCCCATACTTCTTTAACTTGGCGGCAAGAATACTGTGGGAGACGGTATCAAAAGCTTTGCTAAAGTCAAGGAATAACACATCCACTGCTTTCCCCTCATCCACAGAGCCAGTTATCTCATCATAGAAGGCAATTAGGTTAGTCAGGCACGACTTCCCCTTCGTGAATCCATGCTGACTGTTCCTGATCACTTTCCTCTCCTCTAAATGTTTCATAATTGATTCCTTGAGGACCTGCTCCATGATTTTTCCAGGGACTGAGGTGAGGCTGACTGGCCTGTAGTTCCCCGGGTCCTCCTTCTTCCCTTTTTTAAAGATGGGCACTATATTAGCCTTTTTCCAGTCATCTGGGACCTCCCCCGATAGCCATGAGTTTTCAAAAATAATGGCTAATGGCTCAGCAATCTCACCCGCCAACTCCTTTAGCACCCTCGGATGCAGCGCATCCGGCCCCATGGACTTGTGCACGTCCAGTTTTTCTAAATAGTCCCAAACCACTTCTTTCTCCACAGAGGGCTGGTCACCTTCTCCCCATGCTGTACTGCCCAGTGCAGCAATCTGGGAGCTGACCTTGTGCATGAAGACAGAGGCAAAAAAATCATTGAGTACATTAGCTTTTTCCACATCCTCGGTCACTAGGTTGCCTCCCTCATTCAGTAAGGGGCCCACACTTTCCTTGATTTTCTTCTTGTTGCTAACATACCTGAAGAAACCTTTCTTGTTACTCTTAACATCTCTTGGTAACTGCAACTCCAAGTATGATTTGGCCTTCCTGATTTCACTCCTGCACGCCTGAGCAATATTTTTATACTCCTCCCTGGTCATTTGTCCAATCTTCCACTTCTTGTAAGCTTCTTTTTTGCGTTTAAGATCAGCAAGGATTTCACTGTTTAGCCAAGCTGGTCGCCTGCCATATTTACTATTCTTTCTACACATCGGGATGGTTTGTTCCTGCAACCTCAATAAGGATTCTTTAAAATACAGCCAGCTCTCCTGGACCCCTTTATGTTATTCTCCCAGGGGATCCTGCCCATCTGTTCCCTGAGGGAGTCAAAGTCTGCTTTTCTGAAGTCCAGGGTCCGTATTCTGCTGCTCTCCTTTCTTCCTTGTGTCAGGATCCTGAACTCTACCATCTCATGGTCACTGCCTCCCAGGTTCCCATCCACTTTTGCTTCCCCTACTAGTTCTTCCCTGTTTGTGAGTAGCAGGTCAAGAAAAGCTCTGCCCCTAGTTGGTTCCTCCAGCACTTGCACCAGGAAATTGTCCCCTACACTTTCCAAAAATTTCCTGGATTGCCTGTGCACCGCTGTATTGCTCTCCCAGCAGATATCAGGGTGATTAAAGTCTCCCATGAGAACCAGGGCCTGCGATCTAGCAACTTCTGTTAGTTGCCAGAAGAAAGCCTCATAGTAGGAGACTATCTACACGTTTTTTGGAAAATGGCAGGTGCATTTCGCAGCCCGAAAGGGAGCACATTAAGTTCATACAACCCTACATGGGTAATGAAGGCTGATCTTTCCTTGGTGGACTCATCCAGTGGTACTTGCCAGTACCCCTTCGTTAAGTCTAAGGTAGAGATGAACTGGGCACATCCCATTTTCTCCCATAGCTCATCTGCGCGTGGCATTGGATAGTTGTCTGGGCGAGTTACAGCATTTAGCTTATGGTTGTCCACACAAAAGCATATCTCCCCATCTGGTCTGGGAATTAGAACCACTGGAGATGCCCATGCACTGTTAGGGGGCGTATTACACCCATCTGTAGCATGTCCTGGGTCTCCCATTCTATAGCAGTTTTGGCTTGAGGAGACACCCGGTAAGGTTGGGCTTTAACTGAGTGAGCATTACCTGTGTCAATGGAGGGGTATGCCCATTCGGTCCCTCCTGGGGTGGCTGAGAACATCGGCAAGAAGCTAGTGCACAGCTCCTTAATCTGCTGTTGCTGCATACATCCAAGGGTCATGGAGAGATTCATCTCTTCCAAACCACCATCACTTTTTCCTTCATAGTAAACACCTTCAGGCCACTCAGCGTTATCTCCTCTCTGGGCGGTAAACTGACAAACCTTTAATTCTCTTGAATAAAAGGGCTTTTGAGAATTAACATGGTACACTTTAAGCTTTAGGTTTGAGGTGGGGGATGCTATGAGATAGTTAACAGCTCCCAGGCATTCTTGGACCGTGAATGGCCCTTCCCATGACGCTTCCATTTTACAAGGGCTAAAGAGGTTTGGAGGGTGTTTTGCAGGTTGTTTACAAAGTCCAGAATGTTAGTTCCTGGAGAACGTGTAAACCCCTCCCATTGCTGCTTCACCAACTGTAATGGCCCCTTAACCTTACAGCCATACACAAGTTCAAATGGTGAAAACCCTAAACTGGGATGTGGTACAGTCCAATAGGCAAAGAGCAACTGCTGAAACACTAGGTCCCAATCATTGGAGTGATCATTTATGAATTTACATGTCATGGCCCCCAAAGTTCCATTAAACTTCTCCACCAGGCCATTTGTTTGACGGTGGTAAGGGGTGGCAACCAAGTGGTTCACCCCATGAGCTTCCCACAGGCTTTTCATGCTCCCTGCCAGGAAATTAGTTATCGAATTTGTAAGGATGTTGGATGGCCAACCTACCCTGGCAAAAATGTCTGTTAATGCCTGGCACATGCTTTTAGCCCTGGTGTTGCTTAGAGCAGCTGCTTCCGGCCATCGGATGGCAAAATCCATGAAAGTCAGTATGTACTGCTTTCCTCTGGGTGTCTTTTTCAGGAAAGGACCCAGAATATCCACAGCTACTCACTGAAATGGGACCTCGATTATGGGGAATAGCTGGAGAGGTGCTTTGACCTGGTCTTGGGGTTTCCCCACTCTTTGGCACATCTCACATAACCAGACATAAGTAGAAACATCCTTGCCCATTCCCTCCCAGTGGAATGACTTCCCCAAACAGCCTTTGTCCTGTTCACCCCAGCATGGCCATTAGGATGATCGTGGGCTAAGCTCAAGAGCTTTAAACGGTACTGAGTTGGAACTACCAACTGTCTTTGAGGATGCCAGTCCTTCTGGTGCCCACCAGAAAGAGTTTCTTTGTATAAAAGTCCTCTTTCTACAACAAACCGGGATCGATTAGAAGAGCTGAGAGGCGGTGGGTTGCTCCATGCTGCCATCCACACTCCCCGGAGGCTGTCATCTGCTTCCTGCTCGGCCTGGAACTGTTCCCTTGATGCTGGAGACATCAGTTCCTCACTGGATTGTGGACTTGGGCTTGGTCCCTCTGGAAGCGATGTAGGTGATGGGGCTGTTTCCACTGACTGTGACCCACTATCCGCTGGTGTACAATGTTGTGTTTCAGGCTCCGGCTGAGCCTCTTGTGCAGGTTTATCTGATGCTGCCAGTGCAAGCTCTGTGGTGCCCTCTGGTGTTGGAGTTGTAGACGGGGTTGCAAGTGCTGGATTCAGTGCTGGCACTGGTTCTGGTGCTGGTTGCTCTGCCATTTCCGGTTCTGGGACTGGCTCTGTCTGGGTCTCTGTTACTGGACCCACTACTGCTGTCACAGACGTTGACATGAGGTCCAGCTCCACCACCTCAGTCTGGGTCTCTGGTAAAACAGACTGGGCCCTTGTTGAAGGCTCAGGAACAGAGCTATGTGTGAAGGCTTGCTTAGCCTGGCTGTGGGTGACCATTCCCACCCTCTTGGCTAGCTTCACATGGTGGCCCAAGTCTTCTCCCAGCAGCATGGGAATGGGATAATCATCATAGACTGCAAAAGTCTACATTCCTGACCAGCCCTTGTACTGGACAGGCAACTTGGCTGTAGGCAAGTCAAAAGATTTTGATTTGAAGGGTTGAATCATCACTTGGTCTCTGGGTTGATGAATTTGGGGGTCCACTAAAGTTTGGTGGATAGCTGACACCTGTACTCCAATGTTCCTCCACGCAATAACGTTCTTCCTGCCCACACTCACAGTTTCCCTTCGCTCTGAGGGTATCTGGGACGTATTTGGTTCTGAGGACCTTTGGTGTGACCCAGGTGCAATGAACTGTAATCTGTTGGGGTTCTTGGGGCAGTTGGTCTTTACATGCCCCAGCTCGTTACGTTTAAAACATTGCCCAGCTGACTGGTCACTGGGGCGCGGTGGGTTGCTGGAGAATGGTGTGGTGGGACAATAAGGTGTCTGGAGTTTTCCTTGGGGTGTAGTTGGGGTTTTGGGCTGCCCACGGTGGTATGGTGTGGTCTCAGGGTGTCCTTATCCGCCCAAACTGCGACCAGGGTTGTTCCTCTCTGCTACCTCCACTGATTTGGTTCAGATTTGCCCCGCCTCTCTGAGAGTCTGGGACTGCTCGTATTGATCAGCATAAGAAGCAAGACTTTCTGCTGAGTCCATTTTCTTATCTCATAAACACTGTTTTATAGCATCATTGGTCATAGTCAGGAACTGCTCCTGTACAACCAAATCACACATCCCTTCAAAGCTAGTTACACCCCTTCCTTTGACCCTTTTATCTAACAGATCCATCATCTGGTTTACATATGCCACATTACTTAGTCCAGGCCCTCTCTTAAGGGCTCTACATTTTACTCTGTAAGTTTCAGGTGTAATTTGAAATTGTTTCAAAACCAAATCCTTAAATTTACCATAGTCAGAAACGTCCTCAATAGGCATCGTGTTGAAGATGTCCAGAGCTCTGCCAGTCAAATTTGCTACCAATGTGGTCATCTTGTGATTGTCAGGAATTGCATGGAGGGTGCACAGTCTCTCAAAGGTGATGAAATATTCAGCAATATCACTGGATTCATCATACTGTGTAAATAATTGCTCCCATTTGTGGATTTTGGGGGAAGGATTGTTAGGGTTGTTCGGTAGACCCATCTTAGCCCCTTCAGCTTTAAATCCGTATCGAAGTGTTTCGCCTCTGCCTCCAAGCATTTTGCTCCATTTGGGTCTCCAAGTGTTTTGCCTCCATTTCTGCTTCCAAGCGTTTTGCCTCTGCCTCTGCTTCCAAGTGTTTTGCCTCTTTCCTCTCCTCCGCTTCCAAATTCAAACGCTTTAAGGCCATCTGCCTTTCATGTTTTTTCTGTCTCTCTTAGATGCTTAGTTCAGATATGGCTTTAGGAGATGTATTTTCCCTGCCCTGGTTCCTCGCTGACCCGGAGAGAACACACAAAGGGAACAAAAACAAAAAATCTTCCCCCACAGATTTGAAAGTATCGTCTCCCCTCATTGGTCCTTTTGGTCAGGTGCCAACCAGGTTATTTGAGCTTCTTAACCCTTTATAGGTAAGGGTGGGATTTTATGCTACTCTTAGCTGTATGTTTATGACAGGGGCCATGCTCCTTGAACTCCAAGTGTGTTACACTGGCAAATAACTAACTAACGAGTGTTAATTAATTAACACTAGAACTATTTGTTAGAGTTTGAAAACACACTAAGAACAAATAGGAACAGAATTACTCAAGAATATTCAGCAGAGACTGCAATCTGTGATTTTTCAGTCTATTCTCGAGAGATATGCTAAATGTTGTTTTTATGACTGAGTCCCACCAATAGTGCACAAGACTGCCCATTGGCTTTGTGCTCTGTGATTGCCTCAGACTAGTGTTGTTAGTCTCTAACTTTCAGGAGCACTAATATTAAATCACACAAAAAAAATGTAATATCTACAGGAGAAAGAGATCCCCATCTTCTACACCTTATAAATTTAGGGATGAATTCATGAAATTTAAATGTCATTATGTGCACATAACTGTTGAAACACTGTTTCCAACAGAATGTTTACATAGTTGTCTGGAAGCATATTGTTTGCCTACTATTCAAAGCCAATTTATATTCAATCCACTGAGTGACAGGAAGGATGATAGTACTGTCAATGGTGACTGAGAATGCAGTGGAGATCTCAAGAGGAATGAAAGGAGCTCAATTTTAACCAAGTTACAATGAAATAAATAGCAAAATATCCACAAGGGGATGATAGAGAAACACGCCAAGATGCAAGACCGTGGAGAGGAATCAAGTCAGGAATGGACCTCCAAACAACTGAATTTGTGTCCAGGTGTCGGTTCATTGCAGTCTCACTCCCATTGAAGAAAAAGGAAGTTTTGTCATTTGCTTCAATGGAAGGCGCTTGCTTTCCCATTGCATTGCCGTTCAATTTTGCAAGCCTGTGCAGGGACTGGGGACACCGTGCTCCTCTTTGTAAATTGGAAAGTACCATATCAGAAACTCATTAACAGTATGAGGCCATTTGGGACCTACCCCAAATTAGGCACCTCCATGACTGTGAAGAGGCACTCTCTCTTTGAACAGTACAGAAAGGCATGGAGCTGTCCAGCTGATGTGACACTCAAAAATTGCAAGTGGGAAATGCACAAAATCGGCTAGACTTGCCCTTTGCTTTAGTCTTTCTGATATTAGATACAGAGTGAGCTGACATTGCACAGCCTGTTTGGTAAATAGGAACCTCCTACAAAAGAAAGTCGACTGGTTTGGCCCTGCCTGCTACTAGCAAGTTTGTTGCTAATCACAAGATTTCTCACAGTGACAATAAGATGCGGTGACAGCTTAGAACTGAGTAATGGTCCAGGCTTAAACAGTCATTGGTGCAGGACTAGAACTTGGGTCTGTAAACTAGATACTGTAATCCCACTGCTATAGAGTCATTCTGACTGCTCTTTGGCCCAGTGACTATTTAAGTATTTCATACAAAGTGAAGCAGCTTCAACAGGTGAGATTATGAAAGCCCCTCCCCCAACTCTTCCTGTAGCTCAGTGCTTAGCATAGTCACTTGGGCAGTGAAAGACCTGGGTTCAAGTGCCTGCTCTGACACAAGAAGAGTGGGGAATTGAACCCTGGTCTCCCACAGCCAAGCTGAATGCTTTAAATACTGTGTATAAAAGGGCATCACAACCTCCAAGTTGCCTTTTCTTTTCCCCCTTCAGACAGGGCTGACCTGGGTTAAACACCAAATTCTAGGTGAGGGGTCACAGCTGTGAATCCCAAGTGGCATTAAGTGGCCTTGAACCCAACCCTCTACTCAGCATTTGCTACTGGCTAGCTTCAGCAGCATCCCACTCAGCTTCTGTGAATCCCATTCTTAGGTGCCCAACTCTCCGCATACATTTATAGGGAGCCTGTGTACCTGAGTCAGGGCTGGGGATTCCACTAAGTGGCAGGGGACCTAAAGTTAGGTGTTGCAACACTGAACTTAAGTCCTTTTTGTGCATTGCTCCTTATCCCCAAATTGCTCCTTAAAATGTGATGTCATATAGAGCTGCATTTTATGCCTGTGAATAGGGCAACCCTTGGGTATTAATGGGATGCCATCCCAAAAAATGTGAAGCCAGAAATGTTCTGCTGTCTTTTAGCTTTTTATAGTTAAACAAACCCTCAGTTGAACTATTGTGAATTCTTTAAAGGCCCATGCTCATGGATCAGATTACTGTGCCAGTGATGGCTGGCTTTTAAATTCATTTCACACACTTTCAGGGAACAGAAGCAGATACAGTAACTCCTCACTTAACGTTGTAGTTATGTTCCTGAAAAATGCAACTTTAAGCAAAACGATGTGAAGCAAATCCAATTTCCCCACAAGAATTACTGTAAATGAGGGTGTTTTTTTCACCAGACAAAAGACTATATTATTTATTGATCTATTTATAAATACACACAGACAGTATAAGTTTTAAACAAACAATTTAATACTGGTAAAAAACCATGATGATTGTGAAGCTTGGTTGAGGTGGAGGAGTCAGAAGGTGGGATATTTTCCTTACTGCTAAATGATGAACTAGCAATTGGCTGAGCCCTCAAGGGTTAACTCTCTCACTCTACAAGGCAGCAGGAATGGAGGGAGATATGCGCATTTCCCTTAAGTACACTGCCTTATTAATTAGATCAGCTTGCTGAGACCGCAGCTGCTGCAAGCTCCCTCCGTCCTGAGCCCTGCTCTATGGAAGATGGGGTAAGCAGGGTGCAGGAGCAGGGTGGAGGGGGACACCCTGACATTAGCCCCCCCTCTTCCTTCCCTCCCCCCCCCAGCACAGCAAGCAGTAATATCAGGGAGCAGCTCCAAGGCAGAGGGCAGGAGCAGCTCCAAGGCAGAGGGCAGGAGCAGCACATGGCAGTGGGGGGAAGGACAGCTGAACTGCAGGCAGCTACTGCATAGGGAACTTAAGGGAGCAGGAAGCTGATAGGGGGGCTGCCGGTCCACCCTGGTTCCAAGCCCCCACCAGCTAGCTGCAATGGGCTGCACTTCCTGCATGCAGTAGAGCAGGGGTCGGCAACCTTTCAGAAGTGGGGTGCTGAGTATTCATTTATTCACTTTAATTTAAGGTTTATCGTGCCGGTAATACATTTTAAAGTTTTTTAGAAGGTCTCTCTCTCTATAAATCTATATTATATAACTAAACTATTGTTGTATGTAAAGTAAACAAGGTTTTCAAAATGTTTAAGAAGCTTCATTTAAAATTAAATTAAAATGCTGATCTTACGCCGCCAGCCTGCTCAGCTCGCTGTGGGGTGTGCAGGTGCAGGGCAGAAGGCTGGGTGTGGGGGGGGAGTTCAGGGGTCAGGGTAGAGGGTTGGGGATGTGTGTGGGTGCAAGGCAGAAGGCTGGGTGTGTGGGGGGTCAGGACAGAAGGCTGGGTGTGTGGGGGGGTGCAGGGCAGTGGGCTGGGGGGTCCCAGCCCTCTGCGGCTCATGGCAGAGCCTCTTCTCTGCTTCCACTCCGGAGTAGGGAGCACGCTGCCGCTCCTCCCCCTCATGGGCCATCAGCTGATCGGCGGCAGGAAGAGGGAGGGGGAGGGGCTGGAAAGCACCATGCTGGGGGAAGAAGCAGCAGAGGAGGGAAGCTTGGCTGCTGCAGGAACAAGCTTCTGCCTCCTGCCCCCACAGGGGAGAGCGGTGGGCGGGGTGGCTGAGTGGGGCTGTGGGCCGGGACCATGGCAGGCAGGAGTTTGCCAATCAAAATTGGCTTTCGTGCCGTGTTTGGCATGTGTGCCGTAGGCTGCCGACCCCTGCAGTAGAAAGCAGGCGGCTGCCAAATGACGTTAGAAGGGAGCATTAAACGGGCAAGTTCCCTAATTGATCAGCAACATAACAATGTTAACCAGGACGACTTTAAGTGAGGAGTTACTGTACTTGGTAAGTGGCAGCATCTGACTTAAAAATGTGTCATCAGCCTCAGACCTCTCAAGTAACATCTCAACTTGGTGGGGAATGTTAATCTAACTGGTGAACATATTTCAATGGGTGGAAATAAAGTCCCTCCTCTAGTTACTGACATATTGACTCACACCTTTGTGTTGTTCCAGGAGCACTTAAACACTCTAAGCCCAAAGGAATACGAATTCTGTTTCCAATATTATTTGGTGAAGCTGGCTTCTTGCTGCATCCCAAATGTTTCCCAGCTATTGCGCAATGACTAACAACAATAGGTTTTGGATTTTTATAACACTTTATTAAACAAAAATTAATCATTCACATCTACTGATCCAGATTATAAGAAGACAAAGATAAAGATAGAATTAATAACAGAAAACCAGCAAATATTTACTGCATTTTCATAACTGTTCATCTCATTATTTGACATGATTACAGTAAAGATATTGATAAGATTTTTTTTATGTGGCATTTTAAAAATAAAGAGCATATGATTTTGTCCCAACTTCAGTATTCTGTAACTGATAGATATGTGCCAGATTCACCCCTGATGTAAGGTAATTGATGCCAATGGAATTATACTGGTTATTAATTTGGCTCCTTGTTTTGAGAGTGTTTTTGAAAGATGCTAATGGAGATCACAGTAATTGCAGACTAAATGGACTCAGAGGACTAAGTGGAGCATGCAGGATGGCATAGCTTATGTTCTGTTGTAGCATGTGCCATATACCAAGGGACTGCTTTCATTGGGCTTTGGATCAGGCCTCCAGGACACAGTGCTAAGAAAATGCAACCATCCAAAAATGGTTAATAAGGTTTTTTCATGAAGTGCAACTTTAGGAAAGTAATGCATTGGAGCCCTGCCATCTAAAATACATTGACGGTTTGCAAGAAGGAGACAAGGCAACCGTTTCCACAGCTTCAGCTTAACCAATGGCTGCTTTTAAAGATCAAGTTCTAATTCTCCTCTAATTTTAATCTTTTAGTAATTATTTGAGGCCAATATTTAATATGATATTTATGGCCTTGCATACTTTGAGCAGTGACGACAAAACAGCAGTTCAGTTTCCATGTGTTATCCAAATAGACATTCCTCCAACTGCACATCAGTGTGTGAGCAATCTCCCTATCACGATGCATGTTCTGTGCATCACTAAGTCATCTACTTAATCTATTTTTATAGCAGAGGCATTTCTAGTACTCCTGGTGCCATTGTAGCTAAACACCAGTTAAAAAGCTGTGAACCTAATCTTGCACCCAATTGTTACCAGGCATAGAGCTTATTATCCTTCAATGGGACAGCTCATGGAAATAAACCTTATGACCAGGAGCTACTTTTGGTAGGATTAGGCCCTAATTTAACATTAACATTGTCCAAAGGGATATAAAAATCAGACTTTCTGTGATCTCTAGTTGTTGTGTTTATTCATATCAGTGTAACACAGGTTGAAAAATAAGATCGTATTTAACAAGGTAGCCATCATTGTAAACATACAGGACTCGGTCTGAGGGGTTATAGTTGATACTTTGAATTGTTTCTAACATTTTATCCATAATTATGCTAATTTTACCTTCCTGTTCGTATGTGCAAAATATTTCCTCTTTCCTAGTGTTGACCGGTCTTGTGGCATATAGAACACCACAGATGATGAAAGCGTTGGAAATGGATGGCTTGTACTGCCTTGTATTCCAAGCATGGAGCACATCACGTGTGGTCTCATTGAGTTTGCTAATTATAATGTTACCTGTGTTGTCCTTGGGTGAATAAATTACCCACAATCCACTTTCATCCACTACAAAGTCCATATCTTGCCACCCAACACCAGCATAAGAGAAACGGTTACCATAAGCAGCATTCGGCAGAGTTTTCCTCACAGCCAATGTGTTTGTGTTTAAGTCGAGCTTGCCCATATCTCTTGAATGATATACATTGTAATACATGAAGTTATTGTAAACTGCGGTGCCACTGCTTTCCCCATATTGAATTTTTAACTCTCGAGCATTTTTTAATAGCAGCAAATCATCAAAGGAATTATGAAGTCTGTAATATTCTAAGAGTCTCCCATCTGTGTTCAAAGGTGCAACCCAGTATAGGTCCTTCTGCGGGGTCCGAAGAGAGGAATCCCTACCCCAGGAACCATATTTGAAGGAAAATCCTCTCCAGTTCAGCTGTACAACATAGGGCTGGCTGATATTCACAAGCCCACCATGACCACAGCTGCATGTAAGCAAAGAGAAAATGCAGGCTTTTCAAAGGGCATGATTAGGAGAGAGGATTTAGTGTGTGTGCTTTATAAGAATCAGTGTTGTTGCAAGAACAGAAATACATACATATCTTTGTCAAAGATTTTCCTTGCACCATGTAAACAGCACATGGATTTCAGTTCTGTAGCTGTTCCAGTCTGACTGAAATACAGGGGTCATACCACTAGAACTGGGGTCATACTGAAAAAACAGCCAACAGCCAACGATCCAGCAACACATTTTAGAGATCTCAGTTTTTAGTCGGCACTCACTTGCAGTAAATAAGTGATTAGCTTCTGTTTCAGATAAGTGACCAGTTTTCTGTTTCCACCTAGTCTATGCTTTCCACCCCGCTGGGCTGGGAAATCACATAGAAAATACAATTTCAGAAGCATTTTAGGTCATTTGCTGCTGCAGTGGAGCACAGTTCTGGAAATATGGGAAGCAAGAAGGAACATTTTGTCTCAGTGTACCGCAGTGAGTTTTGGAAGGTGGAGGGAGAATTAGCAGCACTAGTTCTAGAGGCTCATTTCAGATTAGCATGTTACTGTCAAAATCACCACTTGAAAACAATACTTCAGAGAGCTTCCATCTGAGGCTCTCAAAGCAATTCAGATATTAATGAGCATAGCCTTACAACAGCTCTCTAAGGTGGAGGTAAATATCCCCAGTTTACATGCAAGGTAACTATAAAGTGACCATACAACCTAGTTCAAGCAGGATAGTCTTGTTTTTTCTTATGATGTCCCAAGAGCTTCAGGATAATTGAAATATCCTGTTTTTTTTCATTCCATCAGCCAAAATATTTGTTTTTTTATAGCTACACAATGCTTGTTCAAGATGTATTGCTATGCTGAGTAGAATTTGCACTGTTTACTGAGAACAAACAGCCCAGTGGAATGAGCTTTCAGGGTAATGAACAATGTCTGTAATGAAGATAACTTGAATGAAAGTAAACACTATCAAAGCTGTTCCTTTGCTCAAAGCGACTGTTGATGACACTTGTTCAATGTTTCACAATGAATGCAGAACACTAAAGTATTGGAAAAAGTTCTCCACTCCAAAATATGCAGGTCTCCCTGGGTCAGAAGCTGGCAGTGGTGACACCAGCACACTTAAAAATAAAAGTATCCTTTTGTCTGACTCTTTGCAGCCCTGAAAGGTGTCACCATGAACATGTGCCAGTTTTCCCCCTTTAAAAGCATGGTCATATGAGACACAGATGCTAAGCGACCTGCACAGTCACACAGCAAGTGAATGGCAGTGCCAAGACTAGAACCCACATTTCCTAACTCAAAGTCAGGTGCTTTAACCACTAGACAATGCTCCCTCTTAGAAGTGAAGTAAAGTTTACCTGCCAAGACCTGAGTTTCATGTTTCTGTTAATTGATGATATCAAATCAGTGCAGAGGTTGCACATGCTCTAGCGGAAGGGATGTCTTTGACACAATCACTTCTATTTTATCTGTTCAGTGACGACCATTTGATGGCTGTTTGCAAGCCTACGTGAAAAGAGTTGCTGCGCTTAGTCTATTCCTAATAGGGAAGTGGCCACAGCACAAATAACATCAACACCCCCTTATTAGCCTTGAGAACAGAGATAAATAAACAAAGACAGAACTATACTCTCACACCTAAAGCTGGTCCCTCTTATGGGTTGAAGAACATCAGTGGAGCAGAATCAGGAAACTCATCTGGGCCTCCGTGGCAGCATGAGCAGGTGCCCAATGCCAGAAACATCTTCTGAGCAGTCCACAAAATACAAAACAATGTGAAGAGTGGGGAGAATCCTTATGGCTTGTCTGAAGATGCTCTCCCTGGGAAATTATTGGAACACACTGCCACTTGGAGAAAACTGCTGCTTGCAAATGCAAAACATTTTTTCTTCAGAAATAGAGGGATCAAATTTATTCCTGGCAGTGATGATTTATCAGCATCCAGATAGAGGGATGCACTGGCCTAGAGGCAGGACAATATCTTTGTGGCCTTTCAGTCTAACTATTGGTAACGTCTGCAGAATCCAATGCTAATGTGTATTTAACTGTAATTGTAAAGTTTGTGGCAGTCTATGAAATATGGTTTTGAAGTGAAACTCACCATCTCTCTCTTGCTTTCGTCTGTCCACCTTTTCTAAGCTCCACTGTCTCCTTTCTTCTCTTGTATCTCTTTTCCCACACCTCTCTCCCCCAGCCTGACCCCTGGTGCCAAAACATGTGGGGATCTGGAATTCACTCACTGCCCTCACTGCTGGGAGTGGGAAGCAGATTTCATTTCCTCCTGGGGCTTCTGTGGAGCCCTGCTGATGGAAGCGGCTGAAGAACTGTGTTGAATTGCTGCCTCCCACCCCCTCGGCCACCTGCGTCATGCCCCTTCTTGGTCAGCACCAGCCATTTGTTGGGCTTGGTTGGCCAGAGCAGAGGTTAGAGCCATTTTGTGTATCGCTGCCTCTGGCATTATGGTTTGTTCTGAACTGTCGACATATTGAATCTATTACTGAACTTAACTCACAGTAATCTTACTTCAAAATTAAATGGATATTAATTTCTTCTATAAATCTGTGATTTGTTTCAAATAGTATTGCTGGTACTGAGGTACTACTCAGAGTTTGGATGAAGGGCAAAACATTACTTTTCATACTTTTTTACTATTTTCCAACTTTTTCCACTTGAAAAACAGTAAGAGTATGTGAAAATGTTTGTTTCCTGCCCTCATCTTTCATATCAGCCTGTCGCTGAAAGTTAGTACATCTGGTAAATTTTCCAAGACATGGGATTTATTGTCATTTCATTTAACCCAGTCTTGTTCCTACTTCTCCCATCCCTTCTCATGTGATTTATACACGAATGCTTACCTGGCGGGAAACAGGAGGGTGTTGTGGTTTGAGTTCTATGTTTTTCACATTCCTTCAATCGATTCTGGAGAGCCACAATTTCTCGATCGATTGCAAGGATATTGTTTTTGTCCGATGATTCCAGATCATTTACCACAAGAGTCAGATTCTTGATCTAGAGAAATAAAAATTCAGCATGACTTTAAATTACAGTCAACTTTATTTCAAACATTTTAGACTGGAAAAAGAACAGGAGTACTTGTGGCACCTTAGAGACTAACAAATTTATTAGAGCATAAGCTTTCGTGGTTTCTATATAAAATCATATAGAGTGCAACATCACACAATAGATTTGGACTGATGTGAGGGGTTCTCTGCAGATGCTGTTTTTAAACCGGTCTCAGAAAATAGCTCACGAAGAAGAGAAGCGGCTAATCAAAGCTGAGAGTGACAAATGGTGAACGCTTGGGTTTCTGGAATGGCAAAGAACCCTTACCATGGGCTTGGGTGCCATGAGGGTTCTCTAAGAGACGGGAAGCATCACCAAGTTAAGGGCTCCAGAGAAACTGGCCAATATTTTCAAACTTTAGGATGCCTGAATTTCCGCCCCTAAACCCACTTTTAAGCAACTAACTAAAAGTGACCTGATTTCCATAGGTGTTGAGCACTCAAAACTCCTAGTGAATTCAACAGGAGCTGTGGGTGCTCAGCTCCTCTTCAAATCAGGCCACTTATGAGTTATTTAGGTGCCTAATTTAAGGCATCTAATTTTCAAAATGTAACCAAAGCCTATTTCATGCCGTTACAGGATGAGTTTTGCTAATAGCAGATATCACTGACTAAAAATCCAACACAAACGGTGAATGAATGGGAATGATGTCATCAAAGGATGACATATCCCCTCTGGCTTGGGTAACAAATGAAGTAGCTGCCCATTGGTTCTCAGACAACCAATCAGAAAGGATGTTTTCTCTCTGGCTGCACTGAGGTTATAAAAGGCTGCAGGCTCAGTCAGGGTCAGCATACTCCTGTGGTGATTTCAAGAGGTGGCTTAGCCAAGCCAGACTTTGTCAGGCCAGTCAGAATCAGGCCAGACCAGGAAGAAATCAAAGAAGGCAAAATAAGAGCGAGAAAACCAAGTGAACAGAGCCAGGAACAGATATGAAAGCATATGAAAAGATGGGAGTTGCCTTACCATGTGGGGGGGTCAGTGCTAATGAGCCAATTCAATTAAGGTGGGAAGTGGACTATTCTCAACAGTTGACAAGAAGGGGTGGAAATCACTTTTGTAATGCTAATGAAGCCAATGTAATCAAGGTGGCCCATTTCAAACAGTTAACAAGGTGTGAGTATCAGCAGGGGAAATTAGTTTTTGTAGTGACCTATCCACTCTCAGTCTTTATTCAGGCCTAATTTGATGGTGTCCAGTCTGCAAATTAATTTCAGTTCTGCAGTTTCTCTTTAGAGTCTGGTTTTGAAGTTTTTGTTGTTGAAGAATTGCCACTTTTAAGTTTGTTATTGAGTGTCCAGGCAGATTGAAGTGTTCTCCTACTGATTTTTGAATGTTACAATTCTTGATGTCAGATTTGTGTCCATTTATTCTTTTGCGTAGAGACTGTCCGGTTTGGCCAATGTACATGGCAGAGGGGCATTGCTGGCGCATGATGGCATATATCACATTGGTAGATGTGCAGGTGAACGAGCCCCTGATGGTGTGGCTGGTGTGGTTAGGTCCTATAATGGTGTCTCTTGAATAGATATGCAGACAGAATTGGCACCAGGGTTTGTTGCAGGGTTTGGTTCCTCAGTTAGTGTTTTTGTTGTGTGGTGTGTAATTGCTGGTGAGTACTTGCTTCAGGTTGTGAGGATGTCTATAAGCGAGGACTGGCCTGTCTCCCAAGGCTTGTGAGAGTGAGGTATCGTCCTTAAGGATAGGTTGTAGATCCTTGATGATGCTCTGGAGAGGTTTTAGTTGGGGGCTGTAGGTGATGCTAGTGGCGTTCTGTTACTTTTTGTGGGGCCTGTCCTGTTGTAGGTGACTTCCTGGTTCCCTTCTGGCTCTGTCAATCTGTTTCTTCACTTCACCAGGTGGGTACTGTAGTTTTAAGAATACTTGATAGAAATCCTACAGGGGAAGATCAAGAATAAGCTCTCAAAACTGGAAACTCTTATAAAAAAAACGTATCTTCCGCATACACTTCCTGGTGGCTGGACTTTACAAAAACTGGACAAGTCATTTACAAAACACACTTTGCTTCTCTACAGAGGAAAAGGGACACTAAACTATCTAAACGCCTACATGCCACAAGGGGCCACAACAGTGGTTCCCTTAAGTTGTGCAATTAATATTGTTAATCTATCCAGCTATACTCTTAGCCCGGCAGAAGAGTCTGTGGTATCTTGGAGCCTCTCCTTCTGCCCCACCACCCCCATGAATGTGATACAGTTCTGCGGTGACCTAGAATCCTACTTTTGACGTCTTCAACTCAAGGAACACACCACTGAACAGCATACTAACCCACTAAAGGGAAGAGGTTAGGGACATGGGGGGGTGGGGCGGGTGAGGGCTCTGGCTGGGGGGGTGGGCTCTGGGGTGGGGCAGAGGGTTGGGATGAGGGCTTCGGCTGGGGATGCAGGCTCTGGAGTGGGGCCAGGGATGAGCAGTTTGTGGTGCAAGCTTCCCCAGGACTGCAACAGGGAGAGATGACTCCCCCAAGCCCTCTCTTGCCGCAGCAGCCCGGGGCTGGGAGAGAGCACTTGCTCCCTACCCACCCCCTACCTCTCTCCTCTGCAAGCCCCTGTCGCTTTGCGCATTCTTTGATAGCCTGCTGTGTGGCCGTGCAGCTTAGAGGGAACTTAGGGCCCAACTTCATCCAGAGTCAGAGGGACGATCCTATCTTGAGTCTTCCATAAGGCCAGTGGACTTGGGCAAATGGATTGTTGAGTGATTCTGACCAGGACACCTATTACCCCCATTTTGAACTAAAAGGGGATTGCTTGGTGAGGGTGATCCGGGACAAACAAACCAGGGCCCACTAAACCCATCTCCAGGTTCTCAAGTTTTATCAGAACCAGGTGTTAAAACTGGCCCAAGATGTACTGTGGTCCTGTCACTTGGGAGTGGAGAAGACCCAAGAGAGGATACTGGCCCAGTTCTTTTGGTGCTGGATTAATCACAACATTAAAGTTTATTGTGCTTTCTGTCCACAATGCCAACTGGTGGCCCCCAGCCAGCTCACAGGGCCCCCTCAGTCCTCTTTCATTGGTGAGCAGCCCTTTTGACAGAATTGTCGTAGACCTCTTGGGGCCCATGGAACCAAGTTCAAGCCGTCGTCAGTTTGTTTTGGTGATTGTTGATTATGCCACTTGGTAACCCGAGCTACAGCCCTGCGCTCAGCCCTGTCACAAACACAATAGTTACCCAATTAATGAAAGTGTTCG
Source organism: Trachemys scripta elegans (assembly GCF_013100865.1). Lineage (NCBI taxonomy): Eukaryota > Metazoa > Chordata > Testudines > Emydidae > Trachemys > Trachemys scripta. The sequence goes on from NC_048298.1 coordinate 133,689,455, forward strand.
CAAAGGTAGAGTTTCTAAGATTTCTCCTGACAGATCAGGGCACAGTCTCCACATCCCAGTTAATACCTCAGGTCGTGGTCTCCTGAAAATTTATTCAGTTAAACCTCTGTCACCCACAAACAGACGGCCTGGTAGAGCAATTTAACCATACAGTAAAGGAGATGTTGCAAAAATTTGTAACTAAGGAATCCCATAATTGGGACAAAATGCTCCTGTGTTTGTTGTTGCAATCCAGGAGGTCCTATAATCTTCCACCACTTTTTCAACCTTTGAACTGCTGTACAGCAGACAACCCTGGAGGATACTGGATCTTTCACAGGAGTCTTGGCAGGAACAAGGCACTTCTAGCTAGAATGTAATCCAGTGTGTCCTCAAGTTGAGAGAGAGACTGGATCTGGCAGGGGGCTTTGCTAGGGAGAAGCTGAGTACAATAGAAACGCCGGCCTCTGGGTCTACTAGCTGGGGGATGAGGTTCTCCTGCTGATTCCCTCTGCATAATGCAAACTGCTAGGAAAGGGGCAAGGGCCTTTTGAGATCCTCAGACAAGTCACAGGGAGTGGACTACAAGTTTCAGTTGATGGGCAAGCAACAGTGGTCCCAGTCATATCATGTCAATTACTGAAGCCGTGGAGGGCGCAGGAGATGTGCCTTCTCCTTGTCCTAATGCCTGAGGCAAAACTTGGTCCTCAGCGACCAGAGACCAGGTTGAGCACAGAGATGCCTCTCAGGGAACACTTGTCCCTGGACCACCAGGAGGAGGCCAGAGAATTGGTCAAGCATTTCACAAATATCCTTCCTACTAAACCAGGGTGGACCCACCTAATTGAACATCGCGTACATCTGAAACCTGAGAGCTGTGTCCAGAAGTGCTACTTCCTGGTAGTAGAAGTTAAAGGATACAGTCAAGAAGGAATTACAAATTGTGTTGCAACTGGGTGTAATTGAGGAGTCAAATAGTGACTGGTGCAGGCCAGTTGTGCTGGTCCCTAAGCCAGACCACAGCATTCGCCTTCACATTGATTTTCGCAAATTAAATGCAGTGCCCAAGTTTAATGCCTATCCTGTACCCCAGATCAAGGAGATGCTAGAAGGCCTAGAGAAAGGTCAATACCTCACCCTTCTCAGCCTCACAAGGTGCTATTAGGAAATCCCCTTGGCACCTGACTCCAAGGAGTTAAATACATTTGCTGTGCCCTATGGGCTGTGCCACTCCAGCACATTCCATTCAGGTTCCATGAAGCTCCTGCGACATTTCAGACCCTCATGGCCAAAATACTTCTGCCCCACCCAGTATATACCACTGCATAGTTAGGCCATGTCTACACTTACAAGTTTACAGCAGCACAGCTGTACCAATACCACTGTGGCGCTGTAAGAGTACTCGTGTAGCTGCGTTATGCCGATGGGAGAGAGCTCTCCTATCAACGTTATAAAACCAGCTCAAAAACGGTGGTTTCTATGTTGGTGGTGATCACATGAGCACTTATGCCAGCAAAACTTATGGCACTCGGTGGCGGGGGGTATTTTTTCACACGCCTGAGCAACAATAGTTTTGTCGACATACATGCTAGTGTAGACAAGGCCTTAGATGATATAATGGTCTATTCCACCACCTGGGCAGAGCACCCCCATCGTGTCAGTGCAATACTCCAGTCCCTTTGAGCTGTGAGTCTCATGGCCAACCCGGCCAAGTGCCACACTGGCTGCATGGAGACGAAGTACCTTGGATATACACAGGGGAATGGCAGGATCTACCCCTTCATAGAGAAGGTAAATGGCCTGTCCCCACCACAAAGTGGCAAATAAAAGCTTTCCAGGGGTTGGCTATGAGCCACCAGTGCTTCATACCCCACATTTCTATGATTACAGCTCCACTAGCATCACTATTGTGCAGCCAGGCACCCTGAAAGATGCCGTGAACCTCTGCATGTGCAGCTGTGTATGTCAAATAAAGCAAATTCTCTGCAGTGCCCTGATACTTCATTGCCCAGACTTTACTAAAGAGTTCATCTAACAAATGGGTGCATTGCAATGGGGCCTGGGGGCAGGGGCGGCTCTATGTTTTTTGCCGCCCCAAGCACAGCAGTCAGGCAGCTTTCGGCGGCATGCCTACGGGCGGTCCACTGGCCACGTGGATTTGGCAGGCCGCCCCCCGTGGCTTGCCGCCCCATGCACGCGCATGCTGCGCTGGTGCCTGGAGCCGCCCCTGCCTGGGGGCTGCACTCTCACAGGAATTGGAGGACAGAGACTACCCCATTTTGCCCTTGAGAAAGAAGTTGCTGCCCCAAGAACAAACATACGCAGTCATTGAGAGAGAATGTCTCGTGATAAAGTGGCCTGTCAAGGTCCTTAGATACTATGTACTTGTACTTGTACTATTTATTCTGCTCTCATCTTAGACCACACCCCTTTAAAATGGCCGCATGCCATGAGAGACACAAACCCCAGGTTGGCCCAGTGATACCTGGCTCTGCATCCTGATGTGTTTACACTTTGCCATCGAGCTGGTGTCACGCATACAGGGGAGCTGGAACGATTTTTAGAGTAGGGTGGGGGGCTGAGACCCATTCAACCAAACTGTAAACTCGGTATATGATGCAAACCACTTCAAGCCAGGGGGTACAGCAGCACCCGCAGCACCCTAATTCTAGCACCTAAGCACACATGAATGGGGACTTTTATTCACAAGATGGGGAAAGGGCTAATAATATCTTTTGTTTTAGATGGGGGCTTATGCTTAATGTTCTGTTAACTCAAAGATGACTTCAAACTTCTCAATCTCCCTGGGGTTTTAACTCAACCCATGATAAAGTTTCACCCAGCTCATATTAGGGGCCTTCTGAACACTACACTAGTATAAATCATAATAAATATAATGCCTTATTTTACAGAGCAATGGATATTCTACAGCTCAGACTCTCTGGCCTATCTCAGTGCAATGGCTTTTGCAGGTTTTCATACTTTAAATATCAAATACAATATAGTCCCCAAAGACACTGCAGTATCTGGGGCTGCAATATCTGTCGCATCCATTTAGTAAATTCTCAGAACTAGGCCAAATCCAGACAGATTTTCTCTGTGCCATCTAAAAGCACATCTGCAACCAACATCTGCTAACCATCTAGTGTCTGCACCAAACCCCAGACGTGCTATTAGTGCTCAGGATAAGGTAGTTTGGGTTTTTTTTTCTTGTTTGATGGTTAGTTTTTTTTTTCCTTTTAAGAATGGTACAAGTATATTGTTTCTATCTGTGCTCACAAATGGTTGATCTGTTTTCATTAAAAACCAATTTAAATCATCTTAAGTAGCGACCAGATGTAGAAGAATTCAGCCTGAAAGATAAAAAGCTGTAACAAGCTGAAAATGGATCCTTTCACATTGAAATACTCAGGCGACATTGACAATAGTCTACAGTACAGGGGTTGCTATGTAAACACAAGGTGACAGCCATCCCCCCATATGGTTGGATGTAGCTCTCAATGGTCAGCTCTTGTAGTGAATTCACTCAGTTTCAGCAATTCCTTGGATAAATTTGATTCACTAGAACTGGTGACCTCATATGATCTTAATTCCTCCAAAGTGGAGGCTTCATAGTAGAACTGGCTGAATAAGGGAAAAGATTTACAAATAATCTCAGACAAACAGCTCCAACTCTGTTTGCTGCTGTTCATGAGGTCAGGCCACTGTTCAGATGACTGCTTGGGACTCTTCCAATTACTTTCCAGTCTCAGAAATTTAATTAAGTGATCCCAGAAATGCATTATTGGGTCCTTATTAATCACAGTGCATCCTGTGTTCAATTTCTTCTAGAAGTTTCACTCATCCCGTTGAGGAGCAGACACAACACTTTGGGACCAATCACGCACCACAAATAGTGAATCGCTAGTAGTGAATGTGAACAGTTTGCAAATATTCCTTGGGCTGAGAATAACTAAAAGACATTTTTATGAACTGGTGCAGGTGAGTAAACTATACAAAAAACAAAACTCACCACATTTTTGGTTTGATAACTAATATTCAGCAAGATCTATTGCATACCCAGCTTGGTGAAGCAATTTAGATTAGATAAATAGTTAGATTGATGCCCTTTCAATGGACTGGTTCAGAACAGCATGTGAACAGTTGTAGACCAAAAAGGGAGATTGACTGGTCCTTAGGCCAGGTTGATAGAGGTATTTAGGCATTGCTACATTCAGCATTGCAAGGCCTAAAGCTATGTCTATACTGCAGGCTTCCCATGTGTTGTTCCCATCTCCCCTCCCTGTCCATCCACACTCAAAGCTCTTAAACATGTGTCTAGGGACACATTGAATTTGTGATGGTGTAGATGGATGGGGACATGGGGCATAGTTTACGTTAAGCCTTGATCTTACCTGCCCACCGTGACCTCATGTTGAGATAGTCTTCCAATGCCATTCCCACAATTCCCTTTGCCTGTATTTTCCTTCCCTTCTACTTACTCACTTCCCACTCACACTTTATGCACCAGAAGCTACCTAATGTTTTATTGACCCTTGCTTGGCATTTAACCCTTCATTTTCCACATGGCCTGCTCTAGGTTCTGCACAGCTTAGTCCAGCTCTGCCAAGCAAGCTAGGAGATGCCAACCCTGACAGCTAGAAGGATGGATGGGCCAGAGCGTATTGGTTTTCAAACTCTGGCGCTTGCCCCCCTGGGAGGTGGGCCACAGCACGGTTAACAGGCAGCCTCAAGTACCTGACTGGTTGGTGAGAGCTCCTCTCACGAGCTGGGTGTCCTGCTCAGGCTGCTACTTGTAAGAGTACTTGGACTAGAACCCAGGTCTGCAGAGCCTGGGACAGCTGATGTTCCCACAGCGGCATGGAGAGGCCCTGGAGCATCACAGTCAGGGAGCACTCTGGAGAGTAGGTGCTGCAGGAAGTACCACCCAAGGGACCCAAAGTGACAGTACCCTGAGGCCCTCTGATTGGCCAAGCACCCTATTTAACCCTGGAGGGTACCCCAGGAAGTTGTCTGGGCAATGGCACAGGCATTGGGCCTGCTGCGACTCCAGACCTCACCTTACTTCCTGATCTCCTGTCTCTGACCCTGGTCTGACTCTGATCATGACTCTTGCCTTTTGTCTCCTAATTCCACCCCAGTACTACCTCTGATCTCCCATCTCTGAGCCTATCCTGACTTAGGCTCTGCCTCTTGCTTATTGAACCCAGTTCTAGCAATTCCTCTAACTCCTGCTCTCCAACTACCATCCCTGATATGTGGACCCCAGCCCAGTGGTGACCGTTAGGCCAGAGTGCCTATGCACCAATGCCTTACGGTTTGCCCAGAGCTACTTACACCACACTCTGTGGGAGCCCCTTAACAGCAATATGGAAGACGTGGGTGTGCAATCATCCACTGCACCCCCATGTGGTACTGAATTGATCATACAACTCCAAAACAAGAACCATCTGCTGCGATCCCAAGTGGTGCAGCTCCTAGCAGAAAATCAGACACTCCCTGAGCAGATACCATAGTCCCAGGAAGAGAATTCTGTGCTCCAGGGTCGGGTTGGGAGGCTGCTACAGTACCACTGCCCAAACATTTTGATGGGAATTGCAAGAAGTTCAGGGGGTTCCTGAACCAATGCCATCTCCTATTCCTGCTCCACCCTTCAATGTATCCCACCATCCATGCCAGGGTGCAATGAGTGATCAGTTTGGTTGCTGGAAAAATGCTGGATTGGGCCTCCCCACTTCTGGAGCACGACAGCCTTCCTCTGCGGCATGAGGCACGGGTCACTTGCTGGTTTAAACCAGCATAAATGGTGGATTCTCTGTAACTTGAAGTCTCTAAAACATCCTTTGAGGACTTTGGTAACTCACCGTGTTGGAGGGTGAGGTTCTGTGATCTACAATAGGGCAGACTAGATGATCATGACTGCCCTTAAAGTCTATGGATCTGTGAGCCTGGTGCTAACAGACTGGGACACCTTCCTGCAA